>NC_080672.1:14652361-14961803 GCF_030247195.1 Topomyia yanbarensis
ATTTGTGTCGCGTGTCAAACATCATGAAAGTAGACCATCGGAGAATATTCAAAATATTATCTATCGTTTTCGATACTCTTTCGGATCTCTCCGTAGGTTTGTCAATGTTAGCGAGCAAGGTATATGTATAGTGAGAATACACAACATCACTGTAGGTAGTGTTCCGAAATTAGAACATAATAACTAGTTTGATGTAGATCATTACCAAAACTTGATATGTGACGTATTGTAGTTCTTCGGGAAATGCTTATTGTGTAGAAAGCAAGAAACAAACGTACATGGTATTCCACTTTATTTCATTATATTTTAATATTTTTTCAAGTTAGTAGTACTTGGATAAATACAGCAAATAGTTTATTTTCACAAAAGGGTGCACCACTTTCGAAAACCTTCAACTTTCTTTCTTTGTGTCTTCGGTTTGTAGCAAATTGTACAAGTGATTTTTGTTTCAAAATCTCGATTTCGTGAACAGAAGTTACAGCATCTCCATTTTTGTGATAAATGCTGTATTTCCGGAAAATTTGTTAAAAAAATCATTACGGTAACAATCAGGGCACGCATAATTATTTGCATTGCGACAATGTTCTTGGCATGATAATAACTTGCAATAGCTGCAGTTTTGGAGATTTTCGGATGTTGTTGGTCAATTCATTCGATCATAATTCTTGATGAAAACTTAAACTTTTTCCGAGACATCATTTTGGAATCCACTCTCACTTTTTCTTTTCAGAACGTAGGGGAAAGTCGTCTAATACGGACACTGCGGTTAAGATGGACACCTTGTCTCACAAACTGCAAAATTAAATAAAAATGTAAACAAACGGTAACATTTCCAAAAGATTTTAAATGCTTGTGAAAGATACTGGAATAATAAAGTATGGGAAATGGCACATATACAGTGTTGGACACAGAATTAGTACACTCTAGTTGCGCAGCTTCTTAGGGCTTATTTTTACGTAAGCCGTTTTGTACCAGATATGGCAACCAGAACGGTTCCATTAAGAGAACTACTTCGTTCCGAGGTGCCGTTCAAATGAATCTCTAAAGAGAGTATGGCATTCAATGCTGTAAAAAAAGAAATCTGCAATATCGACTATCTTGGATTCCTTAGCCCTCCAGATCGCGCCAAACTGGTAACAGACGCTAACCCCACTGGACTGGGAACCGTTCTACTGCAAGAGGTCTCTCGGGGTCAAACTAGAATCATCTCATCAGTCTGTTTCTACCCACCAACGACGCTGGTCACGTTCAAAGCAGCTCCCCGTCGCGTTCGGTTCGTACACGCTAAGCTATAGAAACACTAAACAAAGAAAGCACCGTTATTGTTGTGAGTATTGTATGCATTTTGTTGGTCGAGATGTCCCAGCCTGTGTACGATGAGTTCACCTTGAGGCGCTGTTTCACAGCGGTCATTGACTTCAAAACATGTGGAGTTCGCCCGCCTGTGCGGGAAGTGGAACGTTTGCTACAGGAGAAAATGTGTATCGGCAGACATGATGTTAGACTCGTTCAATTGCATCATGTTCGCAATGTGGTATTGATGCAGTTCGGTGCTCGTGTTTCACTAGATAAATTTGTCTACAGCAACAATATGTGTCATTTCATTGAACATGATAATGTTAAGGTCAAGGTCCCAGTTTATATGGAGGACAATGCAGTTAACGTTAAACTACACGATTTGTCTCTTGGTACACCTGATAGCGCAATTCGCTGATTCATGTCGCAATATGGCGAAATTTCTCCAAACGTCATCTTTAATGGATACGATGACGTTTGGAGAAATTTCTTCCCCGGCATTTCCAACGGCGTTCGAGTGGTTAGAATGCGATTGAAACGCCCTATACCATCATTTGTGACCCTGGAACCTGGCACCCTCTATGCTCAGACCACATTGTGCACATATGACCAACAAACTGCCACGTGTCAGTTCTGTGAAAAATCTGCGCATTATGGACAACCGTGCGTGGAAACCCTTACGAAAAAAAATCACCTGCAACCAACAAAACCATCTCGACTTTTACGCCAACAACTAAAGCACAAACAAATGTCCAACAAGTAGTGACGTTTAAACAACAAACGAATTTAGAATCAACACCCAGTACTCCGATAGCAACAAACATCACCACCAAAAAAAATACAGACAACAAGGAGGAAAGCTTCACGACCATAACCAGCAAAACGAAGAAGTGCAACAAAGCTATTGACCGCAACCTTCAAGACAACAGCAGCGATGAAACTATGGACGAAAGCGACGATCAAGGCATCAGATTGAATGACCCCCAGGCGTTGTCTGGCGACGTCGACAATGCTCCACCGTCCAAGAAAAGAATCTCCGCTCGCAAAAAGTAAATTGCATGCGAAGGATTCAAAGGAAACACATTAAAATATGATTTTTGATACTTATTTTACTGTAAATATATAAAAAAGACCCACGGCTCCTGTAAGCTCACGCAACGAGCCATGTCAAATAAACGAATTAAAAAAAGAATCATCTCATATGCTAGTAAGGCTCTATCGGATCTGGAAAAAAAATATTTCCAGACAGAGCGCGAAGCCCTAGCTCTAGTATGGGGTGTCGATAAATTAAAGTTGTATCTACAAGGGAAACTATTCACACTGCTGACGGATTGCAAGGCATTTAAATTTTGGTTTGGCCCCAATTCAAAGCCCTGTGCTAGGATCGAGCGATGGGTTTTGCAACTACAAGCGTATACCTACGATATTGAGCATATCCCAGGAGCGGCAAATATTGCGGACGCCCACTCTCGGCTTTCGGCAGTAAGCGCACCACATAAACCATTCGATGAATCTGTTGAAAAATACATTCGGAGTATTGTGGAAAAGGCAGTACCACGAAGCAAACCCTGGGGTGGCAACGATGAAGCGCCGGTTAACACAAAAAGTGTGGTGGCCTTTGATTGACAAGCAAGCTGAGGAGTGTGTTAAACGATGCAAAGAATGCACCTTAGTATCAGCTCTTGATCCTCCTGAACCACTTCAACGAACAAGGATGCCGGAAAAGCCATGGAAAGACATCGCAATCGATTTTATGGTACCCTTGCCATCTGGACATAACCTATTAGTCATGGTAGACTACTTCAGTCGATTTACGAAAGTAGTGATCATGGAGCAAATAACTGCCATTCGAACGGTGCAAACTTTTTGAACGAAATTTTTTGCAGGTTTGGAGTTCCAGAATCTATCAGAACTGACAACGGTCCTCAGTTCGTGAGCGGAGAGTTGAATTCATACTGTACAGCAGTGATTCCCAACTTGGGGTCCGCGGACCCCTAGGGGGCCGTGAAGTCGTTGCTGGGTTCCGCGAAGAGGAAAAGAGGGGTCCACGGAGCAAACAAGGTTGAGAACCGCTGTTGTAGAGAATACGGCATTGAATTGTGACACACAACACCATACTGGCCGCAAGCGAATGGTGAAGTAGAGCGTGCCAATAAAACCATACTTAAACATCTCAAAATAAGCCAGGAATCAAACAGTATGGATTGGGTCTGGGATTTGCGCTCATTTTTACTAATGTTCAATTCTACACCTCATGCAACAACAGGGGTCGCACCTTCTATGCTAATGTTTGGACGTGTGTTACGAGATAAATTGCCCTCATATCAAGAAAAGTCAATTAACATAAATAAGGAAGAAATTCGTGACCGAGACTGGACTCGTAAATTAGATGGTGCAAAATACACCGACAATCACCGAAATGAAAAACCATCTAAATTGAAAGAGGGGGACATGGTCGTAGCAAAGAGAAAATAAAACTTTCATCTACATTTATGCCAGAAGAGTTCAAAGTCATAAACATATCTGGATCAGACGCTACGCTACGGTCCACTCAATCGAATCGCGTAATCCACCGTAATTTAAGTCACCTCAGACCTATTGGAATGACTTCAGTTACAGAAGAACAGACGACAGTTACATCCATGGATACTGCATGAGACGAGCATCCCGAGCAAATACTCATGGGTTCAAACACCACATAGCCCCTTGAAAAGACCTTAAACATGGTCCGTGCCAAAATTCACAACCATCAAGACACCATAAAATGGTCTCAATAACACATAAATACACCAACATATGGTATTTTATACGGGATCTACCGGACCATGGTGATGGTGTTTTCATGGGTTGAACCCATTTCAAACACCCATGTCAAGCTCCATGAGCATGGGGGTATTATGGACTTTACGTTTGCTCGGGATACCTCAATCAATGGAGGTAACTCGATGGATCCCGCTAACCTTCAGAATACGATCACCCCATTGGAGCGACCAACCAAACCAAATCTAATAGCAAATGTGTGGAGCGACGAGTAAAACATGTCAAAGCGAAGAATTCCAATATACGGAATGATCTCTGGATCTCAAAGAATCTGAAAGATCATGGTTTGAAGTTATCGATCTGTTAATTCTAATGGAGTGATATTGTAAGCTGGTCCCCTGTTGTCTAGGGACTGTTTTCAAACAAAAATATTTCTCGACTAAATACTAAACAGCTATGAACCATTAGTCTTGATCCCGATCAAAATTAACAGCAATTTTTTAATATGTGCTAATTCTGAGTCCAGGCCATACTTTACTTCCTTGTCAATTTCATTCATATAATTACAAATTTTGTCTAATACCACGCCATATGATTTGTTTTCATGTACCCAATAACAGCACATTACATATCTTGAAATAAATAGTTAATGATCTATTTGATTTTATTACGTTATACGTTCTATGAGTGTTGGGGATATCCCAAGTAACAAATTTAGTTTTATGGTACACTTGAAGATATCTTCATAATTAGCTCCATAAAACCGAATATAAAACCAATTACTCTACAACTTTGCTTCAAGACAACCATAAACCCCTTTTAGGACGAAAAAGGCCCATTCTTAAGATTGTTCTCGAGAGTATTTTCCAAGGTTTTCATAAAAATTTTAGGTCTTATCAATACATTCTTATAGTGGTGTTCAAGAGCTGCTTAAAACTAATATAAGACTACCATAAGTCTTGATAGTTTTATGATATTCTTCAAGAACACTTCTAGTGCACTATGAAACTGCTTTGTTAGATAGAGAGGTTGGTGTATAGATGAAAAGCATAAGCTTGAGAAAAAATATATCCATCATATGATATTCCATTACCAAATGGATACAAATAAAAATCGATAATATAAATGGCCAGCTTTTCAATAATATGCAGTATAAAAGTGCGAGAAATTCAACGCGCCGTGAAACAATCTCTAAAACATCGATTTTTATAGGAAATATTAAATCGTTTCCAAAATTCAATAGTGTATGTGTAATTGTTCATAATTGTCATATTTTGGATTAAACGCGTGCATTAACATTTTTCTAGTTCAGAAATGCATTTCAATCAGTAAGAATCAGTTCACTATATGAAAAAAAAGTTATTATTTTGATTCTTATGCTAATGGCTACCATTTCGAAGCGTTCAAAAATATCCACGACGCCCTTACTTGTCATTGGATTTAACTGAAACCGCCATAAGATCTTATTAAAACTATTTATTCTTGCTCAAGAGTAATAGGAGTTTTCCAAGGTCGTGATAAATTCATTTTTCTTTATTTTTTTTTAATTCGTTTATTTAGCACGGCTCAAGGCGTTAGCTTCACGGAGCCGTGGGTCTTTTATATATTTACATGATGTAAAAATAAAAATAATAAACAATTAATACTACTGTAAGAGTCTATTCGATCCGCTGCGTGCGACTTGCCATTGCGCGCGGAGATTCGTTTTTGTGTCGGTGAAATATTTGCATCCACGTCAACTGTATCATGGGGGTCAATCATATCTCTATCGTCGTCGCACATGTCCGGGTCATCAGCGGGGTTACTGCCTTGATGTTTGAGATCAGGTGTTATTCCTAACTTTTTTTTTCTTTTCGGGTCACGAGCGTGAACCCTTCGTCATTGCCAGTAGCTCCCTCATTGTTGGTATTAGCTGTTGAGTTTGTGGTACTTCACACTCAATTCGTCTCGGCAATTTCCAAACAGCCATGTAATCAGTAAACTTAGAAACCGATATCGCAGTAAAGTGAAATTTGTTAGTTGATTTTCGGTGAAATATTTTCCGAGTATCAGCTTTGAAACGTCACTTTTACTGAGATCTCAGCCAAAAAATGGTTTACTGAGATTTCAGCTGTTAAGATTTCGGCAAAAGATGCGAAAAAAGCTGAGATTCGGCAGAAAAAATAAATGTGTTGACGCGGCTTTCGCAGTTGTCAGTACTGCATGAAGAGCAGCCAGAAATTTGGCAACCGTTTGTGGCTCAGAGAATGATATTGGAGACTCAGTGTTGGCATTTCTTTCTGTAGATGAGTTTTTCTAAGCGATTTCTTGGCAGGGTTGTCCGCAATGTGCCGTTTGTTCACAGAACTGGCACGTGTTAGTTTGTCCTTGGTATGTATATAGAGTTCGCTGTATAATGGTATCACCCCCTTCTGTTTTGTACTGTAGGGTAAGGTAGGAGGGAATGGGTTGGTCTACCCGCATTCTCACCACAAAAACACCATTTGCAATACCTGGGAAGTAGTTCCTCCACGTGTCCTCCGTAATGGATTCCACTTCTCCGAAATACGACATGAATCTTTTGATGGCCACTTTGCAAGTACGTGGTGCTAAATCATGTAATTTAACTTCCACGTTTTTGTTATCCATATACACAGGGATCTTGATTTTAGCGGTGTCACAAATAAGCACGTGTTTCAAGTTGTTTTGCAAAATGAATCTTTTCGCCTGGGCGAATTTGTTGAACGTTATCAGCACCGCGTGTCTGACGTGCTCCAACTGGATGAAGCAGACTTCCGAAAACCGAATCTGCATTTTCACCTTCAGCAAATGTTCTACATCACCAATACTTGGTGCGGAAAGACCGGAAGTCAATGGCCACCGTGTTAGCCCGAAAAATCACATTTTGTTGATGAGGCTCAGTCATCTTGATAGATCACCACACAAGAATAATAGTAACGGTTCCCTTTGTTCTCAAGACAATGCACACAAGAAAAAAGCAACTGTTTGCGCTGGCTTGGGTAGCGGCAGAGAGCACACTAGTATTGTGACTGATGCCTTTGGGAGAATAGACTGTCATTTTTGTTTATGATATACTTGAGGAAGAGCTGTTGAACTTGAACAAAACTAGTAGGAATTTTTCAAGACAGAAAGGTTAGATGGAAGATCGTCATAAATCCAGTCTATTTAACATTGAAATTTGTCAATGTTGAAATATAAATGCCTATTATTAATTATTATGGTAATCACAATTCCATCTAAAAGTTGTTAATTTATTTCAACAACGCATGCTAAACAACTAATGACATCTCGCTATATGTGCAGCACCTACAGATTTGCAAAGTTAAATGAATAATTTATAATCATCGAGTTTGCTGTTTATACATGAATGAGGTACAGGTCACGTCTTCTCCGTTGGGATACGTCACATATCCCGTCAGTCGTTACAGTTTGTTTGTTTGTTATAGAAGGCTCTTATGCAAGAGTATTTTCACTTTGTTTAAAGCTTTAAGGAGGTTTTATGGTAGCATTCTTAAGATACATTATGCTTCAACAAGAATGTCATAAAGCTTTCTTTTGGTTTTAAGGAGGTTGGAAAGCGATTTCTTAAGAAGGGGCTCAAGATTCTCTTAAAACTGCTCATAAGACTAATTACTCTTATGAAATATGTAGTTTTATGGATATTTCTTCAAGATTTCTTGAAGCACTCTCAATCCCCGATTCACTATTTAATACCTTGATAAAACCACCATAAAACCCCAATAATACCAATTAGCATTTGATTTTACTTGGGCTCTGAAACGTTCTCTGGTTCTCGAAAATTTTGAATGGCCACAATCCTGCTTTCCGTTGATCGGACCCCTTTGACTGAGAGTTCGTGTCCCAAAAATTCTAAACCCTCGACGTCATACACACACTTTTTTTGGTTAAGAAGGACATCGTACTTAGTCAATCGTTGAAGAACTACAGCCAATCTTTTGTCGAGTTCTTCCCTCGATCTACCGTAGACAACAATGTCATCAAGATAAACAATCACCCTTCCAGTTCTTTCTGGAACAGTTCAGGTGCGCAGCTAATCCCAAACATGAGCCGCTTGTACCTGCATGTCATAAATAAGAAATAAAGAAAAAAACATTGAAACCCTGTTAACAAAACCTTTTATTTCTCTTAGTAAGTTATTCAAAATCAGTCTACCTGAACAGTCCATATTTAGTAAAGAAGGTCGTTATTGGTCTTTATTGCTCGGAGATTTCGATCTGTTGGTATGCCTCCTTTATATCAATTGTCGAAAAACGCACAGCTCCATTCACAGATCCCAATAATTCGTCGACGAGAGGCAAGGGATGAGTTGCTCGGAGTACCGCCTGATTCACTTGTCTCATATCAATGAAGAGGCGAATTTCTCCCGAGTCTTTCATAATCGGAACCATGGGGGCCCCTTTACTTGCGCGATAATGTTTTGTTCAAGCATTTAGCGAAGATTTTTCTCAATTTCCTCCTCCCTTGCAATAGGAGGTCGACGATATGACTGTTGCACCGGTTTAACATTTTCATCGATCGGGAACTCCATTATTACACCGCGGATTTTCGACAAAGGCTTATGCCGCTTTGTTTGGATCGAATCAACATTGAAACCAATCTTGAAGATTTTTTGCAGCACGATCTCCCAAAAGACACTGTTGACAATCTTCAACGACATAGAATTTAGCATATGTCTTGTGGGATGCAGCTTCAATCGTAGCACTGAACATGTCACATATCTTCATCGGTTCTGTTGAAGCGTACACAATAGACCCAAAAAAATAATGAATTTTTGAAAACTCAATCGGCCCACCCCTGATTGGATTCCTAGTCCCACCAGAAGTTCTTGCACCAAATTTGAAGCAAATCGGACAAGTCTAGCTACCGGACTAACGTGCCTGAAGTTTGTTTGAGATTTTCCCACAATTTACATGGAGAAAACCCACTAACTCGCATTTTTGCCGCTGGGTGGCACTGTATGCATCGTATTATCACTAAAAGTGAAAATAAGAAAGATAATTTAATTGTCTACAACTTTGTCGAAGACTGCTTGTCAATCCGGCTTTGTTAAAAGAAGTTATTAAACTTTTAACGAAGTGATGTCTGAGTCAGTTTTCCATAGGGCCTAGCAGTTCAAGGTTGTGTATCAGTACTCGATTCCCACGAACTATACATTTTTGTGAAATAACAATTAGGTTTAGCTCAATAGTATGTTCTACAACTTTTACAAAAAATATCCCCTTCTAAATATTGTAATTATACATTCCACTAAGCTACTCATCCTCTCTTTTTCAACAGTCAAGATTATTTAGATCGATTCGCGATTCACTCGCCTAAACTCTAATCCAAATGACTGAATGTTCAGAGCCTTCTATGATCGATTTATCGTGTTTCGAATCTTTGTATATTGGTAATGTACTCAACTAAAAAGTTTTGTCATAGTAGGCGAGCTCTCGTCTGTAACAGGTCTCGGTTTTCTCCCGAACGTTCTAACAGAAACAATGCATTTTCATATACGGTATTATGTCAGCTAATCGTAAAATCGTCGGTAATCCGTCGTACCTAGATAATTTTGTTTAAGTGTGCCCCGGAACAGTTACTACCGTTACTCACAGAAAAGGAAAGGTTAGTAAACAAGAAGTTGCTGCTGAGTGCAGTGGCGGCACGAAGTGTTTTGCCGCTCGGGGCCAAAAATTGAATTTGCCGCCCCTCTTAACGTATGCGGAATCATATTTGGACAAAATTCAAAAGGCAATTTTTTTGTAGAAAACCATTTATTAAATGTTCTCTCTATATGAAAACATTTGTCAGCTTTTTAACTTAATGTAGAAAAAAAATTTGAGCTCATTCGAAAAGCTTTACGACAGTTTGCAGGAACTTTTTGCAAAGGAGTCGAAAAAATTGATATTGGCATATTTTTATTTCTTTCTTAATTTTGATTATCATTTTTGTTAGTTTTATGTCGAAAATTATGAGCATTTACTCTCTGCTTCATATTATCCCAGAAAAACCTCATTTGGACGCAGTTGTGGTACATTTGCAGGGATATCAGCCTTTTGTACAAAATATATACCATAATCTTCCAATGCGCCAAAATTTTTTTTGGCATGATAGCTAAGTGCCAGATTGGGCGTTCGCTGCCATTTTGTTCACATGGTATCTCCTAGTGGGTCGAAATTAACACTGGATATTTGAAATAAGTGTGCCTAGAGTATGACGTTTAGTATGGTGCTTTGCGCAGGGTTGCATTTTTGTTTTAATGCTGGAAGCGTTGTCCAAATTTCATTCCGCATAGGTTATAATGAATTTTCAAAAGAGTTCGATTTTATTTTCCATCATTTCATATGAAACAAATATGATAAAAGTATTAGAAAGGGTCTACACAAAAATAATATTTTTCATATTTTATTGTCAATGCTTTGTCCTGGCGGTAGTGTTGCTCATAAATGTCCTCGCGAAAGGTGGCACTACACAGAAAAAAATATTTTGTAATTTTAAGTTTATTTTCATGCACATATTTGGAGCATGAATATAAATGTAAAATTAAGTTCCACCAAAAATCCATACGACTTGTCGTGCTTTCTTCAACGAATTTTATTATAATGCTACACGTGGATTGAAAATTACAGTTTCTTCAAACGGAAAACCAATGCACTTCAATATATGTTTTACACGCTTATTGCTGTAAAACGAATGACATGCAATATTACACGAATGAAAGTGTATAATTGTATGCTTGTTGATGCTTCAATTGAGTGCATAGATTTTAACGTAATTTTCAATCAAAGTTTTGATTCCATCTTTGTATGTTTACATTCGTATTGATTTACATGTCATTTAAATTTCATTATTTTTTTGTGTGTACAACTCCGTTCATATGTTCGCTCCGTGATCGCGGCCTTTAATTATGGCAATAATTGGTGCCTAAAATTTTCTTGTTTGAGCCATTCTTTATTTTGTTTATAACTACTGATCAAACAATCGGACAAATCATTTTAAAATATTATCCTTGTGAGCTACTGGCGATCAACCTTTTTATTAAATTCTTTAGCTAAACGTCCAGAGAAACACAATTTACCTTTAATCCTTATTAAACCCAGTGCAACACAAGATAATGTACGAAATATGCTGTATACCCTCAAAATCTTGATTAATAGCCAAAAAATTTCGTATTTTTCAGAACGTTCGCCTCTAAAAGGAAAATTACTCAACATTCTTATTCTATTAAAGATTTAGAGAGATTTAATTCTGCATCTAACGATCATCTTATCTCCAAATTCGTCAAACTTCAAACTTTAACTTTAAACTTTACAAACATGCTTTCAAATTATTTTATATGAAACCGTCCACTTGAACGTTCATGCGAGCAAGTTTCTAATTTGAAAACGCTGGCATTTTTCAACTGATTGTGATTAAAAATACTGCATAACACTATTAACAAAACAACATCACATAGTATACCGTTGATAAGGTTATTTCTTCCTCGTTACACCCAAAACGTACCCGGTAAGAATCGCTTACATTAATGCAATAATTACGAGCGAATATTGCAAGCGTTCTGTTAATGTACAAAAATTGCAAGAAGCTTCCTTGCATGTAACCCAAGAAATAGAAAAACGAATTTTGTCTATGTATTAGTGATGTATGTGGATTGGTGACAAATATGCGTTAGATAAAAAAGACGCTGGTATTGCAAAATGATCCCCGCACGGGCAGCTTACTAATCAATCCTTTTTCCATCCAACCACGCTATCAGATAATTATGAGTGAATAAAAGTAGTTATTTGGATGACATTACGATTAATGATATTGTAAAAGACGCAACCAGATTTGAACTCATGCCCTTACGCATCGTAGCACTGACTGTAAGCACTGATCTGTTCTTACATATAAGAACAGGACTTTAAAACTCGTACAATCAGCACATCCGCAATTCGATGCTGTATCGTGTGTAATGAATAAGCCATAATACTGCGTTTGATGATGTCGGTGTGGAATGAATAAAACGCAGACAGTAAATAAAAACTCGGCGTGCGTTGTTATAACTACCAGCATAGGCACGTGAATGTGGTGGCAATCCTGTGACTGTGTGTTGAAGAAACGTATATACGTATAGCAAGAGATGAATTGTATTTCTATGCTTGCAAACATTGCATGCGGCTGTAACTGCAAATTTGCAAGCGATGTCGCTTGCAATTATAGCAAGAGATTCTTGTTTTGAGTATATGCATATTCGAATCTCATTCACTTTTCCCAGAAATGGCTGAACCGAATTGCTCAAACTTATTTTCAAGCTGGTATTGAATTTTTAGTTGATCCGACTTCCGGTTCCGGAGTTACGGGTTTGAGAGTGCGACGACACAGAAATTTTTGCATTTCTCATATGGAAAGGATATGCATTTACTTAAAAAATCCCCACCCTAATTTCGACTGACATACGGTTTCTGGATTTGAACAGGGGTGTAGCTAGGGCTGTACGGAGAAGGGTTACACCGCCTACCTATCACTGGTCACACTCCATTTTAATTTCCCTTAGATCCCTTAGATCACCACCACCACCCCATCCATCATTCATATCCCTTCCTCTCTCAACCTCGTCATCTTTATACCACCGCTATATCAGAAGGCATACTAAATTAAGCTAGGGAGTGGTTCGTTCGTGACTTATTCATCCTCCTCACACTCTCGCAGTGGCGGCGCTAAGGGAGGGCGAAGGGGGCAACCGCCCCGAGCGGCAAGATCAGGGGGCGGCATTTCATACTCAATAAATTTCTATAGTATTTTTTAAGTAATTGTTCAAGTTTCATTAATCACGATAAAAATCAATTTATTTCACTTTGGCAACTATTGACGATTAAAAAGGTTGGGGATCTGGATGATGGATGCGATAGAACAAAACTATATACATATTGCAAGGTAGTAGTGGGAGTGATAAGACTAATTTGTTGGGATTAAACCAGGGAGAATTATCATATACAGGTGGCTTGGTCCATGGTTAAGAATCTCTCTAGGGGTGATTGAGGATCATATTTGGAGAAAAAATCATTCTACACTAATAATCAAATTTCAACTGTTACGGAGTTATTGAACTTTTCTGTGAACTATTTGTTTTTCTTTTAATGCCTCTAACTCAAAAAGAATACATTGTATTTTCAATGTTTTAATTCCATTGGAGAGGTGTTTTCTTTCCTATTAAATTGCGGGTACGGTACCAGCATAGTAGATAAGACAAACGGTCTAATAAGTGTTCTATAGAAGCTTAGCTTCGTACAGTAGCGAACGTTGTTCGACCGAAGATTTTTTTTTGAGTATGTAGACCCGGCGAAGCGAGGGGTAAACAAATCTGCAATTTCTTTTTGTTCAGTGATTTCTAGACGGGAGGTTATGCGAAAGCTTAAAAACGATAAGGTCGTTAGGAAGGGCAGAATCCCGGGTGAACTTCTAAAAATTAGGAGTGACTGGCTGTGCGAAGCAATCCACTGCGTGATTGGGATGATCTGCGTGGAAGAAAAAATGCCTTCGAATTGGTTGAATGGCCTCATATGCCCAATCAAAGAGAAGGACTGCAAACTTCCGAGGCATAATGATCCTCAAAGGTAGTTTCTGGTGTTCTGTTGGGTAGATTGCGCCCGTTGGCTGAATGCTTTGTCGGCGAATTTCAAAGCGGGTTTCGAGAAGGACAGTTAACGACAGACTAAATGTTTACCCAGCGACAAATTCTGGATATATTCCGGGAAAAAATGCGGACTCACCATCTGTGTATTCAAGGTGGCATACGATACTGTGGCAGATAATGCTTGAGCGTGGTTTCCAGACAAAACTGTTTAAGCTGATTCGTATGATACTGGATAGGATCAAATCAAGCGTTGCGAAGATCTGATGATGCTTCTTGACTTCGTGAACGATTTCGACATCATTGGTATTGATCGAAGAGCATTAGAAGAAACATTGTTACCTTTTAAAAGGGCAGCTGCAAGAATCGGACTGACTATAAACTCTGTCAAGACAAGGTACATGGTAGCTGGTAGAGAACGTAGCAGTCGTGTTGGTTTCGAGGTGGAAATCGGTGGGGTACGGTACAACGAATTCATATACATATCTTCAAATACTTACCTTACCGTTCAGGCCTTGTTGTCTCTTGCTGCATGCAGAAGCCGTCTCCACTTCAATCGGTCCATTGCTGCTTGTCGCCAGCCTCGCAGTCTTCGAAGGGTCCGCAGCTCGTCCTCTATCTGGTCGATCCACCGTGCTCGCTGTGCGCTCCGTCTTCTTGTTCTTGGAGGGTCGCCTTCAAGAACCATCTTCACCGCGTCGTCGTCCGACATTCTTACGATGTGTTCAGCCCACCGCAAATGTCCTATTTTTGCGGTATGCGCGATGGATGGTTCTTCCAGCAGCTGATGCAACTCATGGTTCATTCGCCTGCGCCACGTTCTGTCTTCTATCTGCACGCCACCATAGATGGTACGCAACACCTTTCGTTCGAAAACTCCAAGGGCGCGTTGGTCCTCCACGAGTATAGTCCAGGTCTCATGGCCGTAGAGGACCAGCGGTTTAATCAGCGTCTTGTAGATAATCAACTTCGTGCGGCGGCGAATTTTGTTCGATCGGAGCGTCCTCCGGAGTCCAAAGTAGGCACGATTTCCCGCCAAGATCTGTCTCTGAATTTCTCTGCTGGTATCGTTGTCGGTGGTTACCAGTGAGCCCAAATACACGAATTCGTCGACCATCTCGATTTCGTCACCGTCAATCCGAACTCGGGATGGGAGGTTCACATTGTCGTCTCTAGAACCTCTTCCTCTCATGTATTTTGTCTTCGAAACGTTGATGGCAAATCCTGTCCTGCTGGCTTCAGCTTTCAGTCTGATGTACGTTTCCGACATCGCCTCAAAGTTCCGTACCATTATGTTAATGTCATCGACGAAGCCAAGAAGCTGGACGGACTTCCTGAAGATCGTGCCACTCGTGTCTATCCCCGCTCTCCTTATTACACCTTCTAACACAACGTTGAACAGCAGACACGATAGACCATCACCTTGCCTTAACCCTCTTCGAGATTCAAAGGGACTCGAGAGTGTTTCTGATACTCGAACAACGCACATCACCCGATCCATCGTCGTTTTGACTAATCCTGTTAGCTTATCCGGAAAACCGTACTCGTGCATTATCTGCCATAGCTGGTCTCGATCGATTGTGTCATGCGCCGATTTGAAATCGATGAACAAATGATGTGTGGGCACGCTGTATTCGCGGCACTTCTGCAGAACCTGCCGAATTGCGAATATTTGGTCCGTGGTGGTACGGGAACCCATGAATCCCGCTTGGTAGTGCCCCAAGAACTCCCTTGCAAATTGTGACAATCGGCGGCAAAGAATTTGGGAGAGGACCTTGTAGGTGGCGCTAAGTAGTGTGATCGCGCGGCAGTTGCAGCAATCGAACTTGTCACCCTTTTTGTAGATTGGGCAAACAACACTCTGCATCCACTCCTCCGGAAGAATCTCCTCCTCCCAAATATTGGCGATTACCCAGTGCAGCGCTCTAGCCAGTGTTTCACCACCGTATTTTAATAGCTCGCTGGGTAGTTGATCTATACCGGCAGGTTTGTTGTTTTTCAGCCGACCGATCTCCTCTTCGTCTTCTGCGCATTCTCCAAGATCCGTTGCCAAACTGCCTTCGTCCTCTGCTGCTTCTTCAAATACTAGTTAAATATGATAACGATGTTAGACAAGGAAAAATGCACGTTGCTGCTGCGAGCATGGTTTACGTAGTCAGCTAAAAACCAATAGCCTAAGAATGCGCGCAAAACTTGATTTATTCAAATCACTGATACTCCCTGTTGCTCTATACGGCCATGAAGTTTGGATGTTGAAGGAAGCAGGCTATCGATTACTCGGTTTGTAGAGAAGAATTCTGTGTTCAATACGCGGCAGCACAGTAATTATGATCAGAGTATTTTAAACATATGATCAGAGTATTTTAAACAAAAGAAAATAACACATACTGTTGGGAAGGTCATTTCTCGTTCTTTCCAGATCACAGAATTCGAAAATCGGTTAAAAAATGACCGGACAGAAAAGTTTTTAGCGCTGAAGGTCCCGAAAAACACGATTTTTTTGCTATGAATCAAAAATGGAAAAGGTAGTCGAAGACAGTCTAAATCCCTGACTACATACGGTGAGCGTGCCATTTAAGCCAATATATTCTGTTTCTTGATACGTTCCCGTCGGATGTTTGTCTTTGTATATCGTTTCAGTGTGCCATATATTGAAATACTTACTGAGAGTGCCCAGGAACAGGTTTCTGATTGTAAAGTTAATGTTTTCATTCAATTGAAAATAATTTTTTTCTGACAGGGTTATGATGGCAAAAAAATTTCAGAAAGAGGTACGTTGAACGAAAAAGATTGAAAACCACTGTTCTATGAAATCAATTTCAGGTAAATTTAATAGATTATCACGAAAATGCATTTGTGATGTAAAACGATAAGCCGGAAATATATATACAATGCAGCTTCCAAACTCAATTTTTGTTTCCAGGTTTTAGTCACCGTTCATGAATGTTACCGTTTTTCAGTTGATATTTGTCGGTGATAATTAATCAAAACCACAGTTTACCGTTTACGTTTCAGCTTACTTCCCTATTTAATTTTAGCCATCCTCAGAGTTATTCACTCACGCGCCTTGCCTCGCTTGGGGGAAATCGAAACGTATACGGTAAACTGTGGTTTTGATTAATGATCATCGAAAAATATCAACTGAAAAACGGTAACAAACTCAATTTTTCAACAATCATAGACAAAAAGGGTAAAGCTTTTGCATGAAGCGAAAGTAAGAAAGATACGATTTAAAAATTTAATAATATATAAACAAGTGATGGCTTTACAGTAAATATTAATAACAAAATATTGACAATAAAATGTGAAGAAGTGTAAAGATTTTTATGCAGACATTTTCTAACATTTTTATCATATTTGTTTCATATGAATAGGTGGGAAATAATCGAACTCTTAAAAATTCATTATTGAAGGGGCGGCAAATTTAATTTTTGGCCCTGAGCGGCAAAACACCTCGCGCCACCACTGCACTCTCGCATGACAAAATTACTTAGCAGGAAGACAACATTGTACAAACTAATTTTCGAACAACTCGGGTGTTCCTCAAGGAATTAATTTGGGCCCACTCTTATTCACACTCTTGATCAATGATCTAGCTACAGTGTTACCACCAGGATGTCGCATATTCTACGCTGATGGTGTTCAATTATACATGAACGTCAAGTGTATCAAGGATAAGCAGTTTTACAACAGCTCTTGGGCACTTTCAGTGACTGGTGCTCCTTAAACTCGCTTACAATTAGCATCCACAAGTTCAGTGTAATATCGTATCATCGCCAGCACAAGCCAATTTCATACGACTACTGTATAGGAGATCAGAATCTTGAGCGAGTACTACAAGTGTGTGACCTTGGAGTCATTTTGGATTCTGTACTCTCTTTCCGACCTCATTTCGACTATTAATGTTAAAATTTTTTAGTGAATTTAATGACCATCTCCGGTCGATATTGGAATCTAACTCCGTAATATGGTGTCCGTATCAAGCAACATGATTAGCAAGAATGGAAGCAATTCAAAGATAATTCGTTCGTTATGCACTAAGACGCGTTCCGTTCTACCAGCTACCATGTACTTTGTCTTGTCAGAATTTACAGTCAGTTCGATTCTTGCAGCCACCCATTTAAAAGGTACAAATGCCTCCTTCACTACTCTGCGATCAACGCCAATGATGTGTATGTCGATCGCGAAGCCAAGAAGCATGTGATATCTCGTGATGATAGTTCCATTCCTGTGTACATCAGATCTTCGTATAGCTTGATTGTATCCCATTCAGCGTCATACGAATCAGCTTTATCAGTTTTGTCGGGAAACTATGCTCAATCGTAATCTGTAACAGTTCATTTTGTTTTACTGATTCGTATGCCGCTTTGAAAGCCACAAATAGATGACACCTTCGCAGAATTTGTCGCTAGGTAAACATTTGCCGCTAAGTAATCATTTGGTCCGTCGTTGATCGTCCTTCTTGAAACCCGCTTTGATATTCAGCCAACAGGCGCATTCTCGTCAACAGAACACGAGAGACTAGCTTGTAGGCGGCATTGACTTATGCCTCGGAAGATATGTTCGAGTTTGTAGTCCTTCTTGAAGATAGGATATGTGAGGCCAGCAGATCTCTTTTTAGGCTTTTAGAAGTTCACTCGGGATTCCCCCCTTCCCAACGGTCTTATCGTTGTTAAGCTCTCGGATATCCTTCCGTTTAGAAATCAGTGAACACAAAAAGTTGGTGTGACGCCGGCGTCGGCGGTAAAACATGATGATGAGTTATTTTCTACCATAGACCATGCGGTAGACTTGGGTGCAACGCCCAATTCCTACTTAGCAGAAGGCAAAGAATTCTTCACATTTCCTTTCGATCATGCCCATATGAGCCTGCCTAGTTCTAGTTTTCTGTTCTAAGTTTATAACTGATTCGCTCTAGAATACCTATCCGTCTTTCAATTTCATTGCTTTCGTTTCTCTTAGTCTCAAATTTGCCGAAAATAGCCAACAAAATCGATACAGCTACTATTTTATGGCATTTGCGTTTTTGACAGTGCACTACACCGGTGTAGTCAGTGCTGGTCGGGCTGAAATCTGCGGGTTCGTTTCAGATTGACTTGTATGGATCTGTTGACACATGACATTGGCTGGTTTAAAGACCCCAAACTCCTATCGGGTCCTGACCTTCGCAGGGTCTGCTCGACTCAACCCGACAAGGTTTGTCTACCTGATCGTCTTTTTGTGCCACGGGTCATGAACTGTACTGATTGCAAACAACTGGGACACACAGCCTCTCATTATAGCAACAAGGTTCGTTGTGGGAAATGCAATGGGAATTATGTGGATAATTCTTGTGGAAGGGGCGTTGAAAGGTGTCTCTACTGTGAGAGAAATCAACATGTCCCGCATATAAACAGCGCGAGGAGGAACTTAAGCGTTCCCTCAGGGACGTTCTAAGCGACTTTTTGCAAAAATGCTAAAGATATTTACGCCACCGGTCTCTAAGGATATTTATAATAACTTGTTTCGTGACGAATGCGACTCTGGTGACCCCCAGAAGGGAACATCTTCTGCTGTGCCTACGAGTAATAGGAATAGGATTTTCCTCTCCTAAGTAAAGTTTGTAAGGGCCAGATGGTCTCTCTTCAAGGTCCTCCAAAAATAACTGCTTGAGGAAGAACTGGTGCAAAAACGGAGCAAGTAGCTCCTGATCTTAGAAACCTGAGCTCAGAAGAGGAGTTCCAGAAAAAAAACCCTGATTTTTCTCATATCTCAGCTAGAGAAAGAGCGCTAGTGCTGGCTTAATAAAATTCTCTGATATTGTGGACCGTATTTTTCCACCACATTTTCCCGGAGTATGTTTACGGGTTTTTAGCTGGCTTGATTCTCGACACTGCGAATCAAATTCAGACTAACTGCGCACCAAAGGCGAACTTTCGCGGACAGTCTTCCCAATCAGACGTATACGCGGCGGTTGCCGCCTTCCGAGACAATGCTAAAGACAGTACGCGACGTTAGAAACGTGAATGAACTGTTTAATTGTAGTTACTGGCACCGGATCTTTGACGGATTAACGAGAGAAACGTCGACCTTTCGGATGACAATACAGATGTTAATACATGCCTAAGATAGCATTTTTGTTGCCTACGTGCTCATGTGATTCAAAATTCATTATCTTGTATCGAAAACAGTAACATTCACTTTTCTATACCGTTTCCTAAGGATAAAATGAAATAAATGAATGAATTAAAACCATGTACATGAAGGACACATCGAAACGTAAAGGAACAATAAAATTTCAACCACGCAGTCTTCCCACTGTTTTTTTTTCTGCTCAGCCTCCGGATATAAAGTTGCACAAGGCAAACTTCGCACTTTTATCACGGTCAAACAGTCAACAACCGCAGGCGCGCCATTTGTTAGCTAGTTGACTACCGTCTGTTTGTGAAATAGTGCAAAAGTAGAATAATAGTTTGCCGTTGTCCCCGGTGGAGGCAAACTTTCCGAGCGTTTTGGGATGGAAAGTCATCGGTGTACAGTTTCGTTGTCTGATTTATATATTTCGCATTTTTTATATTTTGTAGTATCCTTTAATAATGCATATCAATTCCCCGAATACATTTCAATAGAAGAGTATTTGTTTATTCCACTAAAACTGCGTGAGAAAATATCGCAACAGCTTCCGCTTTAAAGCCTCAGCCGGGTAGAACTCATGCAACTATATTACAGTCAAGTCGTTAAACCCAGCTGGCGCTCAGCCCATAAGCAAAAAGTGGTGATACCTAGGTTCAGGTTTATGAAACAAACGCTTTTTTCGCTCAAATGCTACTGCAGTAGGACACAGCAGTGGTTATTTTCTTCACAAAGAGTGGACTATGTTTGTATACCTGACTAACGACACTATACTCCAGCCGAGAAGCACAAAGCACCCAACTTTTAATATAATGTTATTAATAATAGTCGTAATAAAGTACGGTTCGATGCCATCGGTTGACGCTGCCCCTGCTCTGACCGGCCCTGCGGTCCCGGATCGTGCTGGAAGCGGCGGCGTGGCGCTGCGATGCAAACGAGGTGCAGATTAATGGTCAGAGCAGCCTCGGCTGGATGTTTATTGTTATGGCTTCTTAGCTGTTCGCACCACCAGTCAGGTTCGTGTATAGATGTGTACAACACACCGAACGATTAATCATCACGCCAAAAACCCTGCAAGCAGGCCGCAAAGGAAAGCATAAACGGTACTAAACAGCATCAACGACACCCGGTAGCTGGCTGGTTGTGCAGTATCGATCAGAAAGACACATCGATTCGGTTCGAGTTTGATAGAACTCATCCAATTTCTACTGTCTTCGAATTCATAGAACTTTTCTAATTAGTTGGTCCAGCATAGTTAACATAATGAACAAAGTGAACAGAAAGAATCGACTGGTTTCATAAATTCACTAAATTGATAAAATTATTGACACTCATCCACAGAATTGACTGATTTGACAGAATTGACAGAATTGACAGAATTGGCAGAATTGACAGAATTCACTAAATTCACTAAATTCACTAAACTCACTTATCACTACTAACAGATTGTTACTTCGCACAATCCTTCTACCCGTAAAACTTCTGATGTCGGGCAAGAAACGAAACCGCCGTATATCACCGCAGAGTGAGTCATGCTACACGTGACAATCCATCACCAACTGCACTCAGCTTCCTCTCGTGGGACGAAACGAGCGCTAATCCTTCATTGACCCGTTTTGTCGCACTACCATCCAGCGGGCGACGGGCACAGCCATTATTCAAACGGTAGGTGATTTGTTTCCTATTTACATGCCAGATTGAGACCAACCAACCGGGCCCTTCACACCAACTCGGTAGCTCTCTCTCTCTCTGTCTGTAGTGTTGCTTGATAGGTACCGGGTGAGGTGATTTCTTACGCTCCCAACGCCACATGACAGACGGATGACCGCTGTTTATCTTCTTAGTCTGGTTTGTGCTCAGTTCCAGAAGTTTCGCTCTTGGGACCAACTCTTCTTCGGACACATGCTGGACTGAACGAGGACCACGACGACGACGACGACGACTGAAGTTGAGCCGGTGATCCAACTATTTGCGGCTGTTCCATTTGTCTTATTCGTCTTCGTTCTTTTTCAACGAGCATTAAGCTGATGGCACATAACTTGCAGTGCCATATCGAAACTTTGGTCGGTCACTTTCTTGAGGTGTAATGTTCCTCCTTGCACGTTCATATGAACACAACTTCACCGGAGTCATTTGTTTGTCCGCTCCCTGGTGAAGGCGCCTCCCTCCGTCCCCCGTTTATCCCTTGATTCAATCTCTTTCTCGCTTCGTCTGGCTGACTGGCTGGCTGGCTGGTTGAGCACAGTTCTGTTTGTTTGTTCATGAATGTCGGACGATAACGATAATGAATGTTATGAATGTTGTGTTATGAGCCCTCATTCGAGTCTCGCGGTGCCGGTGGAGTTCGAGGTGTGCCGTGGCGGTCCTTAAGATTCCTGCCGCGTGAGAGACCAAATATGCCATAAATTAGGCGAAATTATCAAAGTTTCAGCATCATTTGGCGGGGTAACTTTTGTGCCACGATATGCCACGTGTGCTTTGATTTCATACTTTAACGGGTAATTTTACAGGCCGTTACGCTATTGTATCTAGCCGGTTCTGGGTCACTGCTGAAATTAAAATTTACTGCAGTTGAGTTATTTTTATAAATACATTAAAGCAACCCTTTTGTGTCGCATGAAAATAATTGCGATTTTTTCATCACCAACCTCCGTTAAGCCTACTGCGTTAGATTCGCAGATGCTGAACAATGCTGGAACCAGTGCGAAGTTGTGTCCCACCTAGGCGCCATCAAATCAACCAAATCATTACACTGTTGGTGGGTACTTTTTATGATTCATACTTCGTTTATTTCAACACTCGACATGCGTTCGCGTATTTTCATGCGGTGAACCATATGGTGCGGTTGCAATTTTACTATAAAGGTACAACAGTCCAGCAGCGTTGCAATACACCGGGTGACCGACCGTGTATTGCGCGAGATCCATGGAAACGGGGGTGGCTAAAAATTATGACACACCAAGATAGTTGTGCTTGGCGTTCGTTCGCCATTTTCAGGGGCGGGTTGCTTGGATCGCTGGTTGCTTTGCTGATTTGTTAATGAGGCTGGTATTTTTTGTGCGGTGTGACGAGGTTTTGTCACGACTTTTACCGACTGACGACGGCGGTGAGAATTTTTGCGATGAAGGTTCGTTTATGCCTGGTGACACCGCTGCTCACCAAACAAACTGTAATTTGAATATGTTTTTCGAGTGCTTATGTAGTTTGCGGTCTACACAATAAAGTTGTTCTTAATGCTAAGAAAAAGGTGACTTGAAGGGAGTTTGTTTTCAGGCAAGAGGTGGTTTTTATGAAGGAATTAATTTAATTGCTAGTTTAGCGGTTCTTACCATTGTACGACATTGTTGAGTAAGTACCAATATAATTCTGATGTGAGTATTCAGCAGTACAAAATAAAGCAAATAGAAGAAATATAAACGATGTACGGTATTTTAAACAAATTATCTGATGTAACAAACATCTTTTTTTTTTTTTCATATTTTCTAAATTACATTCTATTATCTAGAGATCATATAGCAGGGAAATTTATGAAAATTTGTAGTCGAAGAACTCAAATAAGAGCAAGGATGCAGATCGGAATACTAGAAAAACTAAGCAGGATTATTAGGAACAGGCTGTAAATGCTCAAAACACAGTCTTAACCACCAATGGAATAGGTCGAACATTAATGTTAGATTTCTGACGTAATAAAACCGTGATCCCCCTTAAGGTCGTGTCATCAACATTCTTGAGCTACGAAAAATTCATAGGAATGGTTGGCAACGGTTATTCTGCTTCACAACATATTGGTGCCGTGACCAGGATCCATGACCTGTATCGTGCGTAAGCTTGCTGCCATTCCGGTCATTTACAATTTAGAGATTTCGATGCCATCATAGGACGCCGCCAAGGAACTAAAACTGGCAATTGTCTTCGAAATATAACTGCTGCTATTTAGAAGGAATCAGAGTCGGCAGATCACGTGGGTAGTATGGGTAGAACTACCCACTCGAAAATATACGAGAAGGGAATTACCCATTCGAAAGCCAATTCTAGATGTTCAACAATTTCATTTGTTTATCCGATAGAAATTACTTTGCTTAACAATTGATTTTTTTTGAAGATGTAAGATAATAATAAGGATTTGTTTGAAATTTAAAAAAAAATATATTAATACTAAGAGGAATACATTTTGACTCAACTAAATCTTAAAACAAGAAATTCAGATTGGTATACAAAAAATATTAATGAAATTTCCATCAGACTAAAGGATGCAATTTTCAAAGTCTAGATATACAATTTGTAATTTTTAACAAGAACTATAATTTGATTAACAATTGGAACAAGGAGAAACATTATTAGGATTTTTTACATAAGAAAGGCAAAAGGCACAAGAGGGACTGATTCCAACATCAAAGTAGCAGAGACCGTATCACGAAAAGTGAAGAGGATGGACAATAATGATAGGGAAGAAACTAAATTTGAAGCTTTTTTGTAAACAGAAGATCACTATGAGGACATCATGAACGGCATCGCCGTCTGGCTTCTTCCGACCCGTTGGAAACTCTTTTAGGATCAGGTAGTTGTTAGAAAAGTGAACTAATAAAGAAGAGATAAATAAATTTTCTATACCGTGTTCAAAAATATGGACTGAAACGAGGTCGAAAGGATTCATTTAACGGAGATCTTGTGCTAGAACACTAGGCGCACGACCAGACAACATGTTGAATGTCGCGATAACCATCACCACAAGCAGAGAGACCGCTCTGCACGACCCCAATACGCCGAAGATGCGCATTCAACGCAGAATGTCGCGACCATTATCCAACACCTTTTGAGATTCATAAACTTCTATTGTTCCACGAAATTTGCCAGTTTTTAAGCGTCCTTTGACAAGAAATACTAAAAACTCGTCGAAGCTACGCGATCTTTCATAAATATCATATTCTAGTGCCTAGGTGTCCTTCTCATTACCATTGGGTATTTTCCCTTGAAAATTTGGGTAGAAATAGTTTAAAGTGTATTGTTTACAGTGTATTTTTTTCGCCGTCAGTTTTACGAAAATTGGAAAGAAATGGCGTCACCTGAAAAGCAACATCGCTAATTAATTTTGCGCAAGTACCTGGAAAATCATTAACTCTCTCATCGGGACATCGGAATGCAACTCGCAGTCGTGCAGTCAACGGTGAGTCGTGTAACTCAACGTTAGTACCAATCTCTGGAAAACGAACGAAAGGAGAACTGCGGTCATAATGGATGTTCTATTAGTGATCTGGATGGCAAGCGTGTAGTGAAAGCGAAATCCCAATGCTTCGACCAGGAATGTGGCCAAAAAGTTGAATTTGTCCAAGTCTTTCGTCCAGAAAGCCAAAGACGGGAAGATACTGCGTACGTAAAAAATGCAGAAGGCTCCAAATCGTGACAAATGGGGCAAAATACAGTGGGAAAATCACGGGCCAGGAAACTATATACCGAGATGCTGGCGAAGCCTCATTGTCTCGTCATGAATGATGAGACTTACGTCAAGATGGACTTCAGGCAGCTTCGGAAGTTTCAGTTCTTCACCGTTCAGCACAAGTTTGATGTTCCGGAGGAAGTATGGAAGCAGAAAGTTTCAAAGTTTGCTAATAAATACATGATTTAGCAAGCGATCTGCTCATGTGGCAAACGGAGTGCGCCGTTCGTGGCTACCGGGACTGTAAACGGGGAGATCTACCTCAAGGAGTGTCTACAGAATTGTCTACTGCTTTCTCTGTTGAAGCAACACGAAGACCCTACGATCTTCTGGCCGGATCTAGCTTTTAACTGTAGATGTCAAAATCAAAAACTTCGTCACTGGATTTCTCAGTTTCATAAATGGGACAGGCTGTATTCAAGAGCAGTAACGCTCAGCGCGCTAATGTCATGGATACCCTGCCGTTTAAAGAGTTGCCACAATGATTTCAAGTTAGCGAAGGTAAGTTACCTGACTAGTGGGATACGGAAGCTTAAGTTTTCTAACTATAATGTATGCATTGTTTGATGTAGTTTGACATTACAACCAAATGTAATATACTTTATTATTAGTTCGAAAAGCAAAAATTTCGCATGAATTCATTAAATTTAATTTATCTGGTGCATAAGCTCATATTAATGGATCGTTTTACATTTTCTTTTCTTATGGATCGTTTTGTAAATATCCATGAAGCATAATTTAACGTTCGATATATGAATCAATACATAGCATTTCTAATGTTCATTGTTACATCTTCTATGGACCAAGAAAAATCATTTAGCAAACATTTTCTAACATTTTATTTCTCCATTTTGTAATACCGTGGAACATTTTTGTCGATTTTATGGAACATATAAACCTGTTTTAATGTACATTGTTAATAATTTATGGATCAATGTCAGTTAATTTATGGCGCAAAATGTATCATTTTATGGAACATTTCCAATATTTTTTGGGGCATTGGTTGATTTTAATGGCTCTTTTATTACTATTTTTTTGCGACCATTTTATGGTTCAATTTTTCATAATCTATGGATTAAATCACCCTTTTTTATGGATCATTCACACTGTTTTAGGGATTTTCAGTTGTGTTTTATGGAACATGAACAACTTTTTTATGGATCGTTTTCCAATTTTTTATGGATCATTTTTGTTGTTTTAGCGGCGCAAACTTAGGGCTGCCTTTTCCGATCTTTTATCGAATTGTGTATAAACGGTTCTGCACAAAAGTACATGAAAGATCCGAATCACCCCAACCCTGTTCCAATTCGGACCACCCATTTCTTATCGATTAACTTGCAATAGAAATGAATTCCTATTTTGGCCTAAGTTATTCCTAAAAAATACTGAAAACTGAGAATCGCAAGATTTTGTGAGATAGAGTAGAGCTACTTGACAGCCATGAAAATGATATATACCCTTTTCATAATATTACCATAGCTGAGGAACAGTTAGGGGTCCGAATTGGCCAGCGGTTCGAATTGGGCCACTCCCCCCTACACAATACACTTTCTAGTATTTCCATTATTATTCAGCTTTCACCTTTTCGTTTTTGTTCTTCTTTTCTCGGCGGCATCGTTGTAGATTGTCTGGTGTATTTACTTTATTGCTAAACCTTAATTTGTTATCAGGAAATTAGAACATTTAATATGTTTTGAAATTCAAAGATGTCTTTTTGGCAGATTTCTCAAAAAAAGATTTTTGTACAGAATAGAATTTTCAGGTCTAATATTTTAACGCGTAAATAGTAAACTGAGATAAGGTGATATGTCCTTTCAAGCCACATAAAAAGAGAGCAACAGAGAGAGGGAGAGAGAGAAAATACTTTTGCTTGTCTCAGGATAGACTCAAATTATATTAAAGTTATTAGTGTTTTTATGTAAAAATGACTGAAAAATTGAAAAATCATAGTTGGCAGCCCTGACGCGAAAAATTAGTATTTTTTCTAGACTCCTTGAACAATTTTCTTTAAAAACTTGCGGTTTGATTCTAGATAAAATAGAACCGGAGATCTGATAAAAAAAATCAAGAGTTTTGGCAATTTGTCAAAACGGGGGGTGCTCCCATGGCCCCTCCTGGTCTTTAGTGAGGAGGGTCTGAGCTTCAGGGGAGCATTTTTAATGTCTCTATATATTATTTGATATATGTATTTCTCCCACGAAGGGAGTGGCCATAGTTGATGGGGGCGGGCCCTGAAGAAGGGGGGACTCCACCAAGGAGATGGGTATGGGGTAGTTATTGTTGAGAGTGGTTGATACATGAGCTATAGATAAGAGGAATCTGTCGGGGAAGGAGGTTTTCTGAAGCATTGATTATCTATCTATCCAAATAGAAATAAAAGTCTAAAACTTTGTTGCTTTTAGATTTGTCCAAACGCCAATGGAACAGCAAGGATTTACTTGATGCAAATAAAGTACTAATGAGTTCCATGTATTCGTCATATATTGAATACCACGATTAGAGTGCAATCGATAATTGGCTTCTGTAATAAAATGCATTGAAAATGATAACTACTTCTTTACCTTTATGCTCCTGGCAGCACAAAAAAGTCATTTCGCATTAATTTATCTTTTGCTTCTATTATTGGACGAAATGAAAATTGAACTTGTGATCGCTTCATCCGAAATAGCACCAACGTAGGGAGATAGTGGACGAACGGTTCATTATACTCGAAAATAGCCACTAAATTTTGTGCTTGCGCAAACCACTACGTACAATATCAGTCAATATTCAGGCATAAGCAAGGCACTGATAGATGCAACATTGTTATATCGTCACTGGTGTGCTATCTTATGACAAACGCCGTTTTGGGGTAAGCTGAGTTAGATATGCCACATTACTTGTCTAAAAATTCTCTAAAAGTTGCTCTTTACTTTATTATAGTATATATAAACACTCAGTATGAGAATTGGATTAAATTGGAGTTGATGTAGATTTCGATTTTTGGTACATGCCTTCCCATAGTGCAACGTTTCGAAGGGATATCCCTACGTGTTCAGAAGAAAGCAAGGTTTGTTTTTTAATTTTCAAAATTTTTGCAAGACTACAAATATTTGCTTTGCCGAGTAGTTTCTATGAGTAACTCTGTCGTCTAATAAAATGCAAAAACTATTTTTAAGGAAACAGCAAATAAAAATTGTTTTGTTTTCTGAAACCTGTACAATCACATCGCACACATCAAAGTAGTTTGAACATTAACAAATATTTCAGATTGGAAAAAGATCTTATGACACATCTTAGAAATAGACAGAGAAATAGCAAAATAGATGTGAGTCGTGAAAGTTGCCACGAACACGAAGAGAAATATAAAAAGAGACAGGTGGGGGAGGGGGCATGTGATTAATGGTAACTGATGGTTAGTGCCGTGACATTATTTTGATATATTAGACGATATTTTGATTCCTTACAATCATATAATAAATAATGCAACTGGTAATTTTTTCGCAAAAGAAGTCAAATTTTCACTAAGATTTTTTAATTAAAAAAAAAAGTTGCTCTCGGTGCTTCACGAGTATAATATGAATATTAATTATATGAAAAATCTATTATCTCATTACTAGGTGGATTACTTTGTGATCTGTACATTAATATACTATCCAACATTTACCTCACAGCTGAACGCAATGCTTAATCAAAGGGGAAAATAGATTAACTGTTGTCAATTTCTCTTTGAAATGAACACATTATTTTGTCTTGAGGTCAACTAACATATTAATTTAAAAAAAAAAGTTCATTCATTTTTGAGTAAATTAGCAAAACAAAATCGAATTCTTTGCATCACGTAGATGTGTTTTCATACTCCAACAATCAATGTCGGTTTAGTTTTACCCATAAAACACCAGTAAAGCCATACTCTTTATGCAACATTTTCATTTTTAGTTAATGAAAATTGGTAAGTGAAGAATAAAAATATAAAATGTTTAATGTTTGGATTTAGACGAACTATGGCTTGTTAGAAAGGTATTTTTATAAACTTTTATATGCATTCATATGCTCCGCGATATTTTTGCTTTGTTCGAAAGTTGTTTGTTTAAAACATGTCGTGTTTCGACGAAAATCATCCATATCTCAAAAAGTAAATAACATATTAAAAACAAAAATATATTAATGGTCACGTTAGGCCTTTCATTTGACACTGGGTACGTCGCACAGTGGCTGGAGGCTGGCCGAAACCTCAAAAATTTGTTTTTGAAATATTGATATTTTATATTTTTCCTAAATTTCTCATGTATTTATTGATGTATATTCAAAATTTTATGATTATTGGATAAGAACACGATTTTTAACATGAGTTTAAACGTAGCAAAGTCCGGACTTTTTAATGATTTTCATTTCCGAAACCACCATTGCTCTGTTCACTTCAAATGCATGTTGCTCTCCTGATGTTGGTCCGATTTTGGCACAACTAGTTTCATTGTGTAGAGGAAACGAACTTGGTTAGTGAATAAAATACATTTGGTAAATTAGCTTGGAACTATGACTTTTTCGTTTAAATATGTTTGAGGTGGTCAGATCAAAAATACTTTTTTCACTAATTTCAAATTTCGGAATCATTTCGGAATGGTCACATAGTAAACATTCTATGGGAAATAACCTCTACTACCTTTGTTAACGGGCTGTATAGCCGACGGCTTAGCGAAAATGTGTTCGTTGATTGCTGATACTTCAAATGTTGCACAGCTAACTACCAATTTTTCCATTCTTTTAAATTTCGATGCATTAATTTTCCGTTCCCACCGATAAAACCTTTCACAGGTACTGAATCCCGCGTGATAGTGTTGGCTAACGACAAGGTGTCTCCAACGACTAACATCCCCTCAGGCTCAATGGAGGTCGATTTGGATATATCTTCGGTGTCGTTAAGTCCACTTTTCGATACAAATTATATCCACCTGATACAACTGGCACCAGGAATGTCTTCTTCCGGACCAAATATAAGCCATTTAGCATCATCGATATATTCGGGATCTAACTAAACACTCGGCCATGTACGAAGAAGTGTTGTCTATGTATCCGCCTGGGAAATAGCGATTGATGGTGTAGTCTCCTACGGGGGTCCTAATTGCGAAGTATAAGGTTGGATTCTTTAAGAACCCTTTGCTTTAGTCAGTGAAAATTCTGGTTTGCAAATAATTGCGTTCGGTAAAAATCGAGGAATCTAAGAAAACCACTAATTTTCCATCAGCCTTATATCGAGCCTATCTGCTCTTCTACACTTTGTTTTTTTGAACGAGGCTCGGCTACCTGTTCCTCTTTTTGTGCCGCGAGGCATGAACTGCCCTCGTCGAAAACCATTGGGCCTACAGCTACCTATTGTAGAAACAAGGCAAGACTCCGCAAGATCCCTCAACATATTCCACATAATTATTATTTGGGGAAAATTGAAGCACTCTTTTAAAGAACGCTTCGAGAAGAATTGCTAAATAGGGCTACGCTACCGGCCATGATTAATAGATACGCTTCCTCGTTCACTAAAGAGTAAGAATCTATCCTATTGTGGGAACATTTTCTAGTGTGCCATATACATTATCAAAGGAGGAACATCGCTTTCTCTCCTTAGCTTCCTCATAAAAGCCTGAGACTGTCCCTTGAAGGGTGCTGTTACAAAAGTGGCTCCTGATCTCGGGAATCCTAGAAAAGAGCAGGAATTTTCACATAGGGCACCAAAAACGCCATGTGTTCCTACATTTCAGTCCCTACATTTTTTCAATGTAGATCTTCCACAATTTGAACATTATTCGCCAGGGCCAGGAAAACACTTTTGGGGATCAAAATGTGCTGTTCTTTCAATCGGATTAGCCTTTGCTCGGTACCTGTCCGAATCAAAGGCAAAGACTTATTGGTATTGTTTCCATATACATCGCACCTCAGCTGGTTTTAGAAGACTTCAACTCTCACGGTATGCCATGGGGTTGTCTTCACGATGATAACCGATCTATCTAACTGCGTGATATTTGCGATAACTTCAATATGACCATCATGAATACAATGGAAATGACACAAATTCATTATTGTACTCGACCTCGCTACAATTGGTGAGCCCATTGTTTGAAAGAGCCACGCGTCCACTATATCCGAAACAATCGAATTAAAACAAGAAATTCTTGCGGTGGAAGCGTACAAGGTTTGGACTGGTTTGATTCTATACACTGCGATTAAATGTCAGACGAAACGAGTACCCGGTGCGAGCAACAGTGGACGGCCTCCCACTCCGTGGTGACCAGAGAGCGTTCAGAATTGTACGCGAAAAGGTCTTATAAGGACTTTTTGAAAGTCGAATCGCCCGAATGATTCCGAATATACGTGACGTTAGAAACACAAAGTGACTTGACGAAAGCTGAAAAACGCGGTTATTGGCACCGGTTCGTCGACGGATTAACTAGAGAAAAAATGTTTCAACTGGTGGCTAGGCCCTACGTTGTGTACACGATTCAACCTTTGATCGAAATAAACACAACAAATAATCTTTCGGTGCCAACAGCATTCCATGTAGATCCACATTCAAATCGACGTTTCACGATGGAATGATAATGCCGTTTATACGAAATGATTATCTTTTAAAAACACATTTTTATCTGACAGCATAAAGGCTCGCGCTAAGCATTGCAGTATATTACCGTAACGTTCATCAGAAGATGACAGCTATGCATAACTTCTATGCTATTTATTATGACAGTAGTGGAGTGGCGACCATATCGTTACAGTTTCTATGGAAAATATGAGAGTTCCTGAGTGCTTTATCTGAAAAATCATTCCAGATTACCAGATACAAATATTAGTTTGTGTTCCTTCTTACTGCTCTATTGCGGGTAATGAGAATGCGGACACTTAGGCATTAGAATGTCATTTTTATGAAAGATAGCGTAATTTCAACGAGTTTTTCAATATTATTTGTCGAAGGACGCTGGCAAATTTCATGGAACCATGGAAGTTTAGAGATCCCAAATGTATCAACACATCTTGTTTAAAGGGGATTGATGAGGGTCGTGACTTTCTTCGAGTGATATCTCGGGTCATGTCCAATAATTATACGTTGAATGCGCATCTACGGGATATTGGGGTCGTGGAGAGAGGTTTTCACGACCTTAAATATGTTGTCTGGTCGTGAGCCTACTGTTCTAGCGTCAGATCTATGCAAACTGGCCTCATTCCACTGCAAGATGGGCTGGATATCCTCGATCTCCCTTTTATATCTCTCATATACATATTTTTAATCACCATAGATATCCAAATTTAGTTATCTCTTCTCTCTATCTGAAAATCAGGTCCCAAAAGAGTTCCCAGCGGATCCAAGGAGGTCAGTCGGCGATCCGGTTCATGATGTCCTGACAGTGATCTTCTGTTTGCCAAAAAGCTGCAAGTTAAATTTCTTCTTTTCCCTGTCATTGTTGTCCGCCCTCTTTTCACTTCCCCTGAAACGTCTTTGCTATTCTGATGTCGAGACCAATCCCTCGTGTGTTGTCTATTGCCTTCATTATAAAAGTGTTTCTCTTTGTTTCAATTTTTAATCGAATAATAATTCTTTTTGAAAAATTGTGAATTATATATTTAGTCTTTTAACATATTTCTAACTGCATCCTCTATTCTGAATAAAATCGCGTGAATATTTTTTTTTGTAAATCGATTAGTATTCCTCGTTTTAAGAATTAAAAATAATTTCAAATTTCAATGGATTCGTTATTATTATCCCACATTTTGAAGAAATTGAAATTGTATAGCAAAGAAATTTGTATCTGAATTAAAATATAAAATTGTTGTACACGAGAGCTTCGGACGCATTCATTTTGTGCGCGAGACTTTCGAGTGGGTAATTCCTCCCTCTGTTATCTTCGAGTGTGTAGTACTACCCATACTACCCACGTATTCCGCCGGCCCTGCGATCCAGCGATGCCAACCAACTTGACTTACATCCTTTTACAGCTGCCACCCTCACAGGATTTCTTCAAAAACTTGTTTCTAGAATGACCGAACGCAAGTTACATTGTGTGAGGGCTCGTAGTTTAAAATTTTGATTTCCAATCAGAAAGTTAACCCTGCGATACTCGCGCCATTGTATTTTTTGCAACACCTTCCGATACTCTAGCGAAATCTTCTTCCAGCACCAGCGGCTGCTCATTCGGGGAGCCATTCACACGAGTGCCGGAGGGTTAAGAAGCCTTCAAAAGTAATTCAAAACTCTCACGGGAGGGGTTTAAACCCCTAAAACCCTCCCCTTGCGCAAGGGGCCGGTTGCTGACGTTGGTGAACAGTAACGGAAAATCTGTCATGAAAACGGGATCATAGTTATAAGAAAGGTTTAATGAGACTGTATGGAAAAATGCATTTAATATTTTACGACTTTTGGCATCAAAAATAAGCACAGCACCTCAAAATTAGCTTAAATTGTGATTTTCAGCCAAATTAGGTAACATTTGAGTTTTTTTGTTTGAAGACCCACCGCTGTGCGTCGCACAGTTTTTGCGCACCTAGGCGCAGAACGAGACCATGATATTCGAAAGGTAGAGGTAATTTCACATAGAATGTATACTATGAGACCGTTCCGAACTGATTCCGAAATTTGTACAGAATACATTAGTGAACAAAGTATTTTTGATCGGACCACCTTAAACATATTTGAACTAAAAAGTCATAGTTCCAAGCAAATTCACCAAATGATTTTTACTGACTAACCAAGTTCTTTCGTTCCTCTACACAATGAAACTAGTTGTGCTAAAATCGGACCAAAATCAAAAGAGCAACATGCATTTGAAGTGAACAGAGCAATGGTGGTTTCGGAAATGAAAATCATTAAAAAATCCGGACTTTGGTACGTTTAAACTCGTGTTAAAAATCGTGTTGTTATCCAATGATCATAAAATTTTGAAAATACATCATTAAATACATGAGAAATTTAGGAAAAATATAAAATATCAATATTTCAAAAATAAATTTTTGAGGTTTTGGCCAGCCTCCGGCCACTGTGCGTCGGTCCAGCTTTTGCTGAGATAATTACGTGACATTAGCGTACACACATACAAACATTGTTCCAATTTGTCGAACTGAGTCGATTGGTACATAAGACTCGGCCCTCTGGGCCTCGGAAAAAAATTGCAAAGTTTGAGCGAATCCTTGCACTAAATCTGTCCTACGTAAAAATGTAGATGATCGTTTGCAGTTTTCCAGGATCCCTACAAGTATTACAAGCTGCGTATATGTAGACCAGACTAAATAATGTGTACTGCAGGTTTATTTATTTGTAAAGTAGAATAATATTGGACTAATCCAATATTATTAAACAGATGTCACATTTTTTCCTTTCCCATGCACTAATAGGATCGTGAATATTTACCACCAATTTTCCGGATCCTTGGAATATTCTGTAGGGTAAATCCAACTTTGAAAACAATCACCTTCTTTCTATTTACGTGTGATGATACATTATCGTTCGTGATTTTGTCATATATACCTTTTAAGATACAAAACATTAAAAGCCGGATTCGCACAGTATCGCAAAATTAAACAAACCCAATGTAACGCTACCAGAGATTATGAATAGGGTTCGTCGCGGTTGCGGTAATTACCGCAACCGCGCGGTATTTACCGCACCCGCCCCGCAAAATCTGCGGTGCGGTGGGACACTTTTTCCCGCGGATGCGGTGCGGGAAATGAGCTTTTACCGCGCGGTATTACCGCAACCGCACTTCAAAAAATAATTGATAAAGTCTGCAGTCTGCATTAAAAAGTGAATTAAAACTGTGACTTTTGCCATTTGAGTAGGACACAACTAGATTTATTTTCTGAACGAATGCTTAGCAATGTTATTATTTGGAACATCTCTTTGTCAGAACGTTCGAGTTTTATTTATTACCCTGCAATAGAAAAACATGATAAACATCTAATTGCTCTAATTTCCATAGACTTGACAATGATTTTAAAAGAAATTCGAATATAATCTGTATTCGACCTATCGCTACTTGATTTTTTACATTTTGGCCATTCAAATATGATAAAACATACTGTTAGTTAAGAAATAAAATCTATAAGTTGTGTCCAATATAATTTGGCACCATTATTTTTACGACATATTTTGAAAACTATTTAATTTATACTTCAAAGAAAAAAATTACAAACGAACATTTTCAAATACATAAAACGCAAAATCCAATCACTGAAAAACAATTGAATTTTACTGTCAAATCCAATTACAAAATGCATCATTTCTCCTGATTCCTCTTGGCAATCATGGAATTATGAATCGTTTTCGATGACATTTTCTCAACTGTGAATTTTGATTAATTTGGAGAACTTAGAGATGAACTAATGATACTACGACTTAAAAACAATCCAAAGAATGTAATTATCATCACCAACCAAACGAATTTGAAAGAATTTTTTTCGCGCGCGTCCATTGTTCGTCCAACTGGGAATATTTTCTACCAAATTAACAAAGAATATTTTTCAGTTAGGAGTATTTTGTAACTTTTTGAAAATAAAGCTTTCGAAGTTAGTGTAGGGCATTGCGATTTTTTTGTGTTTCTCAAAGTCTCCCTTAAGGTCTTCCTTCGTATTTTGACAAGTGTCAAAGTTAACCCAGATGCCAAATTTTACATGGTTTGGACAGTTTTTGCCTTAATTGAAAATTTATGTTGAAACTTTAACGTAGGGGTTAGGTAATTTTACATAGAATCTATATACAAAGTTTGAAAGAAATCGGTGAAGTACTTTTTGAATGGCAGGTAACACCGCAAATCATGTTTTTCCAAAGACGTTCTACAAAAAGCTGTCGATATTTTTGCATCGAAAAATTACAGCATGTTTTTGAAATGATACACTATAATGTACAAAAGTTTTGATCAGTTCGCTTCACGCAAAGTTTAAAAAAAATCGATAAAAATTGTTTTTTTCATGCCAAAACCCTTACCCCTCTTAATCAAACTTGCAAAGTTGAATATTTTCATAAATGTTCTGAGGAGTCCGTCAACGATAATTTTCGTGTAAATAAGATTAACATTTTACTATATATGACTATACAAAACAAATAAATAATTTTTCAGCACAATTTATAAAAAAAAAATATTTGTACCGCATTTACCGCATTACCGCGCGGTGCGGTGCGGTAAATGCAATGCGGTTGCGGTAAGCGGTGCGGTTTTATTATTTTTTTGCGGTTGCGGTGCGGACTATCCATTTACCGCCCACATCCGCACCGCGACGAACCCTAATTATGAAACACGCAATGCAACCCCCAGGAGATTATGAACTATTCCTTGGCTTCCCTTCGGGAACCGGATTGCCACATAAACACGCCACAATCAAATTCATTCCATTTATTGCTTAATTGAGTAATGTTATTACGTTGTAGTTGTACCTCCAGCTGGACCGGTCGACCGGCCGGCAGGCAGGCTGAAACCATACCTAAAACAGTTGCTCAATCACAAAGGCAACCAAACCGAGCAAAAGAAACGCAACGTCGTACTGCAGCAGGAGTGAAAACTTGGCAGTAATAAAAAAAACACGCTGCGTGATTTCCATCAGCCATCCAACGACGGAGCTTAGCACGAGAAAAGCCAAAGGCGCCGGGCCGAGGCTGACCAGTCCTCGGAAGAAATTTCCTGACTGCTACCGGTTTCAAGCCATCCATCTCGCACCACCGTTCGAGACGTGAGGCCTCACACCTTGAGAGAAACCGAACAGGGAGATGGAAACCTTCCGCCTGGATCAACCAACAAGTAGTTACGGCACGAAAGCAATCAGTGCAATTAAATTGTAAAACAAACCTTTAAACAGAGAATAAGTCATTCTCGGAGTGCGGTTGTACCAACCCGCCACCTGTTGGGAGGAAGATCGTTTGCCGATCCTGAAGCGGTTTCCAGTAGCGAAGGGGCCATTCTTCGGAATTGTTTGATTTAATTTTTGCAGGTAGGTATTTTCCGCAAATTGCTGCTCCCCAGGACTGGTCTCATCGAGGCAGGAGGCCTGGAGAGCCTCTTCTGCGGGAAGATTTTTGCCGCAGTGCACTTTGGTTGGTAATCTTATCCGGGTACACTCTCACTTACGCCGCTCGGTGATTCAATTAAATTAATTAAAAGTGATTCAACAATTCTCCCGAGAGAAGACTTTTTTCATCTTGAAATGCGTACAATTCACTTCTTCGGCTTGAGTGAGTGAGTTTTAACTTTCATTCTGATTTTTTTTTTGCTTGCGCACCAGCCATTGACGCAAGGAGAGGAAAATTCCATTGTGTAATGACTTTTCGAGATGAATTGAAGGCCCACCCAGGTTGAGTTGCATTTTGCGGGTTGGAACGAATGCAATGAAACCCAAAAAAAAGCTGAGCCTCGCGCCTTAGCTTGGATTCTTCGAAGAATAATTTGATGTAATTTTTGTTGTTTCATTTTTTGCATAGTGAACCACCCACCCTCATTGTTTCATCGAGAGATGAAAAAGCACAGAAAATGTGTGATATTAAACGGTATCCTCTGCCCGAAGCTGGCAGTTGTTAGCGATCGTGATGACCTTTATTGATCGGGCCACTTGTGAATTGAATTTTGCTCCATTGAATTTCAATTAAAACGCATTACTTTCTGATCGCTCCGGTTGCACCTTTCAGGTAGGTCGCAGGCTTTGTGGGCAACAATCGCGAGCACTAGGTAGGAAATGTTGCCACAACGGTTTTGCCGTTGGGATCAAGTGGAATTTTGAAAATGGCGCTGGTTTTTGATCAGTACGACTGACCTTTGTCGATTTTGAGTATAAATTTTTATCATCTTTTAAATTTCAATACATTTAAGGAGTAAACTGCAACCGCTTCATTTTGTATTAATAAATTAGGGTCACTTTATGCATCAGGATCTGGCTCATTTCGATTCGGAGTAATGGAACTTCCAACACAAGCTTTTAGCTCCATGTCAGTCAAAGATAAGGAACAGTTTGTAATTTTTGAATCAGCCATAGAATTGTATGTATCATTAAACTTTGAATATCTGTGGCAAACTCCAGAAACGACCGACATTAAGTTAATTTGAAAATGTAAATGTTATTTCCAACAAATCAAAAAACAAGTTTTGCAATCGTACAATATATTTTTCAAATGGTTTTAAATATCAACAATGTGGTAAACATAATAACATAATTTATATTGAAAACATACAGTGTCCGTCCCGCCCGTCTAACAACCCCAAACATCACCTTCGCACAAACGATTACTAGAAACGACAACTGCTAACCACAAGTCAAAAAGTCAACGATCTCTTAATCAACTCTGAACGCGTGGCTTGCGAAGGTCACTTGATGACATGCCATCATCGTAGCAATCCACGCTTTATTTAGTTAGGTATAGAAGGAAAGAAGAGGACGATGTATGTTCAATTGTGTTGTGATTTCACTGCATCATGGCTATCTTGATTTCGACTATTGAGCACGATCACTCTTTGGCGCGCTTTTGGTCAGTGAGTGCGAGACATGGTAAACAGTTCGTGCTCAAGTGGTACATCGGAATCAATAGCATGATCATGTTTACTGATTTTTTTGAATATATACCACTGATTAGTAGATAAGTACACTCGTTGAAACCCATTCAACAATTAAGCTTCTAAATTTCACAAAGTAAACACTGTGTTAGATAATTCATTTGCCCCGAAAACCACCGGTTGCAGAAACCATCAACCACATTGAAGACACACACAAACCCACCTCCAACGAAATGTAACTCCAAATCGCTAGTTGTACTATAACCATAAAATTCTCTCGCAACACATGTGCGAATTGTGTTAGATCCAATAACGATGAAAAAAACTCTCGACCGAACGCGCAGCTTATTGCGTGATGAATAAACGGAGAAATTGCCACATTTACACTGCAATAAATTAATTAACCAGCAGAGCAGTGCAACAGCAGGCAAATTCGCCACCCCTACTCCGCAATCCATGGGCCGCAGCCTTCTAGCTGCTCTTGCCGGGAAATGCCACAGTTAGTTCGGCCGCACGGTTCGCTCCTGCACGTGGAAGCCGTGAAAGTACATAAATGACAAATGACAACAATAGAAATAAATTTATCGCGCAACAAATGCAGCTGAAAACTGGGTATTTTTTTTGTTTGGGGCGGACTTTCGTTGTTTAGTTCACACATACCTACACACACAAATACACGCAAGGGTGTGCTACTACTGTTGCTGCTGATGATGATGATGGTGGTGTGTCCCCAACGGGATCTGGTCACCCAAAGTCGACACACTTATGTATCGTTACTGCACAGTGGGATAGAACAACTTTATGGGGAATTAAAGCACTGGTGGGCGCTTAGACTGTTCCAATGTGCTACAATATATATTTTATTTTTTTAATGAAAGTTTGGATAATATGCATATGCTTCACATTGTGTTTTTTAATGCACACTATGTAGTTCTGGAAAAATAGTGTATTGAATTGTTGACCACATGATTTGAACATGAGATTTTTCTCATTGTCATGAGCATGATATGATAAATATATTTTATAATTTCTTAGTTGGTGAATTAGGTATAATTACTTCTAGGATTAAGCACTAAAATTATATTAGCAGAATTGCGCTGTTTTATGAAGGGAATTATTCATAGTTCTCGAATTTTCATAATTATTTATTTTCAAACCTATTTTTTAAAAATATGACACAAAAAACTCATATGCAAAAACGCCAAGAGCGTCCCTGAATAGAATATTTCCCTTTCAAATTTCCATCACTAACCTTGTTGTTGCAATAAATTGCTGTGCTCGCTTACAATAAATGCAGCCATAGACTTGTGGTATAACAAGGCGGATAATCGGATGATCCTTGTATCTTTACTTACTGAAGTAAGGAGTCATTGAAACCGTCAATTCCGTGCATCATCAGATCCGCGCTATTCAAACTGGGATTGGCGATCACACCGTCGAACTCCGCTGCGCGTGCCGACACGCAGATGTGGCATGTCTTCATGTTAACATATTTTGAAATGCGTGTTGGAGGGGGAGAGTAGGGGGATAATTAGTGGGAGGGTAGGATGCGTTGGGAACAACCTAACATATTTTGGTGTACGGGAGGGTGAAGGAAATGCGGGTGTGAGGTTGGTCTGAGATGGGCGGGGGCGGGTGTGAGAGTTGTAAAGGGGTGTGGGATGAACTGCATATTATACCTTCCATTTGAGAATAGGTTAGTGAAAATTGGTTTAATCATCACCGAAGTGGCTTTAATTCTGGAATATGTCCGGAACCCGGAACTTCCGGAATTATCGATAGTGGACAATTTATTCTAAGAATCTTCGATTCACTATCAGTGAACTAGGCCAGGGAATCGAAGTAATTTGATGTTAATTTCAATAGATTTTTAACCTATTACGATTGTACCAGTTGAAAAATTCCTATGTGACTGCAACAACCAAGCTGCAACTCCGAAGCCAAAAGTCAGTAGTGAATGAAATTCAATAGCAGGCAATGAAAGTATTATATCCGTTATTTGAAACCAAGTTTGTAAAAATCGGTTAGGAGCTCGCTGGAAAAAATGGTGTGACATACGCTTAGGAACAAGCAACTTTGGTTGGTCAATAGTGATCTAGACTCGCAAATCCAAGTAATATTGAACCTATTTGAATATGTATTATATCATTCGGACATCATGGTGTTACCAGTTCATAAGGGGATTTACTGTGAGTTTTTTAATTTTGAAAGATGGTGATTTTTCCAGGCACTTCCAGAACCGTCTATGGTGGTTAATGTGGCCAAAAAGATCTCGATGGGCCATCAGTAGCCTAGAACTGTAAATGCGAGACGTTTGCCTTCTATTTTAGCAAAAAAAATCCTCTTTGCATGTATCGCGGAATCGGTTTGAATAGGAGTTTTCTCTGTGACCACACTCCACAACACGTAACTCCGCAACGGATCGAAATAAAATTTAATAATAGTTTTTGGGGACGCAACACCGTTCATTTGAGATTAAATTTGGTCAGTCATCACTGAGAAATCGATGTAACTGTTATTTTGAATTTGGGTGCTGCTGCCGGAGCTCCCGTAACCGTAGCCGGTGGCCAATGTGGTCAAAGCGACTTCGATGGGTCATTAATGATCTAAACACGCAAATTCAAGTAATGCTGCGTCCATTTCAATACGTATTACATCATTTTGACATCACGGTGGTACCCGTTTGTGTGGATATGCTCTGGAATGGCAGCGCTAGGCATTTTGCCGTTCGGGGAAAAAAGTTAAATGTTGCTTCTGACTAACCATACTATCTTATCAATACAGTTTCCCGCGTATGTTAATGAAAATTGTTACAAAATAGTTAACAACAAGGATTACTTTGAAATTTATCTAGTTTTTGTTACACTGAATGTATTCGTTTTATGAAAACTAATTAAACAAAAACGAGATTTTACTCGAAACATTATTTGATGTTAAGATTCTTTGAAACAGTGAATTTCATTTTTTGGCAGATTTTTCATAAACAATTTATAATCTTGCAGAATGAAACCCTTTCCAGCCATTTTCTCGATAAAACATATATTGCACCCAAAAATAATTTATTGGTTTTTTTTATTCAACTTTCAATAAAGAAATGGATATATAGTACAAAAGCCCGGACCAAATTAAAACTAATGATACAGTGATCGGGGGCTTTTGGATTTATTTAACCTCGTAACAGGCCGGCCGGATACCCGGGTACCCCCAAAACCGAAATACTCATAACTATTGCATTTTTTATCCAATCTGGACACATTTGGATGTTTTGAATTCCGGAACTCAATCACTTTTAGAATCTGTAGAAATGCATCTAGTTTTCGGTTATTCGAATTCCCAACTCTCTTTTACAAGCAGGTACCTGCATAGTTATGAGTGACCGTTCCGAGGCCAAATCATCGTATAATCCCGTAACAATAAGAAAAAAAAACCTTCCGAGACAATTCCAAGAATTTTGATACCTATAGAATTTTATTAGAATTTACAAATTATTTCTCAGTACTAGAATATCCTTCCGGGAATCCGGATTAGCGGGAACCAGATGTATTCGTTGGGGTCAATTTCACTGATTCTAAAAATGGATGAATTCCTGAATTCAAAACATCCAAAAGTGGTCTAAATCGATTAAAAATTGGCATAGCTAAAAACTTTTGAATTTTCGGGTACCCTAGTACCCTGTCAGCCTGTTTTCTTTTTGTTGGCCACACAACGGATAATCTGTGGGCTATCGTCACCTTCTGTAGCGAAATGAGAAGCCTCCAACCAGATAGGAGGTTTGTGCAGGTGTAACAAGCCGTCCGGAAACACAGCTTTGCGTACGGATCGGATCAATTAAATAGTGCTATTTGAAATTTGGAACTGTAAGTCGCTTGGCTTCCAGGGGATCGACCGAATTCTGCATGACGAGCTGCAAACTTGCAACTTCGGATTTGTCGGAGTGAGGCGTAGCTCTCTTTAGTATTTCTATAAAAAGTGCTTAGAGCGGCTTTGAATGGATCTTGATTCTGTGTGCACTTGCCACCCGCGTTTTTATTACTACAATGGCCTATTTGTTTTATTTAGCGCATAACATAACGCGCGGTACGAGCCATATTGAATAACAAGTCCGACTAAAGTTCACCCGATACGAGTTTGAGGGGACATACAAGTCCTGTGCGATTGCCATTCAAAATCTTCACTCACTGGAAAAAGTGGTCCTTGAAACAACCAACCACTACTACTCTGAGGAACTCCAGAGCTGACGACCAAAGATAATGTAATGTAGTCTCCTATTTTTACAGCTCTGCAGCTATTCCGATAATTCGAAATGTCGGATTTCTTGCTCTTTTTGAAGACTGGGAAGATATACGATTTTTGTCACGAAATGGGGAAAATTCTCGAATGCAGAGAGGTATTGAGGAGTATTGCTTATGGGATGAGAATACTATTTAAACAGTTTTTTCAGTACTACGGCTGGAATACCATCGGGCCCAGCGTTCGACGATAATTTCAGCTTGGAACATGCAGTGTTCACCATGGTGACTGTAATTGTAAGGTGAGACCCAATATGAGAACGAAAAGGGACTTTGCTGGCAGCTACTGAAACTTGTTCATTGATTAATGTAGACAAAGTAGAATGTTCTGTTCAGGCGGCTGTTGAGGTGTAAATAATGCGCTTTCAATTGGAGAGAGGGCCACGTAATCTTCTTTAGAGGGCACTGTTTCGCACGTTTATAGCTTTGCAAGGTTGTATTAAATCGTGGTGGATGGATTGGATAGGCTCACGTCTGGTTTTATTTGCTACGAACTGTTCAATTGCGTACAATAATAGATAATAGAATGCCCCAATCTAAAGATGACAAAAAAATTCATCAGAGAGTACTTTCCATTTCTAAAATCGTAGTAAGTTGTTTCAGTAAGGTTCGCAAAAATGGCAGGCGCATATTCATGAATGGTAATTTGAAGTGGAGGGTGATGACAAATGTTGACAAGCGAAGAAGTTGCAACGGTTATTGAAAGCGAGTTGGTAAGTTCTTGACTAGCAAAGCAATGATCAAGTAGACTACAGTTACTGTTATAATTATCATTTAGTTGTCCAGAAGCCGCGAGGTCGATGAAATTGCTGAACAATACTGCGCATTCGTATACAAAAAATTAAAAGAAGAGCGAATCCATTTAATATCGGAAAACAGTTTGGCTTTAGCTTTCAAGCAGAGAACATCTAATTTTTGAAGCTCCGCAGTTAAAGTCGATTTTCAAACAAACCTTCTATTTGTTAACAGTTTCTATTGTGTTGGAGTTCGAAGTGGGAGAGAGGCATGGAAGGGGATTCCGGCGGCGGAAAACCGCCTTGGGCCTTTGGTTCTCGATTTGATGAACTGACCGATTTTGACACCGGAGACGACTGGAAGTTGAAAACGCAGATTAAACGAAAAAAAAACGTGGAGCTACTCGAGACACGCTGCAAGAAAAATTCTTTTCTAAGGAAAGCAGATTGGAAGGAAACAATGGACTACGCTATTTAGTGCTGTCTAGAACAGATGGTGAACACACAATGGAAAAGGTATCGCCATTTTTTATCAAAAAGGCTATTGATAGTATTACACCACGTGTTACAATCAGTCGGATGAAAGATGGGAAGCTACTTCTGAAATCAGTGGACACTCAGCAAGCCGAAAAACTAATGAAACAAACAAACCTTGGAGGACAGATCGGGATTCGAATTGAAGAACACTCTTCTCTGAACACTACAAAGGGTGTTGTCAGTTGCTACGATTTGAAGTTTCTATCGGATAATGAAATTCTTGAGGGACTGAAGGCTGAACACGTGACGGAGATCAGGCGGATCAATCGCCGTAACCAGAATAAGGAACTGGAGCCCACCTCTACCGTAGTCTTAACATTTAATCTGGGATATCTACCAACATCGATAAATGTAGGATTCCATCCATGCCGTGTTCGCCAGTATATACCGTCTCCTTTGAGGTGTATGAATTGCCTCAAATTCGGACATACTAATAACCAGTGTAGAGGAAATCGCGTGTGTGCGGGATGCGCAAATCTATACCATGATAATACTCGATGCGTACAAACCATCTGTGTGAATTGTAGAGGTAGCCACGATGCGTTTTCGAAAACCTGTCCAGTATACGAAGATGAATACGAAATCCAGAAAATTCGAGTCACCGACAAAATTTCCTTGCGTGAAGCTAAACGAAAACGACGATCACAAGCTCCGAATCCAAATACGCCACAGCTTACCCGAAGCTTTGCTACTGTCACAGCGACGGGAAAGGTTCAGGAAAATTCTATTGAAACTAACCGAGAAATTAGAAGCACGATGAGCAGCAGTAACCGAGATCCCATTACGCAGAATGACCAACCCAAATCTGACCAACAATCCCTACACGAAATCGCTGCCAGCCCAAGCTTGCCGAGAGAGCCTGGAATTGAAATACGACCACCACAGTCTACACAAACACCAACGATATCTAGCATTAACCATGATGATCATAACCATTGCTTCGCCGTCGAGAGAGTATCGACGGACAGAGCCCGATCGAGATCACGATCTCCATTGTTTACAACCTCACAGTCTACCAATATCGATGGAAAGGTTCAAGGTAACTCACTAACACCTATACAAAAAAATAATGATTTGAGTGAACAAAACAACAGAGAAAACCCAAAGCAAGATCAACTTCTAACACAATCGCCAAATGAGCATAGTTTTACGGTATTATCCCAAGCTTTAAAGACATCGATATTTCTCAAGGAAACTGATCTAGAAACCTGATAAACGTGTCAGTATCAAAGCTTCTTGGTAAAACATTCTTTTTTAAAAAAAAAATGCCTAATACAATAATTCAATGGAATGCGAATGGTTTTTATAATAACTTTAATGAATTAAAACTTTTGATATGTAATTACAAACCTTACGTCATAGCTATCCAAGAAACTCACTTTGATCATTCGAGACAACCTACACTAAAAGATTACAAATTATATTATAAACTCGATCAGTTTCACCAAAGAGCCTCAGGGGGTGTTGCAATCGCCGTACTTGATTCCTATTATTCCAGAGAAATTGAATTGAATACAGAACTTCAAGCTGTTGCTGTGGAAGTATGTGTTCCGATTGAAATGACCGTGTGTAGCCTTTATTTACCACCAAGTAAGACTGTAACCGATACAGAGATTAAAGATCTATTGGATCAGCTACCTACTACGTATATAGTAACAACTGATTGCAATGCACATAACACTCTGTGGGGTTGCCTAAGTGACAGTAGTAGAGGTAAACTCATAGAAAAAGTAATCGAAGAACAAAATCTCAATATTTTCAATGATGGAACGCCAACCCACTACTCGGTTGCCAACAATTCCTATTCTGCGATTGACCTAACTTTTGGTTCCCCAAGTCTTTCTAACCATTTTTCTTGGCATGTCCATGAGGATCTCTGTTCGAGCGACCATTTTCCGATAGTTATTACTGCACTGCAACGATCTCTCAATACAACCAGACGTCCCCGATGGATTACCAATTCGGCAGATTGGCCCAACTTTCGACACTCGGTTTCACTACAAATCGACGAAAGGGAAAACTCCAACTATGATACCTTAGAGAGAGTAGAGCAGTTTTCACCTTGCCTTACGAATGCTGCAGCGAATACTATCCCAAAATCATCACCGATTGTAAAAAAGATCAAACCGCCATGGTGGTCTCAAGATGTTGCTAACTGTATTAGCGAGAGAAAACGTGCTCTGCGTAACTACAACAAACACATGACTCCCGAAAATGAAACTGCATTTAAAATCTACTATTCGCAAAGTACAAAAAGACTCGTGGACAAAATTTGTTCCTACTATCACTTTTTCCACACCCAATCGGGAAGTGTGGAATAAAATACATAGGATCAGCGGAAAAATAAAACCCCAAACAATAACAGCGTTAAAGGTTGACAACGAATTGATACAATCAAACGAGGGTATCGCAGAAGCTTTTGGGAAAGCCTTTTCATTTGTTTGTAGCTCGGAAAACTACTCCCCGGAATTTTTAGAGCATAAAACGAGAGAGGAACGTGAAATCTCTGTTTTGTACGAGATAGGAGGCGCAGACGAACTAAACGTGATGTTCACAATGAGTGAACTTCAATTCGCTATTGCCAGTTGCAATGGTGGATCTACAGGACCAGACGATATTCATTATGACATGATCAAAAATCTACCTTTGGATGGTATGTATTATCTGTTAAGACTGTATAATGAGCTTTGGGAGAAACGATTGTTCCCGGAAAAATGGAAAGAATCAATAATTGTTGCAATTCAGAAACCCAACAAAAGCCCCTTAAACCCTCTCAACTACCGCCCAATCTCCCTTACATGCTGTCTTTGCAAAGTAATGGAGAAAATGGTAAACCGTCGACTTGTTTGGTATCTTGAATCAAATGAATTGTTCGATCCAGATCAGTCAGATTTTCGACGATTTCGAAACACCATGGACAATCTTACCACCTTGGAATCAGCCATACAAGAAGCATTCGCTAATAAAGAACATCTGGTCTGCATTTTTTCGACATTGAAAAAGCATATGACATGACCTGGAAACATCGTATCATTAAGACATTATCTGACTATGGAGTGCGTGGAAATATGCTTCGATTCATTGAAAATTTTCTCAGCGACCGTATATTTCGGGTAAGCATCGGCAATACCTTCTCATCAATATATCGTCAAGAGAATGGTATACCTCAAGGTGCAGTTTTGAGCGTGACGCTTTTCCTTATTGCCGTTAACTCAATAAGACAGTATTTTCCACCAGCTATACGCAAATTGATTTTTGCAGACGATTTAGTAGCTTTTCTTAGAGGCAAATCTTTAAGAGAAATCCAAAAAAGTTTACAAACATTATTAGACAACCTCTCTCACTGGAGTAACTTGACGGGTTTTCGATTATCCCCACTTAAAACTAAAGTAATACATTTTTGTCGCCTAACTTCCTGTTCAACTGATCCTGAATTATTTCTAAATGGTCAAAAAATACATGTTGTGGAGACATGTAAGTTTTTGGGATTAATTTTCGATAGACGCCTTACTCGGAATACTCATATAAAACAATTAAAAGCAAGAACTAATGGAAGCATGAAAATCATACGAACTCTATCAAACACTAGTTGGGGTTCAGACCGTCGAACTTTACTAACACTACACAAATCATTGATACTATCCAGATTGGAATACGGGGCAACAGTATATTCTTCTGCACGCAAAAATCTTTTGAAACAGCTTGACTCTGTCCATCATCTTGGCATCCGCTTATCCACAGGTGCGTTTAGGACCAGCCCAGTAATCAGCCTACTTTCAGACTCAGGAATGATTCCTTTATCGCTTAGGAGAGATCAACTAATCATGACATACGGAATTAGAATACAGTCACTGCCAACTCACCCTCTCTGCGGAATGCTTAACCACCCCGAACTTGCCCAGCGCTTCATGAACAGACCACGACTAGCACAACCATTCTACATACGAGTTTTCGAAACATTTGCAAAATACCAACTCAACTGTGGAAATGTCATGACTAGGGGTTTTCATGAAATCCCTCCTTGGAAAGGAAATGCGTTTTCAATAGATTTTTCTATGACAAAATGGACTAAAGCTAATACTCCCGTTAGCCATTTCAAGAACGAATTTCGTAGGCTATGCCTTAAATACCACGATTATTACTTTCTTTATATATGCCCGGCTGTGCCGTTTATAGCTCAGAATACCAGTACCAGGGAAAGCTAGAAAATGGGTCATCTGCATTTACAGCAGAACTGAAAGCGATTCACCATGCAGTGAAATATATTATGGAACATGATGTTTTAATATACAAATTTTTAATAGCTTCTGATTCCTTCAATTCTTTAAAGTCAATAGCCAATTTGTACAGCGATAATCCTCTTGTTCAAAATATCCAGGATACTTTAAGGAAAGTTGAGAGCAATAATAAAATAGTTCAGTTTCTCTGGATTCCTGGCCATATGCAAATTCCAGGGAATGAGATGGCGGATGAATTGGCGAAAAATGCAGTTAATGAAGAAATACTTAGACTTGGACTGAATACTTTTGACTGTACATCATTAGCAAAGTTAGCAGTATTTCGATCTTGGAAAAATAACTGGCAGGATACGACAGGAAACAAGCTACGGACCATCAAACCAGATACGGCTGAATGGGCCACATCACATAGGCAATCTAGAAAGGAATCAGTTGTACTTACGCGTTTAAGAATTGGGCATTCGAGTCTTACACACGGTTACATATTCAATCGGTCCCTTCCTCCTCAATGTGATGAATGCAATACAACTCTTACTGTATCACACATTCTAAATGAGTGTAGCAAGTATTCTAACCAAAGAACACAATTTGTGACCTGTGATTTCTTAGGTCACAATATCGTCGCTTTGGTCACTGAGCCCAGCTTGTATATATTTGTAAATATTGTTATTTTTTTTGTCGTATAAATAAATAACAGTGTACGGTCTATCCCGTGTATTTGACGACGCCTGTTCTTTGTTTATACTTTAAAATTATTGTTCGTAAATGTCTAAGTAGAATTTAAACGTCAAACCATTACTACTCCGTGCTTGCATGTTTGAGTTACGTTTAAGTTCTGCTTAATAGCCCAGGTTGGTGTCAAACGTAGGTTTTGTTATTTATTTGTTCAGAGATTTATTTAATTTTTGTCTATTTATTTATTTATTTTTGTATCTATTTATTCATATATTTATTTTTTTGCTTATTTATTTATTTATATTTGTTATTAATTTTGCTTGTTTATTATTCATTTTGTTATTATATTTTTTGTTATAATTGTTCAATATTTAAAAAAATAATCAAGGAAACAAGTACCGCACATTAAATATTCTTGATAGCTTTTGTACTAAAAATATTTCGTGACACCAACCAAAACGATAAAATTTTTGTAAATGTCAACCGTCATCGTCCTGTCATCTCATCATCACCGTCATCAAATGCGGGGTGGGATGCGAGGAGGCGCGGTGGGTATATTTTGGAAAACGGACAGGGCAAGGATAAAATCTACCGCGAAAAAGGAATGCGGTCTCTAATAGAAAATTGACCCGGAGAAGTGACGACCAGCAGCCGCGAGTCATACACCCAGTGTGACCGCGCGTTTCCGTAGTTGAAAAGTTTATGTGTCGATCCGTAGGATCTTGTTGACCGTTCAGAACATCCACACGATCGCTTGGTTCTGTTCGGTTGCTCGAGCGGGATAAGTGTGGCTACCGGTTTTTGTGTATTAACGACGTCCGACGCGAGTGCAGAAAACGGTCAGTGATTGGCAAGCCAAAAACGCCATTGTGGACGCCTTTACCCAAGTACCGGTAGGGTAGGGTCCACTCGACCGAAAAACGTTAAAAATCCCGCTCGATTGATAGTGAGACACTCGTGTGTGAAAAGTGCGCGTAGTACCACTCTCCGGGTCCAAAAGTGAAACGCAGGCCTCCGATACAAATAGGCCGAGTTGCTGCAGCATCCGGATTCCCTCGTCACCATCGCTCGACGCAAACTGCGTTTTGTGTCTACATAACCATCGGAGCCCGCCCCACATCCAGTCTGCTCAGTCTGCTGCATGTCGACCACCGTCATCACGGCCGCAACGTTGTACCAAGAAGAAGGTTTAGGAGAAAATAAAGCGTATGTACAAAAAAAGTGTTAAATGAATAATTTTCTTCCAATTAGTAGTAATAAAACTAGTGTATGGTCTATATATACAAGTTGTGTCGTCCATTTTGTTTATAGTGTAATCCTTTTTGGGGCTTGTTTCCGCCGAAAATTAATTACGATTCGCTCAGTGACCATAGTGTGGGAAGAAAAGTCCGCCCAGTGTGAATTTCTCCAGGAGACAACCGTGAAATGACTCTAATAGCTGGTGAGTACAGTGTGGCCCCACCACCACAATAAGAACGTTACGAAACCGATACGTAACAAATTCGATATTGACCAATCTAATTTAGGTAACAATGCTCAGAAAAATCAAAATTTGATACAATTCTTAAAGGATACCAATTTATATGTACACATTTAGTTTATAGCTACTTATTAGTCATATAATTGTAATATACTTATATTCATTATTTGAAAGATACTAACGTTAGGTAGGAACTGTAGTCTTAAATTAGTAGATTAGGTACTAATAGTCATATTGTGCTGTGTACCTTGAATTCCTAAATAAATAAATAAAATAATATCGGAAAAATTTAAATCGTTTAGTATGCAGATCTTATTGTTCAAAGCCATTTGATCCGTGATCGATGAAAACGAGCGCAAGTATTGATGAATGAGATCAAAATCATTGACGCGATCGGGTGGAATGTACATCACACAAATATAAAGTGTCAAATGATTGAGCGTGAGAGCGATCCAAAGTTGCTCAACGCTGGCATCGTTAGAGAGACATCAATCGTGCTTTGAATTTCGAACGAAATGCTATAAGCACTCCACCACCACTTTTATTACTGATGTTTGGTTCGTTTCTATCCTGTCTAAACGCAGCATAAAAACTTCCATAAATATACTGTTTTTTATTACTGATGAGCCAATTTTCAGTAAATACGTACATATCGTACTCACATAGTCTGAGCGAGCCAGGAGATACACAGAAATAGTACTGTTCATGCCACCAACGTTCTGATATGAAATACTTTAGCTGGAGTTGCTAGAACTTCTAGTGATGTTTGAAAATAATGTGCAGATGGCACTCTCGATCGGAGCTTTGGTGTGCTCGTCGAATTAACCGATTGATGCGCTGATAATCGATTGTGCTGATTGAACAGGAGCGTTGTTGCGAGTGAAAACGACGTGGAAGGGGTAGGAACTGGGACGAGCTCGGCTTGCGTTGCGTTATTTGCTGAGCACCGGGTTGCAAGTAGTTCGATGTAGGATTGCGTTCAAAAAAGGATGCTATTTCATGTTCGAAAACTGCAGGGACGTTTAATTCAAGCTAGATGAAAGAAAGTGGTCGATCCTGAAACTGGCAAACAAGTTTAAACACTGGATTTCATTAACTATAAAGTGGCGATATTTTCTTCTGACTTATTGGGTAGAAATTTTGTTAAATAGTCTTCTAAAGTGTCTTTGTGTTGTGCACAGTGGTTAAAAAAGACTGATGGGAAATCTGAACAGTTCTACCCACCATAATGGCATATTTGAAGCTTATTTAAAAAAACCTCCGATCGTCGGCAAACGACGCTCAAAAGAAGAATGACAACGTATTTCCCTTGAAAAAGGTCATAACCAGTGGCCGAAACGTCGGGCAGTATAAATCACCCGTTCTGATTAATCAGACCGCAAAAGCCGAAAATCCTATAAAAAAAGTAAAATAGTATAGTTTCATCTATAATCCTTTGTTGTGAGAGGAGGAGTGGTACTAGAAGGGCGGTGTTTTGGCTATTAATTAGAGTTGTAATGTTATCAATGGGATTTAGAGATTTTGAACAATAAATTAGAAAGTACATCGTCCTGCTTCAATCACCAAACGCCACAAATGATTCGGATCTCGTTCCGCCTCTTTTGACCGACGTAGTACGAATCTGCCTAATTAGAGACAATTGCTTTGCCAACTACGCTATGCTCGCCCGCAATTAACTCACGTTATATTCTACAAAGTTACAAGATATTCAAATTGAAGCAAATTTACTGATTTCATGTGTAATGATGTTTCAAATATTCAAAGGTCGTTTTTCTTATATTATCTTTATTTAAAAAAAATCAAAAAGCGGTTTCAACAAATTATTTACGATAAATCAATGTATGAAATGATAATTTGAAACAAGTGATGTGATATCTTTTGAGAGCACAGTTTACCGTACATTATTGCTGTAAATTTGAGAAATGTAATACCAAACTATGGTTAATACTTAACCGGCCAACACAAATGATCTCACATTTTTTCAGCTAAGAAGTATAAAACTCTGATCTTTCAAATCAAATTGGTAACTTTTATGAAATTCAATTTCTTGTAAAATTAACAAGAAATATCAGTGTAAGTCATTTTAGAAATCATATTTGTATTGTGGTTCAGTGACCTGTCGAAAAAACTAACCAAATCTTTCTGAAAACTTGTGTATAAGGAACATGGTATTTTACTACTCATTTAGACTGACGAAGGAAAGTATTTGCAATGGAACTAATGACACAAAACAACTTCCGCTTTACCATTCTGTTTGACTTCTATTATTTGAAGAAATTTATTTGGCATTTAGTCCATTCTCTCCTCATATTTTAGCACCAAAAAGGCAAACAGTGAAACACATCAGTATGATTGTACTAGTTGCTTAGATTGTCCATAAATAACACCAAAAGAAAACGAGGGGACAACGACAAGGTCGAAAGGTAATTTGGTTTCTTCTCTTCCTGCGCCTTTTCCGAGTTTCCTTCCAAGTACTTCCAGATTATGATTATTTCCGTCCCGTGTTTATTCCTCCGGTGACCCATTGTTCTTAATTGAATCTCTCATCTTGAAAGAAAACTCTCCGACTGCAAACCTATAAGCAAGCCGGGGAAAGGAAAAAGGGAAAGTTTTCACCACGCCAATCGTAAAGGGAATTCAGCGTTTCGTTCCCTCCGAATCCCGAACCCGAACTGCAACGATGCCGTCCGGTCCGAAAGGTAAACATGTAATTTTATGTGCAGGACTGGCGGAACCGTCGCCATCACGCGCAACCCCCGGACCAAAAGTTTAGGTCAAAAGTCAAACTAAATATTTGCTTCCACCCTTGGCGGCGATGACGACAACGACGACGCACGGTATGGGGTCGTTGAAGATTTGGATACTTTTCGGTGCGGTAGTTTTTCCCCCTTGGCACCCACAACATCTGCTGGCCAACGTTCTCCCCGTTCTGGTCCGGATTGAAGAAAATGTAGAGTAAATATGGAACGGGCAAACATCTTGTCGGATCATAATCTGGGTTTTCTTTTCTCGTATACAATTGGGATTTTTCTTATTTCGGATCAGCACACGTAGGACGGATTAAATTATATATTTAATTAATTTGTTCGTAGTTCGTTTTCGCACTGAAAATTCTTTAAGTTAGTGTTTGCTATTCAATGTCCTAGTAATATGGCTCGGAGGCTGAAGCGGATCTCAAAACCGTAACAGAATACATGCGATTTTGGACGTTTCTGTCGAATCGGACAGGGCCGCCATTATCATGTTTCAATACACGACATTCGCCAGCTACGATGCATCGTCCGGCAGCTGAATGCAAGAGCACGTATCTAGTAGGCGCGGGCGAGTGTGAATAGTTTGGAATTAGACTGCTATGTCTGTGTCTAGCTGGACCTCGAGGGCTCAGTGTCGTACTACTGCTACGACGGCATTGCACCAGTGCAGTACAGAAAACGATGGTTCATGTAGTGCTGGACCGTGGTTTATCTGTAAATTTGAGGCTTCGCGGCTTATCCAGAAAACGGGGAACATTATCCACATCAGGAAGTCTACATGATGCGGTACAATGACTGCAGGGTGCGTACGGTTTATCTTTGTGGCATGAGCAGATTGGACAGGACAGGATGCCAATCTTCTGGGAGTGTGTTTAACGATTCAGGTGAGTTTCGATTAATATAGGTAAATCGTAATTTTTTTTGCTGTCCTGCAGTTTTCCAAATCCAAGGACTTGGAAAAGGTATCAGTAGTAAACCACAAATCTACAAATTTAATAATGTTTTGCGATCAATTAAATCTACTATTAATCATCTAAAACCAATTTCAATTTCTGGTTTTAACTTTTTGAATATAAAGCTAAAACTACCGAAGGAATTGAGGAATGATAAATAAAAATATTTAGTACCTCTTATTCCTGCGTGTGTTCATGTTTATATTGTTTTTATATTACAAACAAATTTATACCAATCATTAAAAGACTATAAATGCATTGCAAATCAAAAACCGATTCCGGCTCATTTCAGGCTTGGCACACGGAAACCGAAGGGACTTTTTATAGCACGCAGCGAAAACAAGCAAACCCTCAAAACGCTAACATGTGTTTCAAACTTGTTCCTGTCCTCGCATTTATTCGCGTCCGATCCCGACCGCAAAATTGTAGTCCGCGATCCGTGGCTCTCGGTTGGGCGCACTTCAATGCTCGGAAAACACTTAAGAAACGATCACCCTCTCGGTACTACTACTGACACCTTCTCGACTCGCCACGCCAAGAACTGACACCATAAATCCAAAACAAAAAAAAATCGCGATTAAGTCTTGCGATCTTTTCGCTCGGTCGGTCGGTCGGCTTGAGAAAGGAACCTTCTTGCGGAAATCGTTTCGAAATGGAAATGAATGGGCTGGCGCGAGGGATCTGATTGCCAGTCCGATGGTCCTCGTTCACCCTGCACACCTTTAGCGGCTGTCCGGTGTAGCAAAAATCGCCACATTTGTTTACTTAATTGAGATATTTTACATTTATCGGTGTTTTTCGCTTTAATTGATCGTTATCGATCGGTACAGGCGAAGATTATTGTTATCTTAATTGGGTGGCTATATGATCGGGACTGGATCGTTGAAGCGAGAAATTCTGCCACTCTGCGATCGTGATTTAGTGACAAATGGGTGATATTATGGCAGTTCTAGTTGGGTCCGAGTGGCGATAACGAGCAGCAATTATCGGATCTTTGCCTATGAATGCTAACCTCGGTGGTGATGTTCTCCTGGCTTTGACCGGTTGACTAATTTACTAGATTTTTGAAACAAATCGATGCGGCGTTCTCCTTTCAAGAATGTACAATTCCACTATGTTGTAATGAACCTTGAAAAATTTTTACGCGGCGGTTGACCTGACTTCAGTTTCAAACAAAATAGCCTCTGTTTGCCTAATTTGTATGATTTCGCATCTCGCTCAAGCCTTGGAAACCATTTCGTAGTTCTAATTAAGACAAAAGGGTTCATGATATAGGACAAAGAAAAATCGTTGACCCATTCAACAAAGAAAGAATTTAATTTCCCCCAACCTGCACATCGTTCGGGCAGCTTCAGTTACCTTACCTGAGTGTTAATGCCTTGATTGTGTAAACCTCAGCCAAACCAAACCGGCCTCCTTCGATTGACGCTGCTGGTAGTAGCGGCGGTAGCAGTAGCACAACCATCAAACAACGAACGTCATGTTTTATCTCGTTCATTTATGCTCCTCTTGCTTCATTATTGACACAATCGCACCCCGAAAGCGCGCTCGCCTTGGCCTACTACTGTTCCTGCCTAGCACAGCCAACCAACTGGTGATCCACATTGGGGGCAAAAGAACAGGAATGGACGGACGGCGACGGACAAAGAACTGACGGAAAATAATTAATTAATGTTGTCGTGTCCCTTGTCGTTTCCCGTTCGATTGGACCTTGCTCTTTTTTTATGTTCATTGATTTTTACCTACTGCTTCGGGCTAGCGTTTTGGGGGGGTTCGACTATGAGGACCGCCCAAGTGGGTATCCGGTTGGCATGATTTATCTGCTGGAATCTAAGCGAATCTGATTTAAATTACTTATTCGAGGAATTCGTATATTCTATTATCAGACATTGATGAACTGATTAGGACCATTTTTTGGTTTTGGACTTAACCCTGCACAGCACGAACTAAAAGAAGTATCATAAAATAAGCATTTGACTTTTTAGTTTCCAAACCTTTGCTTGAAGCGTTCTTTGGTTTATTATTTAAGTTGATTTTTTTTCAATGAGTTTGTATCCGTTTGAAGTGCCCAAGAAGACCAAGTAGATTTTTTTTCATTTGGACATTTGTGATCTAGACGTCCAATTCCAAGCATTGCAACACATATTTTAATAGAAAAAACTCGAAAACTTGTTTTTGAACATTAGCGTTAACAGCTCATTACAACTAAGGTACAAATTTATCAGTGTTGATATAGGATTTACTATACTGGGTGTCATTTCAATATTTTCATTATGGAAGCCTCACGTACACTTTGAACCTTAATAACATTCTTCCTGCTAAATGAGCTGTTAACCTTGTTTCACAAATAGATAATAGGGAAAACTTCAACGCTTGCTACCGGCCCTTTGTTTGTTATGTAATCCTTGTTTAAATAAACATAAGCAAAATTTGTTATTGACCAGAACCACTTGAGATTGCAAAATGTTCATTGGAACAACATGCTTGGTCACATTGCGCACTCTATCCGGATGCAGATCCTCTGAGAAACACCGAGGAATCCTCTGCATCTCCACATATATCACATGAAGGGGATAGTTTTTAGTAAGTGTGCGTTATCATGCAATAATTGCTCTGGGCAGCCGGCTGCCGAGACTTCGGAAAATTTATCACTTGTATTAATACGATTGGCTGAATAAGCAACTTGAACTCCGGAAAGCCGACTGTGGGGAGCATCGCTTATATTTTAATAAATCGGAAACGTTCACTTTTCTATCACGCGGCAAATTTTTCGTGGTTTCTATCGTGTTGGTGCTGATTTTACTCGGCGATCGTTTGAATAAAATGCGGAATCTAATACAAGAGGTATTTGTGTGCCGCTTAATTTTTTCTTGTGTTAGGTCCTGTTCTTGTAGATATAATGAAAACCCGTTTTTATCAGCCCGTTGGTGAATTTTAGGCTGACAAAATGGGGACATTGACAAAATCGGGACATATATTTTCCTTTCTTTTTATTAAACCGAAGCTCTTAAAATATTCTTTTTTAGTCCCTAGACATAGCCCCTCAACTTTTTTTGATTATTTAGTTAAAATTTCACATGAGGGGGTCTAACAGTGCAATATTAAAAAAAATAATAAAATTATTTTTGCATATTTCGAATCTCTAAGATAAGAAAAATATGCTCAAGAAAGGATTTACTCGAGTTCTCCTTGGTTCTTCTGGTAGAGCCCTTCAAACTTCCCACTTTCCATTTTCATGCGAGGCTGATAAAATTGAGGGTAGACAAAATCGGGGGTACACAAAATTGGGGGCTGATAAAATCATTATTAATATTAAACTGCAAAAGTAGCATGAAAACAAGAATGGAAACTGAGCTGTTTCCGTTACATTAGTATAACAGAATACCGATTCTAAGCAATCACTTCTGCGCGCGATTTATTTATTGTTATGATCACTATTGGTACCGAAAAAATATAAAAACATGTAATAGTTTACAGTACTACAGTTTTGATTGAGGATATAGAATGCAGTTAATTCAGACATTATTCCTACAGAAGACACCACAGCAAAATGAAATGTATCAAAATCTCGAATAGAAGAAACAAGAGTGGAAGTGAGCTGGGATATCGATTGACCTTCAATCCCTCTCACGAATAATTCTCAACCCTCATACATGACTGAAGTCATCTCTCCACTCAGACAAGACCATGCGTCATCCCCACGCACTCCCAATGCCCCGTGGATGCATTCCCTGGTTGGTCGAACAAGTACCAAATAAACATAGAAATTAGTCTGCTAATAAAATGGAGACAACTACTGATTACCAACAAAATAAGAGCGGAGAAAATAGTTGTATAACCAAAGTGACTCACTGTTGACGAATCACCCAATAAAAAAAAATTAACCACCGCCCCAAAATCCAAATCGAACAGTGACTGTGTTTTGGGCAGGTTACACACCGATGGAATCAGCACTAATCGTTCTATTTTCAATAGACCTGTAAAATATGTGTATTAATTTGGTGATCGTCATGGTCGATTAGTGATCGTATCTGTACGACGACGATAAAGTTCGAATCTTAGGAAAAGGTATACTGACCTCGGCCTGATGTATGATATTTTCCACGGAGAAATGTTCTGCGGAACATTTAGAGAAACTTGTATATTCACGTTCTCGTAGACGTATACAATCTCAAAAATGATCTGCGAAGGACCGAATTGTGATGGCAAAATTAGTGCAGAATTGTGCAGCTTCACCGGTTCCAAACGTTAGCCACACAGACAACTGAACCATGCAAGAATTCAACAAACGAAGAATGCCACGTTGGAGATAACCAAAAAGCAAATAATGTTGAGGATATGGGTTGTGTTGCCTTTCTGAAAGTCTAAAGCGCCTAACTTAATTGTAGCAAATAATACACAAGGTAATAGGAATGAGCTAGAAACAAGTATCGAGGCTAGTCAAATGGGTTCAAGAAACGTCACATACTTGATTACAGAATTGTGGTGTGCCGCTTCTTAATACAGTCGATGGAGTATGTCTAGTTCAGCAAACTGCACTCGTTTGCTTCCGACTAGAACGATCGAGGATGGACCAGATATTTAACCAACAATTCGCTGCTTACCAAGAAGGGGACTGGTCATCTACATGTGTATTCTAATAACGCGTACGGTTCCGTGAAACAAAACAAATCACGGTAGATTGCTAGAAAAGAAGTATTTATTGTCTATTTCCACAACTAAACTGTGATGATGTACTGTTCGTTCATACTGGAAATTGATTTATCGTTCAGAAAACCCAAAATGTTGTCTTTCAGCCTTTTTGAACAACGACTGGAAGAGCCTAAACACGTTGTATTATTATCGCCATCAGCAGATCAGAAAAACTGAAACTGGGGCATAGCCATAACTTCAATCCCATGGTCTGCGAAGAAATAAATATCCACTGCCATAGAGATTCGCTAACCACAGAAAGGGCAATGTTCATAATACTCCGACCACGGTTAAAATTTTTCTGTCCCTTTAGTTAACCTCGGGCTTCGGCACGAAGAGATACCTCAACGCCACCTGTTGTTAGTCGCCTCGTGCGATGTGGTAGCAGGTACCCAGTGAGTCTATTCTTTGCTTAAATACTTCGAAAGATTTCAGCTCGCTGGATACCACACGGTTTTGTTATGTAAAACTTGTTTAAATAGTTCAAAAACTACTTTTAATGCGAATCAACATAAATGCTAGCGCCTCTAAACATGTACATGTGCCTCGGTTTTTTTTCAAAGCAAGATGTGTATAAAACACAGAGCAGAACACACGTGCGTGGTAGGTGTACCGCCCATTGATAAGCTGCTTCGGAATAATTTGCTTGTTTCGTGCGAGTTAGTAGCGAATGCTCTTACCCAATTATTTGCTTGTACCGCGCTTGTTAACAAATTTGCTTATTATGAAAGTTTACCGGTTGCCGATCGACTTCTTCTTATGTTTATGTTATGAAGTAAACAATATTTTTGAATATTTTACACCAATTATATCTCAGCTAATAGTAGGTTTTAAAAAAAAATAATTGTTGAAAGTATTGCTTAACAGATCGTGCAAAAGTCCATTTATCCTGTTCAGTATAGCGGCAATAATTTACGTTGAAAAACAACTCGTCTGCCAAACATTTCGAAAGGGTAGAAGCATTTTGTCGCAAGGTTTACTGTTCTGATTTAAATTATTGTAGGTTATTTTCTTACTTCCGATTAATTGGTCAGAGATCATCTTTACTCATGCAAATCTATTCGAAAACATACATTTGTTATTATGTACCAAAAAACTAGGGGTGGGTAATGTCTGAAGTATAACCACGGTATTGACTATTCACGGCTATTCGTAGGCGTATTATATTATTAACATTCTTCTTGTATCTCTTTCTAATGGCCAAATTTACAAATTAAGTCTCAGTCACCGGGTTCATTAAAATTTTTCGGAGGATTTGAGTAATATTCCGTTCGGTAATCAATTCAGAAAAAAAACATTTTCGGTAAAGTTGTCCCGATAAAAGTTAAGGAAATCTAATAGTTTGGTTTAATTGAACAGTGTGTTCAGAATAATCTGAATGTTGATATCGGTTGCATTGGTTCTTGCGCGCCAATGATATATGGTCAAGACCCGATTTTATCAGCTTTTTGACCAGATTTTATCCGCTTCACATGAAAATTGATAGTTGGTAGTTTGATGGACTATAGCAGACGAACTAAGTTGAATTCGAGTAAATCGTTTCATAAGCATATTTTTTCCTTATCCTAGAGATCCGAAATACGCAAAAAATTTTTTTTTTAATTTTGCATTGTCAGACCCCCTTAAGGGAAGTTTTAGATAAATAATAAGGAAAGGTTATGATGCTATATCTAGGGAACAAAGAAGAATATTTGAAGAGCTTCGGATTCTTAAAAAGAAAGAAAGACGTATGTCTCGATTTTATCAATGTCCCCGTTTTATCAGCTTATATAGATATAGAGATGAGTAGGTATGGGTAGGGATGGGTAGTATAGCAAAAAGGAACTTTTTTTTCTATTACTAATATATTTGCTTCTTTTTTTATTTCTTCACTTATTCTGGAGGATGGACAATGTAATCTCGAATCAACGTCCTTTTCTATTAGTATGTTGTAAGTTACATTTGGCCTAAATTTAAATTTTTATATTTGAACAAACTCGATTAAATATGTAGTCTTATGACTTGATTTTGATGGAGAATCCATATTGATTGTTTCAATATTAATATACAGGCACATGGATTGAAAAATAATTCTACGAAATATAGGTTCAAGTTTGTTAACTTTTTGTATAAAATCGTGAATTTATATTCATCGAGCGATACACAAGGTATAACACTTTGATTTCAAATGAAACAAATTTCGCATAATCTAGGAGAAAGGCGACAAAGCCTACTATCATAATTCACTTTGAGTAGAAGTTGCGGAATCGCTATTGGCTGAACAGTAATCGCTATAGTAAATGAGAAATTATGGTTTTGTCTATTGTACGAAGATAGCGAGCTTAATATAAAAGTAAACATAGAAAGTACCACCTTTAAAGGGCGAACACGAAATTATTGCGACACATTCAACAGGGCATAACTTTTTTACCATTGGGTAAAAATCAATCAAATTTTGCACACTTTCTCATTGATGTGCATTGTTTACATGCTGTCAAACTCGAAGTCGTGTTTTTCGATTCAACAAAAAGTGGAGGTGAACCAACGCGAGTCGAGAGAATAAAATCTTTCCAAACACCTGGAATTTCCTGACCTGTCGCACCGGCAGTTGGGAAAAATGTTGAACATTCACCATTCAACCGTCTCCAGAGTGTTGAAGCGGTTCCAGGAGCGGTTGACGTTGGACCACGGCAAAGGAGCTGGAAGAAAACCGGGACCGGAGAACAAAAAGACGGAGGGAAAGGTGAAGCGGATTATTAAAGCAAATCCCAACGTCTCAAGCCGTGATTTGGCTAAAAAGATCGGCATGTCGCAGAGCTACGTCCAGAATGCAGGTACAGAACTTCCCACACCGCGATGAGCGACAACAACCGACGGCTAAAACTCGGGCACGGAAGCTCTACGAGAAGATGCTGACAAAATATGGCTGCTGTGTGATGGACGACGAAACGTATATAAAAGCCGATTTTAAGCAAATTCCGGGGTTGGAGTTTTTCACCGGCAAGAGCAAGTTCTATGTGGATGACAAATTTGAGAAGAAGAAAATGTTGAAGTTCGCCTCCAAATATCTCATTTGGCAGGCCATCTGCTCTTGCGGACTGAGGAGTGAGCCTTTCGTGACAAAGGGCACAGTAAATGGCGAGATCTACAAATCTGAGTGCCTCGATTTGGCATCATGCCACTATTCTAAAAGTGTCCTGGAGTTGTATGAGGCCAATTCTGTTCATTTTGTTCCAAAGGCCATGAATCCGCCAAACTGTCCGGAGCTGCGCCCGGTGGAGCAGTACTGGGCAATGATGAAGCGGGAACTTCGAAAGAGCAAGAAGACAGTCATACCTAAAATTTTGGTTTGATTTAAAACATTATAAGAAAATTGGCATGACATTTTCGGTGTCGCAATAATTTCGTGTTCGCCCTTTAAGCTGATTTTTATGCTCTACAGTGGTGTAACCCCTTAAGCTAAATAAAGGAGTTCAAAATTGTTCTAGAAATATAAATACATCAGATTATTAAATGGCATGAAGAGTGAATTTTAAATTAACTTTATTGTACAGTTTTTTAACGTTGCCGTGTATTGCCGATCAGAATGCAGCAATGCAAAGGGCAGCATCATGTTGTCATACTTCTCTTGCGCACATTTCGTTATTTTCAAACCCCTCTTCGGCTTTTTTCTGAATAACTATGGCTCTCTTTGCTCGCAATAAAGATGGCAATAAATAAGCCAGTTTTATCAGGTAGGAAAGACAAGCACTGTCGAATTATATCTACCCGTATTTTCGAATTCCTCGTTCTTTTCTTCTCTCAACACGCTTCATTCCAATTGCACATCAAATGGTTATAGTAGCACGTTTGAATAAATTGAATCGTTGTTTTTGCTTATTAAAAACTGCAATAAGAACTGTTTTGATTCTTTTCTTTTTGATTATCGCTATAAACATAAGTGGGACCATTTAATTCGTTAATATGAATCAACAACTCACATCAAAGAAAGTAAATAACGTAAGGAAATTATTTTTTAGGGGATAGATCCAAATAAATGATAAGTAGATACCGATCGTAAAATGCAATATTTTATGATTTTTTTACACCTGTGGTTAACAAATTGAATCAGAATGTTAATAGCTTAGAAATTATCCCCACAAACACCCTAAGCTAAGATTAAATAATTGATTTTAAATATGCGCATTGTTCCAATAAGAATAAAAAAAACGAAAATATGAAATATAACACATGTAAATCTAAAATAATCATTCTGTCGAAGTTTAATTTTTTGTTTGACCTTGAATTCGCTTGAAACAAATATAACTGTTGTCCCTCACGTCGATAGGTATCATGTTCAATTAGAATGACATTCACAGTTCATTTTGAGTTCAAATTGAAACATTTTAACCAAAGTGTTAATCAAAGTTTGAAATCTCGACAAACATATGATTACAGCTTAAAAGAAAACAAAAGTGAGAAGTTTTCTCTTCCATTAACTGCTATGTTTAGCCAGTAACGGTTTGTCCGGAATTTCCTTTCAAAGAGAATTTTGACAGTTGGCTTTTAAGCCGTAATCATATGATTGTCGAGAAATAACTATCATGGCACCAAATACAACCAATGGTTCAACCACCTCAAACTCAACGAGCGTGTATTCAAACTGAATGAAAACATGCATATGTACACCAATTTATTGATTATGTCACTACAAAATGCTGTACATCATTGGCCAACCATCAACAATCCAACAAGTTAAAGTTCTAAGTTAAGAAACATATTGATAAAATTGTTTTCACACGCTATGGAACGAGATATTTGACGAAGAAAAGCTATTTTACTGCAAGAAAATATCGAAATGAAAAACATTCCCGATGTTGTCTAATTTACTCATTTTCTTTAACTTGAATTTGTTGTTTTTTAACATTGTCGTGTAACGCAGATCAGAACGCAGCCATATAAATGACAGCATCGTTTGATTAAAGCTTACCAAATATTTTAGGCCGGTTTAAAAGTTAGTGCGGTTTAAAAACTGTTGGTACGGCTTTGTGCTTACGGCAATCAGTATACGTGATGGGCCTCTCGAGAATATTTCCTTTTTTGGCGAGCTCGACCGCTTTTTCATTACCCTGAATAGAGCAATGGGCCGGGACCCACACAAACGTCACGTGGAATGACTGGTCGGTCAGAGCACAAAGTATCCTTCGTATTTCCAACAGGAAATGTGAAGGGTACTGGACCATTGTTTCATTGATTGGAGAGCCTCAATAGAGCTGAGCCTGTCCGTAAAAATGAAATATTTGGCAGAAGGCAGAACCTTAACTAAGCCAAGAGCACCATGTATTGCTGCCAATTCCGCCACGTACACGCTCTTCCACTTTGTGAAAAATACTGTGATTCACGTTAAATACTCCGAAACCGAAACCAATACTTGATCCATCTGTGAAGAATTGTTTATCTTGATCGATATGATTGTAGTTAGCAGAAAAATTGACTGGTATAATAGACGAGCGTAGATGATCTGGATTATTTCGCGTAGGATGTTTCATAGTTAGATCGAAAATTATCTGCGAGTTGCTAAGCTGCAGCGGGGTATCTTCGATGGAATCTAGTATTGATGGGCTAGGTAGCGATAAGTAGTCATAATAGGGAGACATGCGCTTTGTATGTACTTCTAAGCTGTGCAGCACTTTGAAATCGTTGATTAGAAGTGGATTCATTACTTCACTACGTATCAGAAATTGGAGTGTAATCTCATAGAACCGTTCAGAAAGAGGAAGCACTCTAGCTATCACCTCAAGGCTCATCGTTTGAGTATAATGCATGCAGCCATAGGCTACATGTAAACACCGATACTGAATTCTTTCTAACTGAAGAATGTGCGTATTGGAAGCGGATCTGAAGCAACAGCTTCCATACTCAATTACCGTTAGGATAGTTGTTTTATACAATCTAATCAAATCGAGAGGATGGGCACCCCATCAAGTTCCAGTAATCGAGCGAAGTAACCTCAATTCTATACCCAGCTCGAGAGCCCAGACACATAAATTGTCTACGATGTCTTGCAGATGGTTTTGCATATCGTTGCCATTTGTGCCTACTACCGCCACTACGCCATCATCTGCAAGCTGCCTCAATGTGCAATTACTTGTCAAGCAATCATCAGTTCTGTTGGCATCAATATTGTACAAAAGTGGGCTAAGGCATGAGCATTGGGAGGGACCCGAAAAGCTAAAACTTAGCGTCGACGAAGAACCATGCGCAAAGTTCATGTGTTTTTTACGCAATAAGTTGGTTAAGAAATTGTACAGCTTGGGTGAAAGACCATTCCGGTAAAGTTTCTGGGACAGAACTTCGATGGAAACTGAATCGAACGCTCCTTTAATGTCCAGAAAGACCGAAATCATTGACGTTTGGCGAAAGCGATATCCATCTCCGTCGCGAGTATCGCGAGGCAGTCGTTTGCTCCTTTGCCTCTCCGAAATCCGAACTGTGTTTCCGAGAGCAGCTGGTTTGCTTCGGCCAAGTTATCAAGGTGACGAAGAATCATTTTCTCGAACAATTTTCGTATGCAGGACAGCTTCGAAATTGGTCGATACGAATTGTGTTCTGAAGCTGGTTTACCAGGCTTCAATGTATTGTTCGAGGAAACAGTTGAATAAAGTCAACAAACGCTTCTTTGCTGAGTCCGGTGAGTTTTTAAGTAGGGCAAACTTGATCATATCTGGACCCTGGGCATTGTTGTTTCGCGATAGTAGAGCTATTGAGAAATCCACCATCGTGAACATTTGCAGTGTCTCGGAAGAATTCTGGTGTGGGGACTGAATCGGGACATACCTTTCTCGCAAAGTCAAAAATTCAGCGGTCCGAACACTCAATGTCCTCATTTGTCGTTATCCGATTTCGCATGTTTCTGGCTGTCTTCCAAAGAGTACTCATTGAAGTCTCTTTTGACAAGCCGTGAATAAAGTGGCGCCAATAACTTCTCTTTTTTGCTTTAATGAGACTTTTCAGCCTGCGCTCAAGTGAGGTATATTCAACATGAAGCTGTTGCTTGCCTTCCTGGCGCCAATTGTAGTATGCATTCGACTTTTTTTTATACAATTCTGAGTACTATTTGTCCCACCATCGGTTTGGGGGGCGTGCTTGAAAGGTGCTTTCACGAAAATGTTTAGTTTGAGCTTCAACTGCGCTGTCGTAAAACAGGCTGACGAGGAAGATATACTCGTCTTATGGTGACAGCACTGTAGTAGACTCAATTGTCTTTGCTACCGTTTCCGCATATTTCTTCCAGCCGATATTACGTGTAAGATCATATGAGATATCTACTGGCTCCGCTGGATTAGATCCATTGGTAATAGAAATGGCGATTTCTAGCGACAGTGATTTCGAGCACAGAGCAACCTGCTTTCTCGAGCTGGAGGGGCTTACTCTTGTGACTTCCTTAGTATTCAGGATAGCCATGCTGAACTCATCGTAAGACGCGAGTAGTTGCTTAGCTAACTCGCTAATAGTTGGGATCCATGCAGAGATAATACTCTTGAGTTGCACCGGAATTTCAAAAACGTTGAAAATCCATTCCATAATTGTTTTAAAGGAGATCAGACCTGTTCCAGTCTTGTTATTCTGCTGTGGTCCAGTGCTGCGGTCTTTCTTATGAGTTGGGAGACTCGGAAAGCCCTTGCCTTGAATTATAAAACCAGGGGCTACTAGTTTATTAGTAGATGGTTGTTAGATGGTTCGACCGTCTCTTTTTTACGTGGGAGTTTCTAGGACGTGGCAGCACTTCTTCTCCTTTTGGCACCAAGAGTTGGTACATAATCAGTGTCCGAGCTACTAACATCATCTTCAGATATATCTGAAAAAGTGCATTACATCAAGACGATGGAAAGCTCATCAAAAGTTTCGGATAAAATTCATTATTGCGAAAACACAGGTCATTTGATCACAGAAAAAAAATGCCCATAGAAGCAGCAATCGGAAATTTTTCAGAGGAATCGTTGCGATTTGATGCCATCCCGAATAATTATTGACGGAATTTGGCTTTCTGTCACGGTCACACAAGATTCCCGCCATCCTGCAGACTGCATGTATGCACCGGTATCTGAACTGCTAAAAATATAATGCAGAATACAAGTACCTTTCGTTCACTTTTTAAACTAAAACATATCCCCCCACCCCACCAACCCTCCACACGATCACCAACATCGATTGATTCGCTTCAAATACTAGAGACCACCCAATCTCACTGCCCGCCGCCGCACAAAAAGCACAAGTCCTAGTAGACCGATTCTAATCAAAGTTTTCGGTCACGTAGCAACGAACCCAATCTGCTCCGCCCCATGATTAGTGGTCGTCATCAATTTCGGTGGCAAATTTGGGATTTCCTGTTTCCTTTGCTGCTCGGAAACATTGTCATTGCGGACTGTGGATCGACGTTTTTTTTTATGTGTCGGCTCTTCGCCGAACAGCAAAAAAAACAATAAATAAGTGTTTTATAGAGTGCGAATAAATTTTCTGTTAATTTCAAGCGTTTTCCACCGGGACGGATAAGCACGGTCCGAACTTCGGACTCGGAAACCCAATAGCGGAAGGTAGGTGATTCGCTATCGCACATCCCCAGACAGTATGCACCGGCCAAGTTTGGGTCCGATTCGAAATGTGCGAGCGAGAATTAAAATTCTAGACACATTATTCTTGGCTGGCTGTGAGCTTTAATTTATTGCCAATTGGAAGCGACTGGTATGTGAATGAACTTGGGAATGTTCCGAATGGATTCACGTTGGCTGCCCGGCGAGAAAATTAAATGGGAAAAATCTGCCAATCAAGATTGATTGGCAGTTGCGAACAGGTCCCAGAAGGAAACTTTAAAGGGGAAAAGATCGACCGAACCCCCCATCTAAAACCGCACCACAAATCGGTAAAGTCTCCCGAATAAATTTAATTAAGATTTAGAATCCAATTACCGGCCCCCTTTCTGGGAGCGTTTGGTGGTGTATCATACCACCCGTCGTACGAGGGAGCCTCAACAGTTGGGATAGACTGAAACATTTTGTCGGACATGGAATCAATTCATAATTTACGACTTGGGCTCGGGTAAATCGTAACCATTTCCAAAAATTGATTGAACCCGTTACAAATTTATGTGACCATTCGACGAACTGAAGAGAGAAAGTGTGGGCATGATGCCGTATGTTCAAGATTAAAATCGACTCCATCCAATTTCGGTCGATCATGGTATGCCATGATGATTACTAGGGATACGACGATTCGTACTTCGATTACCAACTTTGATGACTCACTACGTTTTATGTCTATTTTAGGTACGCTAGATGTGCCCTATGGTCTTTGATGGGAGAGCATTTAACTGCGCAAGAATAACATTACAAAATGTCACGCGTTTTGTTGATTTTGATAGCATTAGTTATAAACCAATTTGTTGGAATCATTATTATGAAATTCGGTTGAATTAGAATGATGGTGTGATTTCAGTTCAAAGTTTCATACGATAAACCAGACCGAGATGAAATTGTACATCGCCTGTTAGAAAATCATTCAATATCGTTGTTAACCATCCGGCAGACGCGTTAGTACATCGAGTGCATGCCAATAAATAATAAATAATAAATAATAAATAATAAATAATAAATAATAAATAATAAATAATAAATAATAAATAATAAATAATAAATAATAAATAATAAATAATAAATAATAAATAATAAATAATAAATAATAAATAATAAATAATAAATAATAAATAATAAATAATAAATAATAAATAATAAATAATAAATAATAAACATCGCCATTATTATCATCGAAATAATGCATCTCAGCAAGTTCTACAATTCTTTCTTTGACTCCATTCAATTATCTCTTTTAGTTTCGAAGCAAAATCATTTTTATCACCTCGCTTCATATGCAAAAACAACGATTTCGAACCCATTACAATTGTGGTGAGGTCATGCTGTGTTAACTATTAAATTGCAGCGAAATGAAAAGCGATAGGGATAAAGTGTCAAACAACAAGTTATAGAGAATGTTAAGGGACATCAAATGAACAATAGTAAGGATAAATTTTGTTAAATAATAAATAGAATCATCACAAAACTCTCTCCCAAAAACGCCAATTTTGAGTTATTTTCTAGTAAAAAGCCATTCAGTACACTTAACTAAAGGATATTTTCACATAAATCGAAAGAAATTATTCTCAGCTTTCCAATTAACTTGGAAATAACGATATAAAACATACTTTTAAGATTAGAGTCTTTTAAATACTTGCAAGTCGATTACAGGAAAAGTTTTGTAATGAAATTACAAAGAAACGAGAAAAGATAGGAATATGATGTTCAAGATCAAATTATGAATCGTCATAAAACCCAACTTTTGGATAGTAGACATTGCTATAATCATAATTCATTATTTTCAGAAAATTAACAAAAACCTCATCAAAAACGTCAACTTTTAACCACTTTACAACTTAAAGGTATTTGAAACTACTTAACTGAAACATGTGAGAACACCATTTAATATAAAATTTTCTTACCTTTCCAATGAAACTAAAATATTTGAAATACGAAGTATACTTTTCGAGTTGAAGGTATTTTAGGATAAATAAGTTTTTTACACAAAAAGTTCAATAACTCTGTAACGGTTGAGATTTGATGGTATCTGTAGAACGATTTTTTTCCAAATATAACTGTCAATCATCCCTCGAGAGGTTCTTAATCATGAACCATCAACCCATTCCATATAAACTTATTTAAAGGAGGAGTCCTCACGCTATATTACTGGATATTTCACGATAATAACTTTAACACAATTGTATTGGTTTTTTTTATTTTTTTTTTAATTTCCTACACATATCTCTCTTTGACAGACATTTAAATAGAACAACTAAAAAAATCTACGATGTCTAAAATCAGTAGTAAATCGATTTGTTTTATAACATTCTTACCCATAGAGTGACAGACGGGATAATAACCAAGAGAGGAGCCGAATGCTTGCAGCGGTTTTACGTCAGAGAAAAAACGATACGGCGAGCCGGGGGCAGCCGAGTAAAAACTTCATCGGTCTAAGTAACGTAAGTACGACGACAAAATACTCGCGGAGAAAGAGTAAATCATTGCCAGAAGTGTCATGCGAAAGTTTAACAAAATTATCAACCTAAGAAGAAAAAGTGCTTCAGTTCCAGTCATGATCAACTAGCTGAATCGGAATCTTTTGACAGACCGTAGGCATGGTGGTTGGAAAAGATCGAATGCCTACAAAACTTCTAAAAGTTGGGAGTGGTCGACCGTATCAAACAATGTAATACGTGATCGGAAAGATCTAGGCGAAAGAAGAAATGTCTTAGGATTGGTTTGGTCTATTTACTGCGTCCGTTGGCTGAATCCTTTTCGGCGAATACCAAAGTGGGAAGCACAAACACGAATTCCGGATAAATTTCGGGAATACACCTTCCAGACTCACCATCTGTTTCCGCAGTGTTCGATATATTTAACTGTATCTACGATCTAACTGTGGCAGATAATGATTGAACTGATTCGTACGACACGGGATGGGTCAAAATCAAACATCAGAAACCCTCAGAGAAATATCCGACTTGTTCGAAACATTAGATGGATTGCGATACATTTTCTAAGTTGTTGTGAACAGCACCAGAAAGTGTAAACGAAGATCTGCTAATAAGTGTAAAGAAACGGAACTCTAACATCTTTCGTGACTTCGCGAACAACATCGACATAACTGGCTTGGATCACAGAGTAGTGGAAGAGGTATTTGTGTCTTTTAAAAGGAATGCTGCGAAACTAAGTCAATCTCCCAAATCTATTTTTTAAAACATTGCTAGAAACAGAAAAATGATAATGGTTGTACACACTACTGAAAAAAATTATACATTGCTCTTATGGGTTCGTTCTGACCGTACTCGGTGTGCTGATAGTCGAGTCCTAATAAGTTATGCGGTATAAGGTTTCTTGGGGGCACATTATTATTCTTTTGAGAGAGTCGGTTAGAGACTGCAATGAGAACACCACCACCACGTTTTTTAACCTGCACTGTTACGATCGCGATCGATACGGTACCTTGAGCCAAATAATTGGAGCGAGTTAATTTGATCCTTCAGCCACGTTTCGGTCAGATCAATAACATCGACATTTGCGCGTTGTCCTCTCACGTACTGATAGTAGATTTCAAAATGTTCCTGCAAGTATTGAACGATGGAAAATCGAGCGGTGGTGGTGGAATCAAACGCCTGTAATTGTGGTGGGTTATCGAAGGGGGCAGCATCTGTGTGTGTCCGACTTCGGAAGAACATGTACATTCATTGTATTTAACTGAGAAAACGGAATTGGTCAGATTTGTTTGGAGCGTTGCTATCTGACCGGAAAAGGTCGCTGTCGTGTCCTTCAAGTTCCACAGTAGACAAATGGGTGTCGGTGACGGAATCGACCTGATTACGTCTGTTTGCAAGCTGCAATTGTAGATCAAATTCAGGGTGCGCAGTATCTGGAATAGCTTCGGGAGGACATATACTCTCCTTAGCTTTACCTGACTGGAAAAGGTCGCCGCCCTAACATCCGTGTTCCGTGGCAAAAGGGTGGGTGTTAGTAGTGGAATCGAGCTGAGCGCGAACCATCATACTCGAAACATTTTCAATCTGGTTAACATGAAAACGCGAATCAGTATTCGGCAGTTACTAAGTTCAAGAAAGAAACCAAATCATTCTAGACCAAGCTCAGAGCAAGATATATAGAAAATTTTAATGATTAAAAGCTGACGCGAATGAAACTTGTATTCAAAAATGATGAGAATTTTATTGACTAACAAATGTAGTGTTGATTATTACTTGATAATTTCTTGAACTATTTTCAGTTAAACTACATCGCTGATGATTTTCATGAGGCCTAAAATAGAGCCACTGCACAAAAAAGTTTTTAACCTGGGTTTTCTGACCTCGTCCAGCAACCTCACAGAGCCGGCAATTGCCTGTTTGTAATATATTGATCATGCACATGTTGAAGGAAAATGGGTACTAACAGAACCATGGGCTTAACGTGGTTCGCTGGATGTCGTCGTTTGCTGACAGAGCCTCTCTAGATGAAGATCGCGTTTTCACGTTTTCTACGTGGATTGGTTATTGTCAGCAAAATAGCCTTATACTGGTAACGGTCATCGCTCTTCTGGATGATTAATTTTGCAGCTAGATGGCGCAGTTAGAAGCGGTTCATGGCGAGGGATGATCGGTTTGACAGGAATCTGCAGCTTTAAGCCTGTACAAAAACACGCATCCTACTAGAACACGTACTGTACCGACCACCATTCCGATTTTACCTTAATTCGGGAATACCAAGACTCTATACTACTATTTCGATATGCGGGTAGACACTAAAGTTCTGCGCGTTTAAAACTGGGAAGGGCAATCTGAAGACTGATAAAACACGAGAGACTCTAGTGGGTTGGTCGTGAAGCGCGAATACCGGAAGCGACATCAGCTGAAGTTATGCTCGACGGCTGTGTGCAATCGAGGAACACGCGCGTACGGCGGACGAAATTCTTACGTACCAACTGTGTTAAGGCCTATACGTGGACGTCGATAAAGCCTGCAATACAGTGTGTCGAGAAGGAGTTATTCAACAACTCGACCGCCGGGGCAAACGCGGCCACTTCGGCAACTACATACAACGATTGCGTCAAAAATGGAGGCACAGTAGTAGCTGCTGTGTTCCCATGGGCCACGTCGGTGGGCCTCCGGATTTCGTTCCAGAAGAGCTTTTATTCACACATCAGCGACTTCCACCATGTCGCAACCGACAGTCCGATCAAAATCAATAACACACCGATTCCGTACTGCAAGGAATTTTAAATCCTTGGCGTGAGGAAGGATCGCAAGACACCTTTCCTCTCCAGCTTGCGGAAGATCAAGAACGAGTGCGCAAACCAGAAGAGACTCGTGGGTACCGAAATGCAAACGGATCTTGGCAATAACCGTTAGTACGGCGCCAATCCATAGCCGGATCTACTACGGGATCGAAATCACCGGATGTAACCGCGACGGAATGAGTCACATCCATCTGTAAAACGGATCCATTCGAACGGCTTCTAAACTGCTACCCAGCACACCCGCAAAGGGCACCTGCGTCGAAGCTGACCTACTACCATTCCGCTGGAAAGTTGCGTTGGTATACTTCCAATAAGCGATTAGAGAGAACATCCGGGAACGACGAGTCCGTAACCAGCGAAATAGTAAGAAGAATCTATAAGGAGTTCACCAGATCCCAATTACAGGCACAAGCTTATCACTGACGAGTCGGGCTAGGGGAATCCCCGAAGCTGCGTGATCCGCTTAAAACCAACTCGTTTCCCGAACAACAGCCGGATCTACACAGACGGATCCAAAAAGGATAATAAGATTGGAACCGCTGGCCTACCACCTGAGCACTTGAAGCCGGCCAATCCCAACACCCGTTCGTGCAGACTATAGAAATGGACGTCAATCATCGCTCTGCTGAATTCCCGGACATTGCACTGTACAGGGAAACGTTCACGGAGACCAGCTGCCAGCGTGGGACCGCAGCATCAGGAATAGCCTAATGATTGAAATATTAGTCGCCAAAACCGTAAGGCACTTTGTCCAAGCCCTTAACACCAATTTCACCGGTCACTGGGAGGCGTCTCAGGGACACTTGCAGAATATTAAAGGACACGTCGAAAAAACGGGACGAACGCGAGGACTGGAGAGAACAGACGCTTCCTTCCGGATTGCGGACTGGGCACACAAAAATCTCGAACGCCCACATTGCTTCCTACATCAAACTCCCCACATGCATCATCTGCGGAACCCGGAAAACAGTGGAGCACATCCTTTCCAACTGTTTGGAACTCCGAGAAAGACACGACCTCCCTCCCACAATCCCCGACGTTCTGACCAATGGCCTTCAATAAACAACAACAACAACAATAAGCTTGTGCTTAGAAAAGTGCCATATATACAACTACATCATACTCGTAATGTAGCACCTTCAATTGAATAGCATAGGCGGAAAACTTCGCAGTAAAAAACAACATGCACCACGACATCGAATATGAAAAAGGTCAAAACCAATGCCAACGATAAAACGGGAAGAGATTACATTACAAAAATATTTATGTCGAGGTATGGTGAAGTTGGTGAGAATGCGGACGAAACCAACCTATTCCTCCTTACTTCACTTTCGAGGTCAGTTCTGTAACTAAACAGCACACTGCGGTAAGCGATGTACCAAAACAATTAAAGAAATTTCATCTACTACTACCAATACTAACAAACAGCCTACGACATCTGGTAATACACCACTGACAACCGGCCAAAAAATTATTGCCGGAATTATATCTAGGAAAGTAATAAACAAAAAATAAGACGGGTATACCAGATTCATTCGAAAATATGGCAAAAATCAAACATTCAAAGTGGACAATGATTCCCCACCGAGAAAGAAAATCGACACTGAGAAATGAAAATACGCTGAGTTTGCACATTTAATGTTTCCAGAAAATCATGAAAATAATAATCTTTTCATAAGACAAGTTTGATATGACAAATTTTCACAAAAACTCTATGACCGTCAGTATCGATATGGATAGCGGATGTTAAAAGTAATTGTCAAATTATGGGGAGTTAGATGAGCTATACAATCTCTCCAACCGTATACATTTCCCTGCTCAGATGGAATATTTTCAGGACTCTCTTATTACATCTTACACGGATCATTTGATGGCAGTACGTTAGAGTATGCACACTAGACCTCTCCACATTTTGAAAAAGTTTTGAAATATACATGGGTCAGCTCAATTTTGTGTTCTTAAATTCACACCTAGAACACAAAATTGAGCTGACCCATGTATATTTCAAAACTTTTTCAAAATGTGGAGAGGTCTAATGCACACGTATATTAAAACCCAATGTGCCCTGCAAAGTATGGAATGCGCAGTTTTCATCAACATTTATGATACCTTCGACAGTTTGCCTTCGAATCGATTGGGCGCTGCTGCTGCTGAATCGAAGGATCTACTGTCCAATGAATTATTGAAATGCTGTATTGCCGGACTGCGGCAAGGTCGTTAGGAGGTGACACCGTAGTCAAAAGAATTACTAGAGGCTACCCTCAAGGGGGAGTGCTGTCACCACTTTTGTGGTCTCTGGTAGTGAACGGTCTTCTCAACTAACTTGACGGTCTCGGAAACGAAGTAATGAGCTACCCCGGACAACCATTTTACACTTATATCACAATCTATGATCGCATTGTGTGTACATTAATGCGTGAACATTAAATCGCACAAGGTGCATCAAATGCGCCATATACGTGCAAAAGTGGAGGCGATATATATGCACTATGAAAAAAAGTTCTACCATATGAGATGTAACAAATAAGTTTATGCGAATTATGTACTACATGTCGAGTAATTCAAATACTCATTGCGACTTTAAAATCTCATATTTGCGATTCAAAGGAACATTATAAATTAATTACTTTAGCAATATATGCGATTTGTGTCAGTTATAATTACGATGTTTTTCGATGTTTTATACGATTTACACCGTATTTCTTTTCAGTGTCAAAAAAACAAAAAAAATAAATTAGTTCCAAAACCAATATCGCTATCTATGGCGTGGTGTTCTTGTCATTACCTTGGAAGCTGTGCACACATTATTTTTGTATTTGTTCCTCTTATATCCGACATATTTAGTCTTCCATCCAGACTCGAACCTTGAACTTCTTAGTCGTCAAGCGGCACTCTCTACTTATCGGAAATGTCGATTTTTGGCGATGACATTCTTCTTTCATCATATATTTAACCAAATTATTTCGTATAACCGTAATATACTTGCGGATGTCATTACGTGATATAATTCGCTACTTTGTACGAGGAAAATATTGCTTATATATGCATATGTTTGGTCACGATATATCGCTTAATTCCAATTTCATTGTATCTCATATCGCGAGTTGATTTGAAATTTTTTACAGGCAGATACGTTACTTACATACAAACCATGCTGTGATTACCAACTCTTTTTAGACTGAATATTGCAAACTCAAGACTAAATTATCTGGCGAAATTGGGTGCTTAACTAATTCATGCCCTTGTTGTTTGTGGACAACAACGTTTTTAAACACCTATAACTTTTGATTGAAGCAAGATTTGCTCACAAAAATAAGTAAGGCTAATAAATGTGACTCTTGGCTTTTATTTGAGTATCAACAGTTATAAGGATCAGCTCTACAACTGAAGTTATTGCAATTAATCTGATTGAACTCCAATGGAGCAGTGCTGCCAGGGACCGTTTACGTTTAGTACGGAAAATGAATTTTTCATATAACTTCGTTATGTTGCAATATTAGTGAAAACTGATGAAACTTATCAATTTAGACTATTTTTAGCTACGTTTTTCACGCAGTTGGACTATTGTAAATACTCTAGGAGAATTGTACTGAGCATTGGAAGGTAAAAATTGAGCAGCTTCTAGCACTGCAAGGAAAGAACCTACCTTTCTGAAAAAAAGGTTTTTCGAGTTGCTCGACCCCACCGTTTTCAAGGAAAAATAGTTTTGAAACCCTACATGTACTAGAAAAAAGTTGGACTTGAAAGGGTTAATATTCTGGTTAACATAAACATAAAAACTATTTATGAAATATTTGCATGTGGTATCTTAAAGGGGTATACGCAATATTCTCTCACAGAATTTGCTGAAATCAAAATATTCTCTCGTTAGGGCACGGCATTAACTGAACTAACTCGTGTATTTGGTAAGTTATGCTTTAGAAATTACATTATTTATACATCTGACGTAGAAAAAGGATTTTTCCTTTCTATCTAATGAACTTATAAAAGTATATTTGTGCAGATATTTCTGGAACAATGGCAACTCTGCATTCATATGTCAAAGAGGCCAAATCAAACAAAGGCCTGAAAAATGGTTGCTTCAATTTTCAAGAAAATCTAACAGTGGCAGATCCAGGGGAGGACTACGTGTTCTTGCTGTTCCGATTTCGTGAGTTCGTGACGGATTTTTGATGTGACCGAAACTTTCTTCCAATGAAAAGCTGGACAAGCAAAGAACGGAAGCGTGCTACAAAGAAAAATCTGGTTATAGTAGGTAGAAAATATAAAAGCCTGCAAGCCGCAGAAGACCTACCAAAGCAAGAAGTGTCCGACATCGAAAACAAACGAAATACGTAAAGCTTAAGCTACTGATTCGCGGATATACCACTGTACTAGCGATATGATCGTTTATACATTTTGTCGTGGACAGGGCCGTCTTAAGACCATCCGGGTTCCTGGGCACTATTGAATTAAGGCCCCCCCCCCCATCACTGAACAGGTGTAAATAGATGTATATCAGCATGGTTTTTCAAATTTGAGCCAAGTGTGCCAACAAACCATCAAAATAATACATACTTATAGATTCTACCACCAGGTTTCATTATGCATAATGGTCTGAGATGATCTGAAAATTTATTAGCAAGTGACTATCATGCACAGAATTTCCAAAAGAAAATCCCGGACACCCTAAGCTAAACTTAATAGCGTTTAACCCATTTATGCCCATGTTGTTTGTGGACAACAACGTTTTTAAATAGCTATAACTTTTGATTGAGACAAGATTTTCTCACAAAAACAAGTAAGGCTAATAAATGTGACTATTGCCTTTCATTTGAGTATCAACAGTTTCAAGGATCGGCTCTAGAACTGAAGTTATTGCAATTAGTCTGATTGGATTCCGATGAAGCAGTGCTGCCAGACAGTTTACGTTAATGACTAAAAATGAATTTTTCATATATCTTCGTTATACTGCAATAGTATTAAAAACGGATAAAACCTATCATTTTAGACTGTCTTTGGCTACGTTTTCCACGCAATTGGGCTATTGTAAATATTTTAAGAGCATCGGAAGGTAAAAATTGTGCAGCTTCTAGCACAGCGAGGAAAGCACCTAACTTTATGAAAAAAGGCTTGCTTGTTGCTTGACCCCATCGTTTTCAAGGAAAAATAGTTTTGAAACCCTACATGCGCTTGAAAAAATTTGGGCATGATAGGGTTAAAATGATAAAGCGAAATATGGCAGAGAAGAATTGTGTTGCAATCAAAGAACTCTAAAACGAGACATATTGTAAAAGCCATTGGAAAGATAGAAGGACATTTGAAAGTTATAAATAAAGAAATATTGAGTAACGCTTCTCTTAATAGCAGTTGCATAATATAGCAGAAACCTGACAGAATTAACAGGCGGTAATCTGACCTTCATAGTTGCATGACGTTGTTTGAGAATGAAGAGTGCTTTAGTCAAGGGGAATGCTGAAGTCTGACGAGTTCGCGCCCAGCATTTGAACGTTGGCTTGACCACTAGAAAACCTTTGTATTTCGTGGCGGTGACGTTCGTAAACAAAGCGCGAAATTTCCTATTCATAGGGTAATAGTACGGTTTTCACATTTTCAATCTGAACATTTTAACATCGAGACTATAGCTGTCAAACGTCGCATATGGGCGAACATTGATATTTTAGGAGATTAAGTAAAGTAAAGCATCACACATTCTAATTCTTACAATTTTGAAAAAATGAAAAAGTGTTTGTTGTTCATTTTTTTGTTGTATTTTTTTGCTATTTTATCGGAGTTCTTCTCTTCTATATCCCCAATCTATAAGAAACGATGAGTCTTGCTTCAAACTGAACTAACTAAAATTGGAAATGCATTTGCCAAGAAATAATAGTCAAGTACACCATTTGGCCGCGCATGATAAATTGAATTTAACGTTTCGAATTCTTCTTATTAGCGTATGGCAGCCATCTTCATCGCGATGTTAGGTCCAAAATTGCAGACAATAAATTTGAATGTTAAGATAACTAGTTTTTAGTTTTGAAACTACGAGAGTTAAAATAGTACGCATTAACATTGTCCCGTTTAGAACTTCTTGATTGTGAGCAATACAACATTCCTGATGTGATAAAAATGGTCAGAGTCGACATCCAACTTCCGAAAAGCCACATATTCTTTTTCATTGAACTTCCCACTTCGCCGAGTCTTGTCACTTTTTAAATCAATCCATATAATGTTGATTCTAAGCGCGCATATCGTCTTGAGGTTCATTCATGTTCTATCCTCGCTGTAGGAGTAGAAACAACGGTTCTTAGCAATATCCCGGTGTGTACGAATTTTTTGTCGAGGCAGGTTTTTTTTGTTAAATAATTCAACAAATTTAAACTTGAATGTTTGTGCAACTGTTGAATTGGTTCAATGTTATCCTGACCTGATGCGTTTCCTGTCGCTAGCAGGATAATTCTGCTTTGTTGTCTGATGCTTTTTGATGGTTTGACCACATGGAATACGAATCAATGTGCGATTCCGGGCTGCTTTGCTACCGATTCATTGATATGATGCATTGAGATATTAATAAAGCAATTCCAGTATACACCTTAAAATGTAAACCACAAATTCAAATTTCTGACATTTTAGCAACGCACTGAAGAGTTACAAATATTCAAGTGTACCTTTTTTCGAAGATAGACGTTAGTATGGATTTATATCCATCCTCAGTGCGGGGCCCCCAAAATCGCGGGGCCCCTGGCTCTGGCCCATTGTGCCCATGTGGAAAGACGGTACTGGCCGTGGATTCTAGACAACCATGTTTACCTTTAAAATTTATCACACCTTTGATGAAAGAACGAAGAGTAACAACGTATTCTGACTGCAACATGATTACCATTAATCACCAACCCATGGTCTAAAATAGGTAGTAGCTCATCTACAAATGGATTTAGAAATCCAATAGCACTTTTGGGTTTGCTCGTTCCATAATATATTCCTATGGCCATAGGGGGAGTTATATGAAACTCGTTTACCCTGAAGAGAATTCGCTAAAACTTTTTAGTACTACTTTTGTGACCTGATGAACCGTTAATGTTAATAGTCGACCCAATTCAAGTAGGAGTTGAGGATTCCTACAATAGATTTCACTGCTGTTTGAGTGATGTGGAACTCCGTGGACTAGTACTGAATGTCAGCAGCTAGATTCGTCCTCTCAGTTCCAAATGTTTGCCTTGTAAATAATCATGCAATATTGAATATAAATAAGTATTATGGCTGCTATTTTGAATTATAACCCGATGTTCATTAACAATGGCTGGTAATTCAATGTTCGTAGATACTTTAAGTAACTTTCGCACTGAATTTTTCAGTGGAAAGCATTGTATTCTGCTTTCCATCAATTTCGGGGTTTTCAATAGTTACATTATTCACAAGTTTCCATTTTTCCTATATCGCTGCAGTAATCGACTGTATGTCCCACTTTATCGAGCTTTTAAAAATCGTTTCGTATTGAGATAATCACACATGTGAAAACTTTCGGAATTGTTGAATTTATTTACACATTGCTACAATGATGCAACATATATTCCGACTTCAACTATCAGTTTGTACGACGTATTACCTACACAATACAGTGTGATAAAGGAAACTTTTGGATCTCACGTATATTGACCAGTTAAAGGAATTCTGACGAGTTTCAGCATACATAACATGAATTCATCTGCATGGTTATGCGATTCTGTGATATTAATCGTAATAAGTTCATGTAATATGCGACAAAATATATACATGACCTATACACATATACGATAATGATTTCAAATAGTTCTTTGTACGATGTACACCATGCAACTTTATGCGACTTCTGGTTGCTTGGGACGCGGATAACATTGTCGCCACTGTTAGGGACAAGGATGAATCTAAAACTTCGGATCGTACTCAAACTACATTAAACGTGACTTGGTAATGTTTTGAAAAGGAGAATCTTAAAAAAAACCAAATTAACTGTACATTTGATTTAGCTAGCCTTGCTCCGAATATTTCTGATAGTTTCTTTAATGTTAATTCATTAAATTCGTGATTCTTGTTTCTGTACATGTAGCAAAAATCCCATAAAATTTTTATAATTCTTCTTCCAAGGAAAAAGAAAGTCAGCCTGAAAGCCATTGTCGGTAATGGAATCGCTATTCATTTTCCTACGGAAGTAAAATATTTTAGGGTAATAATACTACGATAGAAGTCTCAAACTCTGAAAGATCATCGTAGTGCGACGTGATCGTTTTCTTCGACCGTAAACTTAACAGCAACGGTGCGACGCGCCTCTTCGAAAACTCAATGTGGAAATAAGTCAACATCTTAAAATCTTCACCTATCGTTTTTCCCTCATCGAACTCCAATCTGCAACCTCTTGCAGCTCAACAAATTTTAGAAAACCTGCAAAACTGCTTTCCCATCTGAAACCGTTATCCAGCCCAGTCCCATTACTAGTCTCATCAGATATAAAAGTTTCTTCTCATATTCCACCTAACAATCATCATTCGTTTTGCATGAAGATACGCGCAATTATCGATTATCGCATGTCTGGCGGGCGCTTGACTGGCTAAACCCGCCTCCTCCAAAGCCCCTTTCCACGCATCGAGAGCAAGATCAGCCAAGTATTACCCGGAATAAAACACAGTCGGATTCTTTTTTTTTTGTTCCTTCACATTTCGCTTCACTCGTACCGATATGCAGATCTGGCTGCAGTCTGACTCTTGACAGTCTTGTGGTCTAGCTTTTGCTACATAGCTTTTCATCTCCGCCAAACCAAAGTCGAAGCCCTCAAAGAACCCGCACCGCATATGCTGCTCGCACACGTGGGATGAACAAAAACGAAAAAAAAATGAGAATAAAAGGAATAAAGTTACGTACAAATGATATGTGCGATTTTATCGCAAAGCACACTCGCAGTTCGCATTTCCCTGCAGCACAGACAACGGGCGCTAGCGTCGTAGTTCTGCTTTCCGACTGCATGAATTTTTCATACTTGAATAGCGGAAAAATATTCCATTTCCATTCTTTCAGTTCGCGATTAGGTTCCAAGATCACAGCAATCCTTGCGCAGCAACGGCGGTGGCGGTGGCCGGCGTCGGCTGGCTTCCCGCCAGACGCACAACGAGCGCATCGAAAGAGGATTTTTTGTTCATCCCTTTCGTAACGCAGCAGCCTGCTTTGCTGGGTGGCGGGAGTACGATGGGTATTATGTATAATGATTCTCTGATCTGCGAGATACTACACTTTTTCCGAGTTGGAGGTATTCATCTCCATCTAGTTTTCAGTGGTTCGGTGAAAATGTTGGTTGCTGTTCTTCAGGGGAATCTGACACGAAACAATCGATTTGTAATATCGTTTTGTGTAATTGTATAAAATAATGGAACTCGTGGAATGAATCATTTGCATTTGTCGTATCATTGTTCAAATGCTTTCTAACCGAGTTTTGGAACTGAATGATTCCACCCCATTCTGGCGAAATGATTTTTAGTTCCACGAATTAGTGAGTGTTCTCTTTCACGAAAAACCCTAATCCGTAGAGTCATGAATAGTTAGAACGACTGTTCTAGCAACGACCCACATCACTGCAAAAAACACAATCGCATTCTTTTGCAGGATTCCATCGATGCAAGAATCAAAACCGCTCTCGTTCCCCACTTGACCTCAACCTAGGAACCAGGCTCACGCAACGTTCAGACACATATGGATAGTGGGTCTACAGCTGCCCCTGCAGGCAATCCAACGACGCGACCGACGGAGAGACGACAACTACGACGATGAATCCACCCCCGCACTACATCAACGTGAATGCGGTAACCAAGCAAGTAACTCCCCATTCAACCTTTGGTCGTTGCCAAGAATGAGCACGGCTGTCTGCGATCCGCTAATACCAGATTTCCCGCTAAAGTAGAATTCTTTCGCGATCGTAGCAAGCTGCTGGCACTGCGTGTGCCCGTATGCAAAATCCCTCGGTATGTACCTCGGTTCTTTTACCGTTTCTTTTTTTTTTTGCTCTCGACATATTCCCGTGCCGTCTGTATCTATTACCAGGTAAAATGGAAATTCAAATGCTCTTGCTCGAACTGCGCATTGGATCACAGTCACTCCCTCCGCGAAGCACACACATGTGGGATGCGAACGCTTTGCTCACTGACGGAGAAAAGCTATATTTTAATACAATATGCCCTTTAGGAGTCCATAAAATCCTATAAAGAATTGTAAAATTATTTTATCCCACTGCTTCTACTAGCCACAGCCTGTGCACTGGAACGACTCAATGTGTGTGGCTGCGCCGTCGGTTGCACTGTATAAGGCGAAGGTAGAGTTAATCCTCCCGCATGTCGTCTACCCTCCCGAGTCCAGGTTGATTTTTCGATTCATTCGTTTTGTTGCAAATTACAATTGGCGGAAGGCTGCGAGGCGGAGTGCATGGAGCCTAGGACTCTCCCGAACACCCACGCATCGAAATGGCGCGAGCGGATCAGCGGTCTTTTATGTGCTCAATTTATTCTCCCCCCGGATCAGGTCGATGCGATCTTGTTTCGTTCGTTTGTTTGACTTGCTGAAAAAAATTCCTTCGGGCTAATCTGGCGACGAGTTGACGAGTTGGTAATAAGAAATGTCTTGTTTAATTGATATTAGTCGAGGGGCTGGCTGTTGTTTGAGACAGAACTTTGTGAGTTTGGTTTTTAGTGTTTTCGGATTCTCCTCGTCAGTAACTGGCACCAACTTGGAACTCCATTAGGTAAGACGTGTGAGTTTTTCGATTTAATGTTTAACTGGCGCCAATTTGTTGCTGGTTTGGACTTATCTAACGAGGCTCCAAGTTGGTGACTTGACTCCGTGCGTAGACCACGTGGTGTACTTATGAAATTCAGATTACCATGTGTACATTGACGTCAGGTTAAAAACTTTCTACTACAGACATTACTGCGCAGAAATATATCTACCGCAAAAAATAATTATTGTCCATTGGAAATTGGACATTGGAAATTGGTAATTGGAAATTGGAAATTGGAAATTGGAAATTGGAAATTGGAAATTGGAAATTGGAAATTGGAAATTGGAAATTGGAAATTGGAAATTGGAAATTGGAAATTGGAAATTGGAAATTGGAAATTGGAAATTGGAAATTGGAAATTGGAAATTGGAAATTGGAAATTGGAAATTGGAAATTGGAAATTGGAAATTGGAAATTGGAAATTGGAAATTGGAAATTGGAAATTGGAAATTGGAAATTGGAAATTGGAAATTGGAAATTGGAAATTGGAAATTGGAAATTGGAAATTGGAAATTTTGCTTTTTAATTTTTAATAGTAATTAATTAATTTATTATTCAGTTAATTAATTAATTGTAAAATTAAAACTTGAAGTTTGAAATTGCAAAGTTTAAGTTCAAACTTCAATCTTCAAACTTCAAGTTTGAAGCTTGAGGTTTGAAGTTTGAAGATTGTAGATTGAAGTTTGAAGTTTGAAGTTTGAAGTTTGAAGTTTGAAGTTTGAAGTTTGATGTTTGAAGTTTGAAGTTTGAAATTTGAAGTTTGAAGTTTGAAGTTTGAAGATTGAAAATTGAAGTTTGAAGTTTGAAGTTTGAAGTTTGAAGTTTGAAGTTTGAAATTTGAAGTTTGAAGTTTGAAGTTTGAAGATTGAAAATTGAAGTTTGAAGTTTGAAGTTTGAAGTTTGAAGTTTGAAGTTTGAAGTTTGAAGTTTGAAGTTTGAAGTTTGAAGTTTGAAGTTTGAAGTTTGAAGTTTGAAGTTTGAAGTTTGAAGTTTGAAGTTTGAAGTTTGAAGTTTGAAGTTTGAAGTTTGATGTTTGAAGTTTGAAGTTTGAAGTTTGAAGTTTGAAGTTTGAGGTTTGAAGTTTGAAGTTTGAAGTTTGAAGTTTGAAGTTTGAAGTTTGAAGTTTGAAGTTTGAAGTTTGAAGTTTGAAGTTTGAAGTTTGAAGTTTGAAGTGTGCAGTGTGAAGTTTGAAGTTTGTAAATCGTAAATCGTAAATCGTAAATCGTAAATCGTAAATCGTAAATCGTAAATCGTAAATCGTAAATCGTAAATCGTAAATCGTAAATCGTAAATCGTAAATCGTAAATCGTAAATCGTAAATCGTAAATCGCAAATCGTAAATCGTAAATCATCAATCGTACGGAAAACGGAAACTGGAAACTGGATACTGGAAACTGGAAACTGGAAACTGGAAACTGGAAACTGGAAACTGGAAACTGGAAACTGGAAACTGGAAACTGGAAACTGGAAACTGGAAACTGGAAACTGGAAACTGAAACCTGGAAACTGGAAATTGGAAACTGGAACCAGGAAACAGGAAACTGGGAACGGAAAATCACAGAACCTTTAGTCGCAAAACCAAAAGTCGCAAAACCGAACTTCGATAATCGAACATCGAATATCGAAAATTGAAGATCGAAAATCGAACATCAGAAATCTAAAATAGAAAATAGAAAATCGAATATAGAATATGGAATATCGAATATCGAATATCGAATATCGAATATCGAATATCGAATATAGAATATGGAATATCGAATATCGAATATCGAATATCGAATATCGAATATCGAATATCGAATATCGAATATCGAATATCGAATATCGAATATCGAATATCGAATATCGAATATCGAATATCGAATATCGAATATCGAATATCGAATATCGAATATCGAATATCGAATATCGAATATCGAATATCGAATATCGAATATCGAATATCGAATATCGAATATCGAATATCGAATATCGAATATCGAATATCGAATATCGAATATCGAATATCGAATATCGAATATCGAATATCGAATATCGAATATCGAATATCGAATATCGAATATCGAATATCGAATATCGAATATCGAATATCGAATATCGAATATCGAATATCGAATATCGAATATCGAATATCGAATATCGAATATCGAATATCGAATATCGAATATCGAATATCGAATATCGAATATCGAATATCGAATATCGAATATCGAATATCGAATATCGAATATCGAATATCGAATATCGAATATCGAATATCGAATATCGAATATCGAATATCGAATATCGAATATCGAATATCGAATATCGAATATCGAATATCGAATATCGAATATCGAATATCGAATATCGAATATCGAATATCGAATATCGAATATCGAATATCGAATATCGAATATCGAATATCGAATATCGAATATCGAATATCGAATATCGAATATCGAATATCGAATATCGAATATCGAATATCGAATATCGAATATCGAATATCGAATATCGAATATCGAATATCGAATATCGAATATCGAATATCGAATATCGAATATCGAATATCGAATATCGAATATCGAATATCGAATATCGAATATCGAATATCGAATATCGAATATCGAATATCGAATATCGAATATCGAATATCGAATATCGAATATCGAATATCGAATATCGAATATCGAATATCGAATATCGAATATCGAATATCGAATATCGAATATCGAATATCGAATATCGAATATCGAATATCGAATATCGAATATCGAATATCGAATATCGAATATCGAATATCGAATATCGAATATCGAATATCGAATATCGAATATCGAATATCGAATATCGAATATCGAATATCGAATATCGAATATCGAATATCGAATATCGAATATCGAATATCGAATATCGAATATCGAATATCGAATATCGAATATCGAATATCGAATATCGAATATCGAATATCGAATATCGAATATCGAATATCGAATATCGAATATCGAATATCGAATATCGAATATCGAATATCGAATATCGAATATCGAATATCGAATATCGAATATCGAATATCGAATATCGAATATCGAATATCGAATATCGAATATCGAATATCGAATATCGAATATCGAATATCGAATATCGAATATCGAATATCGAATATCGAATATCGAATATCGAATATCGAATATCGAATATCGAATATCGAATATCGAATATCGAATATCGAATATCGAATATCGAATATCGAATATCGAATATCGAATATCGAATATCGAATATCGAATATCGAATATCGAATATCGAATATCGAATATCGAATATCGAATATCGAATATCGAATATCGAATATCGAATATCGAATATCGAATATCGAATATCGAATATCGAATATCGAATATCGAATATCGAATATCGAATATCGAATATCGAATATCGAATATCGAATATCGAATATCGAATATCGAATATCGAATATCGAATATCGAATATCGAATATCGAATATCGAATATCGAATATCGAATATCGAATATCGAATATCGAATATCGAATATCGAATATCGAATATCGAATATCGAATATCGAATATCGAATATCGAATATCGAATATCGAATATCGAATATCGAATATCGAATATCGAATATCGAATATCGAATATCGAATATCGAATATCGAATATCGAATATCGAATATCGAATATCGAATATCGAATATCGAATATCGAATATCGAATATCGAATATCGAATATCGAATATCGAATATCGAATATCGAATATCGAATATCGAATATCGAATATCGAATATCGAATATCGAATATCGAATATCGAATATCGAATATCGAATATCGAATATCGAATATCGAATATCGAATATCGAATATCGAATATCGAATATCGAATATCGAATATCGAATATCGAATATCGAATATCGAATATCGAATATCGAATATCGAATATCGAATATCGAATATCGAATATCGAATATCGAATATCGAATATCGAATATCGAATATCGAATATCGAATATCGAATATCGAATATCGAATATCGAATATCGAATATCGAATATCGAATATCGAATATCGAATATCGAATATCGAATATCGAATATCGAATATCGAATATCGAATATCGAATATCGAATATCGAATATCGAATATCGAATATCGAATATCGAATATCGAATATCGAATATCGAATATCGAATATCGAATATCGAATATCGAATATCGAATATCGAATATCGAATATCGAATATCGAATATCGAATATCGAATATCGAATATCGAATATCGAATATCGAATATCGAATATCGAATATCGAATATCGAATATCGAATATCGAATATCGAATATCGAATATCGAATATCGAATATCGAATATCGAATATCGAATATCGAATATCGAATATCGAATATCGAATATCGAATATCGAATATCGAATATCGAATATCGAATATCGAATATCGAATATCGAATATCGAATATCGAATATCGAATATCGAATATCGAATATCGAATATCGAATATCGAATATCGAATATCGAATATCGAATATCGAATATCGAATATCGAATATCGAATATCGAATATCGAATATCGAATATCGAATATCGAATATCGAATATCGAATATCGAATATCGAATATCGAATATCGAATATCGAATATCGAATATCGAATATCGAATATCGAATATCGAATATCGAATATCGAATATCGAATATCGAATATCGAATATCGAATATCGAATATCGAATATCGAATATCGAATATCGAATATCGAATATCGAATATCGAATATCGAATATCGAATATCGAATATCGAATATCGAATATCGAATATCGAATATCGAATATCGAATATCGAATATCGAATATCGAATATCGAATATCGAATATCGAATATCGAATATCGAATATCGAATATCGAATATCGAATATCGAATATCGAATATCGAATATCGAATATCGAATATCGAATATCGAATATCGAATATCGAATATCGAATATCGAATATCGAATATCGAATATCGAATATCGAATATCGAATTTCGAATTTCGAATTTCGAATATCGAATATCGAATTTCGAATTTCGAATTTCGAATTTCGAATTTCGAATTTCCAATATCGAATATCGAATATCGATTATCGAATATCGAATATCGAATATCGAATATCGAATATCGAATATCGAATATCGAATATCGAATATCGAATATCGAATATCGAATATCGAATATCGAATATCGAATATCGAATATCGAATATCGAATATCGAATATCGAATATCGAATATCGAATATCGAATATCGAATATCGAGTATCGAATATCGAATATCGAATTTCGAATATCGAATATCGAATATCGAATATCGAATATCGAATATCGAATATCGAATATCGAATATCGAGTATCGAATATCGAATTTCGAATTTCGAATTTCGAATTTCGAATTTCGAATTTCGAATATCGAATATCGAATATCGAATATCGAATATCGAATATCGAATATCGAATATCGAATATCGAATATCGAATATCGAATATCGAATATCGAATATCGAATATCGAATATCGAATATCGAATATCGAATATCGAATATCGAATATCGAATATCGAATATCGAATATCGAATATCGAAAATCGGAAATCGGAAATCGATAATCATAATTCGAAAATCAACCATTAAAAATCAAAATCGAAATGAAAATTCGATGTTCGGAAATCAAAATTGGAAAATCGATTTTCAAAATTCAAAATTTGAAATTCGTAGTCCAAAATTCTAAATTTAAAAATCGAGATTGGAAAATTAAAAGTTATAATTTTCAAGTCGGAATTACTAGTTCGAAAATAGGATTTCGGAAGTCTTTAAATTTTAATTTGAAATTTGTAACTCAAACTCTAAATTCGCAATGCGGGACACGAAATTTAAAATTCGAAATTTGAATTTCGAATTCCAAAACTTGAAGCAGAAAGAAGACTTGGAATTTGAAGTTAAAATACGAAATTCAAAATGCTAAATGTGACTTTTTTGGGCAACAAAAGTTAAAGAACATAAACATACTTTCCTATTAAATTAAATTAAATTTTATTGGCCTAATATACTAGAAATTTCAGCTATAAAACAATTATATATTCTACCTACACTACCAACCTTTCCAAAGAATCGTAATGAGGGAAAAGCTTTCCTTCGATTTAGAGTCGACTCGCGATTCTCTACCAGTCTGATTATAACACTTTATGCCACCACCATTATTGCATTTGACTCATTTTATAAATGTAACCCAAACAGCAGCCAGACAAACTATTATTCTTTTCCCCAAGGCCTGAGGACTTTCTTGTGGAGAATACTGGAGGCAGCCTACTCATGTGTGAATCGTGTAGTACTAGATTCCAGTCAGGTCGGTCTGTGCCTAGAAATCACACTTCGCTTTGGTGGAAATGTCGGCTGAAAATTGTGCTAAGGTACGGAATCAGGAGGCAAACACCAATAAAAGTAGTCGGTGTGAGGATGGTTGGCCCTGGTTGGTAGGGAAAACGAAAATTTATGGATATTATTAGAGGGTCGTAACGTGCGAATGGAGAACGCCTGCAAAGGGAACACATCAGGCAGGATTCGGGACTGATATTGCTGCGACTGCTGCTACTGCTGTTGGTTCTAGACAATCCTCAGAAGCAGCTAGTTAGCAGGAGTAAAGAGCAGACCCCAAATGAGCGAGGTGGATCCTTCAGGAGGACATCCAAACAGACAAACGACCTTTACAGCACGTTCGAATGGTTTTCCCCCTTTGCAGGCTGGCCGAGGACTGCCAAGATTGCTAATGGTTAATGTTGCACAAGGCGCTTTCATTCCGGACTCGATTCTAGCCAGGAAGAAGAGTCGTCTCACAAGAACCCAAACTAGCAGATAGTCGAAATGAGATTTGGACTCATGAGCGAATGCAGTTTTCGGTTGGTTGTTGTCGGGGTTGGAGGGATAGTTACGCCAGAAAAGTAAAAATAATTGCTTCTGGTATTATTTTAAGGGTAATTAAGAACGAAAGCAGAATCAATTTATTATGCTACGGATGTTAGGAGCTGTGGGAAAGACTATTTGATATATTTGCGTCCAATTCAACAGTTGCAATAGTATTTCATTTCGAAACTACAAGAAGAATAGTTATAAATCCGGTTTCAGCAAAGTCTACTGACCGTGAAAATCCCCCTCTAATGGTTGTCTATTGACGGCACAGGTATATCCATCATGATTGCGCATGGCCCCCAGCATCAGCTTTGCGAATGTTTCCGCCGGTCTAACAACTCCATCAGACGCATCATCGGCAAAGAATGGCAATAATCAACCACGAAAAGCATCAATTTTCCGCCTCAATCAGCATATTTCATCTGACAACTCCCCAGAAATAACAGTACTTTTTATTCCAATCCGACTCGTACGACAAGAAATATCCCTCCCCCGAACCGCGACAAAACGGCAATCAGAGATTGAAACAACACCTACACGCAAACACCCGGTCGTCCCGGTTCCATAATGGCCATGCGGAACTATGCTATCTGCCGCTCTTTCAATGTGCCCATTATCGGTTTACCGGCGCACAATACATCCCTATCCCCCCTCCACCCTTTTGGCTGATGGCAACGCTACAATATATGCAACATATCTGTTCTGTATGCAAGCAATTCCCCCGCCCGGCCCGACTGCATGCCGGCCGGGAAGACGCGCCACAGCTGCGTCGGACCGACGAAGAAAGGTTTGCGCTGAAAAGTGCAGCAAAGAGACCGAGGTGCCAAGCGAATAGCCTCGGGAAAATCAATGCTTGCTATGTTTTGCGCTAAAGTTGTTTTGTTTTGATTTTGAGGCTTGCCAGCGAAGCTTTCGTCGTGGTCGGCGACGGTGATGAATGCAACGGGTCGTCCTGGTAGGAAAGCGTCTCCGCATATTGTAGGCGAGGCTGTCGCTTGGTTTCCCCCTCGGGGATCGAAGCACGCGAATATTCATCGTAATTTAGCGTTGTGATTCGAATGTTCGACTGCTTCGTAGACAGTATCAACATTAATAACCATTTTCATAGAGATCTGGCAGTTTTTCTATGGAATATATCATTTGTTGACAAGTTCGGCACTAGGTGACAAGTGTGACAGCCAAAGTAAAAGTTTTGCAGTTTTGTCTACAACTTCTTCATAGAAAAATTAATCCGGATATATTGTTAAGTTTATTTTGTATTATAACCAATAAAACGCACAGTTAATTGCAACAAGTATTTCTAGTTCAAGATTGTGTTACCATCTTTTTCAACTCATCAAGCCGTAAAATTTTGTATTTCTCATTCACGAGCGCTAGGAATCAATATATGTATATTTTGCAACACATTGTGATAACACTTGATACCTTGGCATAGAGATCAGAATATATTGGCTCAAATGGCACGCTTCCCGTATGTAGTTGTGGATTTGTGTCTTGCCGTGTCTTGTCATCATTTCACTAATCAAAAGGAAATGAGAATGAAGGAAGTATAATTGGAAAAGTGGGAACAATAACAGCACAAAAACTAACAGCAGGTAAGTTAAACTTACAAGTAGTTCAAATCGCCTGCGATTAAGCCTAAAGCTCTTTAACACATTAGATAAGGAACTTTAGTATGTCTCTGTGTTATGGTCGTCCAAACACAGTGTCGTCGATGTAAGAACAGCCGAAAATTCTAAATCGTAATTGCGCTACTGCTGAGCAGTTGCATATCAGATGATAGTCGGATTCAAAACGAGTACATGAAAATGACTCTGTAGTGTGAATATAGTATTACTAAGTTTGTGTTTGTTGTTGCTAGTTTTACGCGCGAGTAATCGTTTTTCTGCTGCGTAATGATTTTTGTCAGCGAGTTTTTGGAATGCATGATATGGCACGGTAGATATGTTTCAGATTGGTTTCTTAGGTTCTTCAGGTTAGATTCTTAGAAATGATTACAGACTGTTAGAATTAAATTAAAGTAGATATGAAATTTCTTAGCTTTGGGCACATTAATTTTGGATCTTCGCATTTAGATTCCAAGGCATGGGAAACTGGATTCAAAAAGCTAATAATATATACAAGACCGTGAATCTCGGAATTGTCAATTTTAACTAAGATCCGAATGCAATCTAAAACGTTTGTTTGCAAAATGTTGAAATATGAATACTGAAATAAAGAAAAAGTTTCCCAGTTCTGTAATTCACAAATAGGGCGCTATATAATTCGTTTTTCGAATCTATCTCGTCAGTAGTACAGAAGGTAAAGTGCACGCAACTTGCTATAACGCTTAGAGGTTCTTTTTCACAGCAAGAAAATATTTCCTTCCTGTCCTCGTGATCGATAACACTTGATGATCACGGTTTGATCTTCTTTCTTACTTCTGGCTATTATAGAACACGAGTGTGAATCCGTTTTCTTTAGCGGTTGTTTCCGCAGTGATGTGTTTGATTTTTAGTCATTGGACACAGTTTTTGTAGTTTTGCAGTTGCCACAATCACCTGAACGTGGTAGCTGTTGTGTAACGCTTTCGATAATTATATACCTTCAAGAGGTTAAACAAAGTTAAGTGTGTAATGTTCGAAATCGAACATATATAACCAATTAAGGGTGACAAGTAATTAGCGTGCATGGATCGATAAGTCGAGCTATGCAGCATAAATACAACGAAATATATAGAGCTGGTATCTTTTGACAGTGAACGTTCATACAGTGTAGTTGACTATCCGAAATCTGTGCAGGTTACACAAAGTCCTCTCAAGTTAAAGTTATATAGTACCCTAATAAACATCTTATGATTCAAGAGCCTAGCAACCTGTTCAGGGTACCATCCAAACAATATGTGAAATCGTTGGACTATATAAGTTAAAATTCGTGTATAATAATATTTTTTATTAGGGTAGTGAACTGTTTCGGTATAGAACGGCGAGGTAGGAATCTGATAGTTACCAGGAAAAACAACACACATCAAAGAATAGCAAAGCATCTTCGATTATCAGGGTCCCTCTTGTTCAGCATGGGTTGGTACCTCTTGAGCCATGGGAAACTCGTGAGTCTGTCGTTTCTATTAGTCTCCTGTGGACTCATATTGCCACATCCACAGATAGTGTGCCAGACAGGTAAATTTCGAGAGCTTCTTATTCCGTGGTATCCAAATCTGGTAAAATTGTCATAATCACGAGTTTTTCAATTTGCGGGTACCCGTGTGTACATAACGATTAACAACGTTATTAGAGACGCACGGAGCTAATTCGTGTATTCGTACCTCGATTGTGTCATCTATATAAAGGTACTGACTTCATGTTGTCACATTCAACGATATATTTTGTTCACGAAACATGGTATGGTACAACTGTAGGGTGTAAACATTGGCCATATGAGGAACATCTCGTAAAGTAAACAGGTATACAGTTTGACCACAATATGTCACTTTCTGCTTATATATTCCTTGTTTTGACGTGAGTCTTGTTTTTTTTCAAGAATTTTTATGAACGTATCAACTGGAAAACAGACATAGAAAGAATGACCGGAACGGTGAAAATGAAGAAAAGGCGAAAATTCACCTTTTTTTGGAAACACTAAGAAAAGATATGTCCTCAAGCAGGAATCGAACCTGCGATCTCCCAGTATCTAGTTGAGTGCGTTAACCATCGAGAGATCGTAGGTTCTATTCCTGCTTGAGGACATAACTTTTCTTAGTGTTTCCAATAAAAAGGTGAGTTTTCACCGTTCCGGTCATTCTTTCTCTGTCTGTTTCCCAGTGGACACGTTCAAAAAAAAAACATTTTCTGCTTGTAATCGTCACCCATTTTTATTCACGTTTGACACAGTAGGCTGGAACACGATATTTTGTTTCTACGATGCAGACAAAACGACATACGGGTTGATTTATTTGTGGTAGCGTTGAAGCAGTTTTAGCTTTTGTTGTAAGCAAGATGAGAAGGTTGCAGATTCAGTTCTAAATTCACGTTTCAAAATATAAAATCTCAGATGAATCGCCAAAAAAAAATTTCTAATCGTAAATTTTATGCAGGTTTGTTTTTTGAAAAATAATGTAATGCGTATACATGCTGGACCCGGCAACAATATAGAAACAGAATAAGGTAATCAGACGCAAATATAACAACTGAGAGTGCGGCGGGGAACCGATTACTGCTGCTGTTGGCTGAGTTGATTTCTTTATTTCGCACAAAATACTTGTGATCTCATAGATATCAAATGCATCTTTGGCGATGCCCAAAATCGCCGTTCTATCTCAATTCAATGCATTTTTAGGGGACTTTAACGTGCAATAAAAATACAAAAAAATATCCATTCTAATCATCGGTTAATTAAGGTCAGTCTGCCTTCTCATCACGCCCAGAGTAGAAGTTCCGCTATAGGTACACGATTGGACCAAGCTGCTCGGGAAGTGAAACAATTACTAAATATACAGATGGTGCTCAATCTGGGAGAAGTTGATGCTTTGCAAATGCACCATATCAAATATTAACAAGCACAGTCGTTCGTTTCACGGAACAACATACAGCACACTAACGAAAGCTGAAACTTTAACAACTTCATCCCCGTACATATAGGCAACGGCTCTAGAGAAGTGCGCTTACATGAATGATCTCCACGCACCCCTGACATCGTGATTAACAAATTTATGTCAGAATACAGAGAAGTGGATTCCATAACAGCTGAAACTTCAAGGAACATTTTCTCAGGTGTCTCTAACATCGTTGGTGTGGTGAGAATGCTTCGGTACAAACTAACTCCTTCATAAGTAACCATTTTATACAGATCAACCGAAAATGGGACATTCCATCAGACAACACTGGTTATTCACCAGGAACATATATTCACTCAATAAAAATCGCGCCCAGTGTCTCTAAACCAACAACTGGTACCACGAGTAAAGAAGCAAACGCAGATGAGGACGTATACGTTCGTCCGTGCGTTCGTGTTCCTGTTTGGTGCTCTATTGCTTTCTTCGAAAATACTTTGAGTTGGCTTCTGAATATTTTGTAGAGTATTTCGTTGATTCAAACAATAAAAACTTGGCTTTTTTACCTAGTACATAAAGTAGACAAGTTCCTTAAGATCGTTTGTTTCAACAAAAGCCAAATATCAAATAAAGTTATGGTATCCACTACAGGAGTTCAAAATATTAAAATATTAAATTAAAATCTCTCAATTTTTTCATCATGTAACAATTTAATAAGGCGAATGTAATACGAAATGACTATCACTATTTTTATTGCTCTTCTATAATAACTGGCCAATAATCCAAGCATACTAATCTCAGGTATCATACCAACACCTGATTATGAATACCTCATTGAGGTATTAAGCAGGTATTGAAGATACATTTTTCAATACCTGTTTAATACCTCAATGAGGTATAATACTTTGTTTTGGAAGTATTGATGTATTCCAATATTTTTTACAAATACCAAATGAATACCTTAATGAATGCCTCCATGCAGTGAATTTTGCTATTGGAAGGCTGAAAAGGTTTTGTTATTATTCAGGTATTATAATAACTGGTTTCATTATCAACTAGTTATTCCTAGTACGTGTCTCAGTTATTATTTCAGGTATTTTACCTCTTATGCAAGGCTTCTCAATACCTTATTGTGGTGTTCAAGTATTTGGTGCAGTATACAGGCTCGTAGCCAGGATTTTGTTTCGGGATGGGCTTAAAACTTGTTGCATAAATGTTTTAATTCTGGTGACTTGAGATAGTCATTTGAAACTGAATGTAATTTTGAAAATTTCTTAGTGAAAACAGTTCCAAAACTAAGGCAATAGACAATATGTTGTCTGATACAAGAAATGGTATAGTACATCGACGAATTCTTGCTTTTGAATTTGGTTTTTATTATTAATTTCTAAGCTACCATTTTCACCGTTGGAATTTGCAAACGTGGGTGCTCTCATCATACAACTTGAAGCCAACAAAGTAAGGCTGTCCAGCGCAGATTCATACGTTATGCGTTACGTCAATTGCCTTGGAACGATCCGCTGAACCTGAACCATACGAAGATCGTTGTCGATTATTAGGACTACACACCTTAGAAGATCGTAGACCCGCGTCGTAAACTACCTTAGTGTGTAAGCTTCTTATGGCTGAATATGATGTTCCAGATCTTCTATCACAAATTAACCTCTACGCACCAACCCGTGTCCTTTGTTCTCGACCACTGCTGCACTCTGAAATGCACAACACTAACTACGCCGTCAACAACCGATATTAGAAATGACCCGTTGCTTTAACGATTATAACGACTTCTTCGACTTCGTCATTAGTTCCGTGCAAGTCACTTTAGGTCATTTCGTTTTAGCATAGTTCATTAAGACTCAGTTATTGAAATACAGATACAAATACAAGAGAATGTCGAAATTCGCTTCAGATCTTCTGATTAGGCAGGCGATTTGTAGATGCGCAGATACTATTCAACTCCTATTCAACTCAAATTTATAATAATTTTCAATTTAAATGATGATACATTAAAGACTATTTTCAGACAAGTGAGAACACCAATTATTCATCTATTTCAGTACTCATATTTTTCACAGATCCTATTCTTTTATGAAATTGATACTTTTTATATCATTAGCCAGGCTTATTTTTCTAGGCAATTCTTCTACTAGATCCTTGAAACTATGGCAAAAGGCAGACCAATAGTTTTGTTTGTTGGAATGTAAAGGGTGTACAAAAAATACTACTGATTTCTCTACAAAGCATAAATAAGAACTATAGCTGTATTTACCTAGATTAAGCAAATATTATATTTGAGCACACGAAGCTTACAGGTTTCATTTCGGAATTCATGGATTTTTGGACAATACAAAAGAGATGTTTCAATGAATTAATTTACTAAACTAGCCGGAATATTATCTACTATAGGACTGTTCACTAATCGAAAGGAAACCCCCTGATTACTGTTATCTTTCAATTTACGTAAATTTTGTTAAATGTAACCAGAGCTTAAAAAATTGACATCCCTGCGTGAACTTGAAAGAGAACTAAAATTCAATTCCTGCCCGCCGCGATGAATGAAATGTTTGGTTCGTTTCCCTCGTCATTCATTCACCCGACATAGCGCATTCGGGTTCGCAAATGTTCGGTTTCAGAAGCAAACTGAATTTTTTCTATGCTACCTCTGAGAGGGATTATTGAGCGAAAATGCACTAGACATAGATTACGCAGTTCACTAATGCTCGAACTGTCCACATAATAACAAATTATTGCTTTGGTGGGTGAAGGAATTTATATTTCTTCTGCACTCAAACATTCCATTCTGCATGAAATTTCAGTCAGTTGGAAAGTTGAATGACCTAGGCGTTGAATCTGAATGTCAGTTTCGATAAGCCGAAATAGTTAACTGATTTTGAAATTTCGAAGCACTGAATGTAACATTGATGACACCACTAGAATTACTCGAAACTATAAATATGGGTGAGCTAAATAATTTTAGCATCACACTAGCTTCCGACAAATCAAAAGAAACACATCGCACTTGCTTTTCCTGTGCCGAAGAGATTTTCTTTCAGATTTCTATGTTTTTAAATTATTGTAATTTATCCGATTTCTGTGAATCTTTTGCAATTTTTTTGCCAGCGGCAGTTTTCGTGATGCGAAGATGCTTGCAGTTACACTTTCTAAGTCAATTCAAACAATCTGCTCAGTAATCAGTTCGTTTTTAATTAGCTCAAGTTTTTTTACAATTACAGGTATACCTTGATAGTACGTACACCTTCGCTTCGTTTAGTGTACGTACTATCGAAACGTACGTACTATCGAATCACAAAAGTAAATTTCAAAATATTACTTTTTTTGTTTAATATTGCATGAAAACTAACAAAAATATGTTTTATCACTGAATTAATCCCCATATTAGTGATAAACTGTTCAATCACTGTGTACTTGGTTTTAGAAGAACGGTTTGCTACAACCAGAATGGTTGAAAATGGCATGTAAAAGCATTTCCTCGGACTTATTCAGTTCCTTGACTACGTACGATTTGTCTGAATTTCGCATAAAATATTCTGAATTTGTAATAAAAACCGAAAGGAATAAGATGCCTCTGAATATTGTAAGATATTCGAGAGTTATTGATAAATTCTTTGAATTTGTTAGCATTTCCGCGAGCGCGATGCCATTACCAACATATTGTTTTTCTATTTCTTTGTTTTTTTGGTCGCAAAACGGATATTTAAATATATTTGCAATGGAGATTAAATTTTAAATATATTTTATGACATCATATGAGCTTAAAGATATATAAAGCATAGTTCCCTGTTATACCTTAATCCTTGAACCATGCCAAAATGTTGAATACTTCCTTTAATTGCTCGCACAGGTTTCACAAAAGAAGTATAGAGGGAAAAAGCTCGTTTAGCTGTGTTTGTCCAGATCTGTAAGTCATATTAGTCTCCATCAAATTCGCTGAGCGTACTTGATCCGAATCTCACCCATTCCATTCAAAACCTAGTATTTCCTAGAATGTAATGAATTCAGCACTCACATTTCATGTGCATAATATTTGAAAATCAATTAGCAAAAATCGTGTTACCTACCTTATACCTTAAAAGTTACTAAAATCATTTATGGTCTTCAGAAAAATTTCTTTGAATTTTACCGGTTACTCCGAAGTTAGTAATAATTCTCTGATACTTGTGAGACACCGTACATAAAGCATGCAAAAGTTTTTGGTCAAACTTTCATAATTTTGTGAAGTTATCTGTGAGTTTTAGAAATTTAGGTTCGTTGTAATTTATTTGTTTGAAGTAATATTGTAAAGCTTGAAGACACCCCTTGATGTTTGAAATTTTTTTTCCATAAATCCTTTAAATACACTCAGGTTTTTTTTACGCGGGGGATACGAGCCGCGTAAATGAAAACCGCGTAAATGAAAACCGCGTAAATTTCAAAATCCGCGCAAAAAAAACCGCGTAAAAAAAAACTTGAGTGTACTCTTGAAATTTCGTAAACTTTCCAGAAGTTCTAAAGATTTCGATCAAGATCGTAAAATTTTTTGAAGTTCGCAGAATTATTCCGAGTTTGGTAAAAAAATTGTGAATATCGCAAACACTCTGCTGTTTATGTAAAATGTGTGAGTGCATAAAAATTATCTGAAGTATTTTCCTAAATTTTATTCAACCGGCGAATTGTCATCCTTAAAGCTCATTGAGATTCTCTGATGTTTGACAAAAAAAACTAGGAATGATAGAAATATCGTACAAATTGTTTGTAGTTCTAAGGATTTTCTTGTAAGTTAGAAAGCTCCGAAAATTTTATAAGACTTTCAAGATACTTGTAGGACGTCCCTAAAGCTCGTAGGACTCTTTTCATACTAGGTAGAATTTCATATTGCATTTATGGTTTACTTAAACTTTGGGATACTTTGCTGGAGTTTGCAGAATTACTCTGAGTAGCACAGAACTCTTGACATAACCTCTCTAAAGTATGCAGAAGTAACATGGAACCCGTGAAACTTCTATAAAATGTGTCGCATTTTGTTGAAGTTTACAAAATCAAACGAAAAAAAATGTTGGTAGGTGTACGTACTATTGAGGCAAAATGTACGTACTATCGAGGGTACGTACTATCGAGGTATACCTGTATCATCAATATTGGAAGAGATGCATGACTTCTTGAAGAAAGCTGTAATGCTTTTTGATAACAGGTTTTTTTTACCAAAATTTAGGAAACAAATTCAATCAACGTTGTTCCACCTAACGTTGAATGTTGTGCGGATAACGAAGACGTAATGTGTTTTCGAAAATGCAGTTTTTTCAAACCGAATTGAGAAGATCAGAGCGAAATTCCAAAAGCACTCGTTCTGAGTGCATAGAAAAGATAGAAAAGGTGCTCTTGAGGCTTCTTAGATTAGCTGATTCTTTTTTCCTCCTCCGTGATTTCCGATCATCTCTCATTTTAGTCCAAAACGAATAAAAAACAGATCGTGAGACTGCTATATACATATTGAAGATATTAAATCGAAATTATTGGACTAATAGATTCAATCAGTCACAACATTTTATATCTATATCCACAAAATAAAAATAATAAAATGAGTTTTACTGGTTGTCCAACAGATCTCACGCAAGCTCTTAACCATGTTTACGAAGCAGGAAAATATTTTTTCCTCACCAACTGCGTATTGGGGGTCGTTCATATCTATCTCGCTATTGAACACTTCCGTGTCATTATCGTGATTGCTGCCGTTATGTTCGCAAACATGCTTGCTTGTTGCCTTTATGATTGTGAATTTTCTCATTGATTGTGCTGGATGTAGATTTGGAGATATTGACGCAGCTTTTGCCGTTGTTAATATTACCCGAACATGTACCACATATTTGGTAATTGTTTGTGTTCAGCGGTAAATAAATCGTAATGTGACGTTTTTTCACAGAACTGGAACGTACTAGTTTGCCTTTGATATGTACAAAGAATACTATGTGTAGTTGTACTATCGTATTATGTTAACATTGATTTTCTCACCGTCCATTTATATGAAGATCTTAATTACAGCATTGTCACACACAACCATTAAAATTTAATGGCTTTAAATAAATCGAAATCAATGATTTCACCTGATCCAATTTGTTGAACGCTAGGAGCGCAGAATACCTGAGGTGATAGAACTCAATAAAGGTGGCTATCGTAAGTATAGCCTCCATTTTCACCTTCAGAAAATGTTCCTCATCACAAATACTCGGCCTTATGTGAATCACCACTAATCACAGTATTTGGCCGGTGCACCACTTCTTGCTTCTGCGACTCACTCATCTCGACAGATTACTAGGGCATAGTATAGTAGAAGTTTCCTTTGCTCTTCAGACAAGGAACACAATATAAAAGTAACTTTATTTGTCTTTCGCTTCACACCGGATGGGACAGAAGCATAAACCACACTGAATTTCGTGACCATTGATTTTGGTTGTTGCAAACAGCAATCTTCTAACATTATCTCAAACCAAACGGGCTACAAGCTGAAGTCGCTGATAATAATGGTTTTTAAAAATTTATTTTCAAAACATTTCGGGGGGGGGGGGGGAGTGATTAGAAGGTCTTCCACGAATCTGATGAGCAACATATCGACGCACACACATGAAACAATCGAAAACAAAATACTTAACTATCACAATCAGCGTGTGTCCAATGTTGTCTTCATGTTAACATGTTTTATAATGCGCGGCGGAAGAGGGGGGGAGGGTTGGTGAATAATTAGTGGGACGGGAGGCTACGTTGGGAACAACAAAACATATCCTGGTATACGGGTGGGAATGCGGGTGTGAGGTTGGTCTGAGATGGGATGAGGGAGTGAGAGAGTTGGGGAGGGGTGTGAGAGGAAGGAGTGGATGAGGGAGGGGGGGGGGGTGCAACAGCCAACCTTATATACCTTCTACTTGAGACTAGGTTAGTGAAAATGTTAGTGTGTCCGGCACCTGGGACTTCCGGAAATATCGACAGTTTACAGTTTATTCCAAGAATCAATGATTCACTGATCTAGGCCAGTGAATTGTAATTTTATAATCTTTGTAAAATTAGCACCACCCTAAATGTCACAAAGGCTTAATAAGGCTAAATTGATTAGATTGGGTAAAAACCTTCTTATTTGGAGTTCATATTCTACGCCACTTCTTCATGTTACCATTTTTAAATACACACCAAAAAAATCGGAATTTTATCGTTGACGTAATTGCAAACATGACACAAATCAACAAACCGTAATTTACGAAATAACGGAACATTACCGAGTTCAGTTTAATTTTACATGAAACATATACTTTACATGCGCAATGACCTAAAATTACACTTCCTACCATTCAGAACAAACGATGTATGTGGAGTAAAATTACATGATTTACGAAATTAAAGGTCATGTAAACTTAAAATCAAACGTAAAACTAAGTCATTTTTGATGCTCGTATATGTCAGGGTCAGGAGACGTAAATTTACATCATTTTTTCTAGGTGTGTAGGACAGAATTATTAGGAATTTTCCAACCCAATCAGTGTAATCTCTTCACGCTCATAAAATCTTTTAATTCCATGGCCTGCTGACCGATTTCGCGTACCTATATCTGCAAACTTCGTTAAGCCACCACCTATAACAACACATGGACTATAGCCATGCAGTTCCGAGTACTGCTGCAACTCCGCATCAACGTTTTATGTGAGCAACACAGCATAGTCAGTCACCTATCCTTTCCCTTCCATGATGACTTCTTGTGACATTCCTCTCTCGCGTGATCATGGAGATAAGTCAGAATCAAAGCTGCACACACACGCCGGGGGGGGGGGGGGGGGGGTACGGCGGGTTGGTTTGTGTGCAGCCCCCAGAAAAAGTATTAAATGCATTTTAATAGCAAAATTACCCGTCCCACAACCAGTCATATTGCCTTCGAGGGTTGCGCAAAATCGACCAAATGCGAATGGAAGGCTATCATTATGCTGTACGTGTGTGTGTGTATGTGTGCCATGTGCACAATCCGTTGGATATATGTGAACTAAGCGCGATTTATGCGGATTTGTGAGAGGCGCGTTACTAACTATCTACCAGCAGCAGCTGTCATGAGGCTCAAATTGTGTGCCAACGAATGGAGTGAAAGAGATAGTCGATGGATTTGTGTCTATTCCCGGCTAAAGCCTCCATTGTCTTCACCAACTGGCAGTGATTTTAGTCCGTTGATTGTGCGGAGAAGCCAGCAGCAGCGAGTTGTCCATTGGCGATGGTTTATGGGATTCGCTTTTCATGTTGAAACATGGGCTTTTCAGTGTATTTCAAATGGCAATAGAGATTGTCATCGATTATTATTATTATGCCCCGGCGTTGGCCCTACAAGGCATAATTGAGGCATTAGGTCGCTGTGTGCTGCAAGTCCGCCGAGAGGTCGATTGCTGTAGTAAAAAGGGGTCAAACGGTTACTAACGAAGTAAATTGGCTTCCATTGTGTGCAGGATCGAATAGGTTTTAAATAATAAGCTAATACTCGCAGATAATATCAGTCATTTTTAGTCAATGACGTAACTGAGCTCTAACGGTTGAAGCTAATCAGATTAAGTTATGATGATGAACTGTCCTAACGAACAAAATTTACATTTGGGAACGCCCACATTCTTTCTGCTTCTGTAGGAAAGTTTTTGTTTTTTTTTTCAGTGCAATACCAGCAAATCCCACTTCCACAGACTGCTTTGATGATTGATTTTTATAGGTTGATGACACGCTCCGAACTATCTTCTAATATTTCATCGCCAGATCGCGCGCCTACTCCGTTCAACCACCTCCGTAAAAGGCATCTTAAATTCCTGTCCATATAAGCGGCTTATCGCAACGACGGTATGGAAAAAAATCTTGTGCAAAGCTGGCACATGAATTCTATTGGGTTCAAGGTAAAAGAAGCACTGTTTGCTCCGTGGACCCATCGCCATCGGACGATCGGGCAGACATTCAAATTAAGCGAAACCATCAAGCCACAGATTAACGATAATCACGACAACTTGCGCTGCGCTTCGTTACCTTGCTCGAGTCCGGTCCAGTACGGGGACGGATCGGGGACAGTTCGCATACTCCGGTACGGTACACGCATGCCATGATTGCGGATTGATTTTGCTGTGGGGCGTTGTTTTACGCTGGAAATTTCTTCGAATTGAGAGAGTAACTCCAGCGTGCGGTGCGTGGGATTTGCAAGCGTGCGCCAAAACAACATACATAGGTACCTATATGTGTCTGGCTCTGATCCCTTGTGCACTTCGAAATAGTAATTTTGCGAGGAATCTCTCTGATTATTTTAATCAGACAGTTGAAAATCAAACCTATAATTGTCAATGTCTTCATCCTACATTCCTTCTACACTGAAGACCCGTTTTTATCAGCCACTTGTTGAATTTTAGGTTGATAAAACGGGGGCGTTGATAAAATCGGGACATATATTTTTCTTTCTTTTTAAGAAACCGAAGATCTTAAAATATTCTTCTTTAGTCACTAGATGTAGCATCATAACCTTTCCTGAGTTTAAATTTTCCTGACAGCGCAACATTAAAAAAATTTTTTTTTGCATATTTCGGATCGCTAAGATATGAAAAATATGCTCAAGAAAGGATTTACTCGAAATCAGCTTGGTTAGTCTGCTAGAGCCCATCAAACTACCAAGTATCTATTTTCATATAAAGCTGATAAAATCGGGGGCTGATGAAATTCGAAAACTTTTCTTACGGTTACAATTACATAATTTATTTATTTATTTATTTTCGTCAAGCATATGTAGACTACATAGAATGGTTTTACAATATTTACTTATATACTATACATTATTTCTACGGTTTAGCTCAGATTTGATTTGTTTTCTAGACATGGAAAGGTCAATTATTACACAATTTTCATTATAATGACGCATCATTCTATTGATGGGGCTATTTTTGGCATAGTTTGTCCTAAAAGATTGTTCTTGGAATAAATTACGAGTTCTTAGTTGTCGGCTAGGTACATAAAATTTTATTTGCGAAAGTAATGATGCGGATTGTACATGTTGAGAAATAATGTCGTTGATAAAGTAAAGCATGGCAAATTCGCGGTGTTCTTTGAGTGTTTGTATATTGATGAGCATGCAACGTGCTTTATACGATGGAAGAGGAAATGTCGTCCAGTTTAGTTTACGTGCAAAATATTGCATACCCGGTAGGCGTTATTTTCTTTGCTCAAAAGCATGGCTTGTACCAACTGCTCGAAAGTCATAAATGATTCTGAGCGAATCACCTGTCGTGGGTATTGCGGAAATTCGTTTCACATGATATGTGTCAAGTTGGATTATGACGTTCGTGATGTTCTGGGAATCCACTCACGGAATATATTCTGGATGTGTAACGGATGTGCTGATTTGTTTTGTAACGATAATTTCCGCAGAATGGCTTCGCGTTGTTGCGACAATGCAATGCCCGACGACAATTCTCTGAAATCATTAAAGGATGACATAGCTGATTTAAAAGATGTCGTTAAAGCTCTCTCGGTTAAAGTCGACACAAAACCGCTATCTCCAACGGTAAATACACCTTGGACAGGGATTGCTGCATATAACCCCGTTCCAAACACTCCTAAGCGCAAGCGTGAAGATGATCCGCTCAAAGCAAAAATCACTAATATTCGTGGAGCAAAAGCTGCGTTTGAAACGATAAAAACAGTATCACCACCTGAGGAGCTGTTATGGGTCTACTTGTCTGCATTTGATCCCAGCACGACGGACGATGAAGTTTCTAGACTTGTGAAAGATTGTCTGGGAAAGGATATGCAACCAAAAATAGTTCGCCTAGTTCCTAAGGATAAGGATCTCTCATCGCTGAGCTTCATCACCTTCAAAGTTGGCGTTAGCAAATCATGCAGGGATAAGGCTCTGTCCAAAGACTCTTGGCCGGAGAACATCTACTTTCGTGAATTTGTGACCAATTCAAAAATTCAACGGCCTATCATCAGGATCGCTGCGAAGAAGAATCCATCTGGTGGTGGACAGTAGCGCCAAGCTATCCCGGATAAACTCGTCTGTCTAATTTCATGTTCCTCGGTGAGCGACATCGAACTACCTGGCGAATCGGCAACTTCTTCTGTGTCAGGTAAAGCCAAGAAGGGTATATGTCCTTCCGAAGCACTTCAAGATGCTGCACACCCTCAATGTAAATTTCACTTACAGCCTGCTGATGAACACTACTCAATCGACTCTACCGCTCCAGCGAACCTTCAATGTCAAAATGATAATTTCGATCGCATCGCATCTGTCCGCTCAGTATGCCTCCCATTGCAGTCAGCCGCTGGACGCAACAGTTATGACGCAGTCATTCCCTCCGTATCGCAGCTTGTTCCCCTTCCTGACAACAGTACATCCTGCTCTCCCCGCGCTATTTGCGGTGATAGTGATCATCGAGCCCACAGTCCTGAAACTTGGAATGCAGCACGACACCTCTCACATGACACTGATGGTTTGCGGATTTACTATCAGAACGCGAGAGGGCTTAAGACGAAAATTGATGACGTGTATTTAGCTGCTGTGGACGGTGACTACGATGTTTGCGTCTTCACCGAAACATGGCTCGATGCGCGTATAACATCAGTGCAGCTTTTCAGCGATGCTTACACCGTATACCGTGCGGACCGAAATAGTGGCAACAGTATTCGCGGACGTGGAGGAGGAGTTTTGATTGCTGTTTCCACCGCATTTGCCTCATGTGAGATTGATGTCGGTAGTTTAACCAGTGTTGAGGCTGTTTGGGTTAGAATTACAACTCCATCGAGGAACTTTTATATTGGTGCTGTCTATATTCCTCCTGAAAAGCGACTCGACTGCAATATCATGCAACTTCACATGGATGCTGTGAATAACGCTTCTTCACAAGCTGGCGCGGATGGCGTTATGATTGTCCTTGGTGATTTCAATCAGCCAGGACTCATTTGGGTGCCGTCACGACACGGATACGCTTACCCGGACCCGATTGCTTCGACAACCAACATCGCCAGTCGTTTGCTACTGGACGGATTTGCTTTCAACGGGCTAAGTCAAGTAAGCATGATTCCTAACCACCAGTCACGCTTTCTGGATCTCGTCTTTGTTAGTGAAACTATTATACCTGTATGTTCCGTCAATGAAGCATCCAGCGTGATTGTTCCACTTGACAACTTTCATCCCGCGCTTGAAATCTCAATTGGCACTATTCGATCAGTTCAGTATGTAGAAACTCTTTCTGTCGACCGTCTCAACTTTCGCAAAACTGATTTTGTAAAGCTGCGCAGTTCTCTGTCGCAAATTGATTGGAGTGTACTGCATGCCCAAGTGAGTGTTAATGCTGCAGTTGCCATCTACAAGCGACTACTACTGAACTGTGTTGAGACCTCAGTGCCTAAATGTCAGCCTCCTAGCAAGCCACCCTGGTCAAACAGCACTCTTCGAAAGCTAAAACGTACTCGAGCAAAAACCCTACGTGCGTACACAAATCGACGGTGTCCTCTTTCTAAGCGCATGTTCACTTTAGCCAGTAATGAGTATCGTTGTTACAACAAGCTTCTGTACAAACGCTATGTAAACCGCATCCAGAATAATCTACGCCGAAACCCGAAGGGCTTTTGGTCATTTGTCAACACGAAGCGTAAAGAAACTGGACTTCCATCAAGGATGCTTTACGACGGCGAAGAAGCTACGACAACTGTGGCGAAATGTACGCTGTTTGCCAGATTCTTCTCGAGTGTTTTTTCAACTGACTCGCCAACCGCAAACGAACTCGAAAATGCCTCTCGCGACGTTCCTGCTTGTGCTGTTGATTTGGATGTGTTTACTGTCTCTGAACAAATGGTTATATCTGCAATTCGGAAAACCAAGTCATCTTATGCACCCGGCCTCAGTGCTATACCTTCAACTGTATTGAAAAAATGTTCGGACTTACTTGTGACACCACTTGCATATATTTTTAACCTATCGCTTCAGCAGCAAACGTTTCCTGAGGATTGGAAATGCTCAGTTATGTTCCCGGTATTCAAGAAAGGTGACAAACGCAACATAGCGAACTATCGCGGAATCTCTTCGCTAGGAGTCGAATCTAAAGTGTTTGAATCAATTATCAACGAGGCGTTATTTTCTGCTTGTCGACACTACATTAGTACATCTCAGCACGGATTTTTCCCAGGACGTTCAGTCGAGACGAATCTCGTCTGCTTTACGTCATTTTGCACGGAACAAATGTCTAAGAAATTGCAGGTGGATACTATTTACACTGATCTAAAGGCAGCTTTTGATAGAGTTAATCATGAGATACTGATAACAAAGCTTGATAAGCTAGGGTGTTCTACTAGATTCTGCCATTGGCTTCGATCCTACCTTGTGCACCGTGAAATCGTTGTTCAAATTGGCGATATTGTTTCAGAATCCTTTTTCAACACTTCCGGAGTTCCTCAAGGTAGTACGCTAGGTCCACTACTTTTTTCACTGTTCGTGAACGATGCGGTTTTCGTTCTAAGCCGTGGAGGAAAGCTGTTTTTTGCCGACGACTTAAAATTTTTTCTTGTTATACGGAATGAAGCCGATTGCCGTGAGCTACAGCATCTTATTGACACCTTTTATAGCTGGTGTGTAAGAAACATGATGGTCCTTAGCGTTGCAAAATGTTTTGTCATCAGCTATTATCGAACGAGAAATATGGTTACCTTCAACTATAACATCGCAGGAACTCTACTACAACGCGTTGACCACGTGAAGGATCTAGGAGTCATTCTTGATGATAAGCTAACGTATACTCATCACGTCTCAGCGACCATCGACAGAGCCAATCGTTTGCTGGGATTTATTTTCAAAATATCCAACGAATTTCGGGATCCTCTATGCTTCAAGGCTCTTTATTGCTCATTGGTGCGCCCGCAGTTGGAATTTGCAAACGTCGTTTGGTGCCCGTATCAAGCTACGTGGAGCCTTAGGATCGAAGCAGTCCAGCGTAAATTCATACGATATGCGTTACGTGAATTGCCGTGGAACGATCCATTAAACCTGCCACCGTACGAGGACCGTTGTCGTCTTTTAGGACTTAATACTTTAACACGCCAGAGACATGCAGCGCAAGCTACCTTCGTGTCAAAGATTCTGCTGGCTGAATATGATGATCCGGAGCTACTAGCGCAAATCAACCTCTACGCGCCTACCCGTTCTCTTCGCCCTCGAGCCCTGCTGCATTCTGAAATGCGCAGCACTAACTACGCTACCAATAGTCCAATTTTAGCAATGAGTCGTCGCTTCAACGAGTTTGCTGAAATTTTCGACTTCGTCATGAACTCTTCGCAGTTTCGTCGCCGTGTATTGTCACTATTTTAATTATGTTTAGTTTACCTTAGTTTAGTATAGTTCATTAAGACAAATTGTCAGTTGGACTTTTTTTTATACAAATACAAAAATACAAAATACAAATTGTTTTTGGACTGATTCGATGCGTTCTTCGTACAGGACAGTGTATGGGTTCCATACTATGCTGCAATATTCCAAAATTGGCCTGACATATGTATTGTATAATGATTTTATTGTGTAAGGGTATTCAAAATTGTAGGTGAAACGTTCAATAAAGCCCAGCATACTATTTGCTTTATTTATTATTGTATTATAATGTTCAACAAATGTGAGCTTGGAGTCTAAGATTACGCCTAAATCTCGTATAATTTTGCATTTTTCTACAAGTTGGTTGCCTAAGTGTATGTCTATGGGAACATTTGAAATTTTTCTGCTGAAGGTTATTGAGTTGCATTTCTTCGCATTAAGTTGGAGTAGACTTTTGCTACACCACGTGTGGAATATATTTATTTCGTTTTGGAATATTTCAGTGTCTTTGACATTTCTTATTTCCATGAAAAGTTTCATGTCATCTGCATATATAAGCACTTTAAGATGTTTGAGTATAAAGGTAATGTCATTAACGTACAAAATAAAAAGAAGAGGGCCTAAGTGGGAACCCTGGCGTACGCCAGAGGTGACAGAAATTGGTTCCGAGAGTATATTCTGAAAGCGAACTGTTTGTTGACGTTTCGAGCCATTTCAATAGTTTATTTTCTATGCCATATTTTTGTAATAAAGGTATGTCAATACGGTCGAATGCTTTACTAAAGTCAGTGTAGAGTGTTTCCACATGGTTGCCATTGTCCATTGCATTTACAGTAAATGTTACAAATTCTAAAAGGTTTGATGTTGTTGAGCGGCCTTTATAAAAGCCATGGTGCTTGCTTGTTATTAGATTTTTGATTTGCTGAAATATTTTGTCATTTACTAGTTTTTCGAATAATTTTGGAATGCATGATATAATGGCAATCCCACGATGGTTTCGGATGTCCGATTTAGCGCCTGATTTAAAAATTGGCACTAAAAAGGATGATTTCCATATTTCTGGGAATGTTCCATTTTTCAGTGACATGTTGAAAATGTGTAGTAGTGGTAGAGTGAATTCTTCTGCTAGATTTTTTAAAAATATTGGTGCTATTCCGTCCGGTCCAGGTCCTTTTGATGCGTCTAGTTTTTTAGTTTTTTCTTGAAAGAATTTTCCAAATAAATTGCAAATTTCAGTATTGTTATTTCCTACATGTCCGTCAAAATGAATTTGGGATGGAAAGTTGCTACTTTTCAATTTCGTTTTCACGTAATTGAAGAAATTCTTTGGATAGGTCTTGATTTCAGTCTCGATTTTACGATTATATTCTTCATGTGCAGTGTTAATGGCTATGTCGAGTTGGGAGCAAATATCCAAATAGTTTTGCCGATTTGTAATGCTATGTTCTTTCTTGTAAATTTTATGTGCCTTTTGTTTTCTATTTTTTAAATTTTTCAGATGTTGCTTGAACCATACAGGCTGCTGGCCGCCATGAGTTCTTCTTCTTCTTTTTACTGGTACTGTTCCAGAGATTAAATTCGTTACAATTAAATAGAATTTAGTCACTGCTTCGTTGACATTTCCTTCTATACTCAATACAGTTTGCCAATTTATTCTACATAGTCTATGTTTGACTTCTTCGAAGTCAGTTTTATGGTATTCCGGCACTTTCTCATACTCCAAGTAGTTCGGGGAAGAGTTTTGATGAATCAAAATTGAATATTCGATTGCTGTGGGAAATACTTCATTTTTCCATAATGGAGTTAAAGATGCATTAACACAGAAGTCTTCAGTGCAGTTCGTGAATAAGAGGTCTAAATATGAATTTTGTTTATTTTTACATGGTTGATTTAGTGCAGGCCAAATTCAGATATTTTGTCAAAGAAGTATTGAAGTGTTTCATTTTCGCCTACGACAGGGAGTAAGATAGATTCGTTTTCAATGTCTACGATGAAGTTGGTGCTACGTTGATTAAAGTCGCCATAAATATGCAGTTTTACTTCAGGTTCCATGTTTGACATGATAGATTCTACAGTTTGAAAAAATAGTTCAAATGATTTTTTGTGAGCATTTTCAGGTGGAAAGTACACAGAGGAGAATATGTGCACTTCTCCTGATATTACTGCTTTTGCCCATATATGTTCAAATTCCATGTTTAATGGTTTCTATTTCTTCTGAAGGAAAGTCTGCGTTTATGGCTATAATGACTCCTCCTACAGACTTTTTATTACAAAGAGACAAATTACGGTCATGCCGAAATACATTAAATTGATTTCCAAAAATTTCTTCGCTTCTTACGCTTTCATCCCAGCTACTTTCTGTTCCAAGAATTATATTAAAAGAAGATGAAATTAGTTTTTGTTGGATTTCTTTCATTTTGGCTGGGCTTTTCATTCGATTAAAATTTTGGCAATAGACCAAAATTTCAGTCAAATTCTGTTGTGGATGCGAAGAAGTTTTTGGAATATTTAAATTACTTACAGTTATATTTTCTTCCTCTATAGAGGGCGTCGTTACTTCCGAAAATTCGACGTTCCAAATTTATGCGTAGCTTCGCGGAAGTTGTTGAAGGCGCCTGGTTCTTTCGCTTGATAAAAATTTTCCATAAGAGTCAAGGTCTGCTGCTGCTTCGTCTGGGTTTAGCCCATATTCCTGATAGACTTCGATGAAAATGCGCAGGAGATGGTCAGGAGTGGTCGGTAGTCCTTCGGATGCGAGCGTCATTTTGATGCTGGTCGGCGTCATTCCTTCCGCGCAAATAGATGGGTGTGGCAGCCCTAAGTTTGCGCCGCTAAAACAACAAAAATGATCCATAAAAAATTGAAAAACGATCCATAAAAAAGTTGTCCATGTTCCATAAAACAAAACTGAAAATCCATAAAACAGTGTGAATGATCCATAAAAAAGGGCGATTTGATCCATAGATTATGTAAAATTGAACCATAAAATAGTCGCAAAAGAGCACTAAAATAGTAATAAAAGAGCAATTAAAATCAACTAATGCCCCATAAAAATATTGGAAATGTTCCATAAAATGATACATTTTGCGCCATAAATTTACTGACATTGATCCATAGAATATTAACAATGTACGTTAAAACACGTCGATATGTTCCATAATATCGATTAAAATGTTCCACGGTATTACAAAATGGAGCAACAAAATGTCAGAAAAAGTTCCATAAATTTGATAAAAATGTTTGCTAAATAATGAACATTAGAAATGGTTCATATATCGAACGTTAAATTATGGTTCATGGATATTTACAAAACGATCCATAGGAAAAGAAAATGTAAAACGATCCATTAATATGTGCTTATGCGCCAGAAAAATTAAATTTAATGAATTCATGCGAAATTGTTGCTATTCGAACTAATAATAAAGTTTATTACATTTGGTTGTAATGTCAAAGTACAACAAACAATGCATACATTATAGTTAAACTTCAGCTTCCGTATCCCACTAGTCAGCTAACTGACCGTAGCTAAGCTGAAATCATTATGGCAACTCTTTAAACGTCAGGGTATTTATGATATTAGAGCGCTGAGAGTTATTAGACCACTGATACAGGCTGGCATGAGTCGCAAATACTATCTGAATAACACTATCTGAAGCGAAAACGAACACTTTATACACGAACACTGACTAATGTGGCTACGCCACATCGCTTTCTAGTGCACTGTCCGACTTCGCTGCCGCTCAGTCGGCTTTTAACTAGCTATAGCCCCTATGTTTAAGTAAACCGGGCAAACGAGAGGACCACAGGTTTGCTTGCAATTTCAGCTACGGCTTTGCGCCGCTTCGGATCCTTGGCCTCGGATATGCGGCCAAGCCGCATCACACTAGCTCCCAGTATAAGCTCACTTGTTAAAACACTGGCACTGTTATGAGAATTGTTAAGCACAACATATTTTTTCAGTTTACCATAAAATTTCGCATGAATTCATTAAATTTATTTTTTCTAGTTCATAAGCACATATTAATGGATCGTTTTACATTTTCTTTTCTTATGGATCGTTTTGTAAATATCCATGAGCCATAATTTAACGTCGATATATGAATCATTTCTTATGTTCATTTGTACATCTTCTATGGACCAAGAAAAATTATTTAGCAAACATTTTCATCAAATTTATGGAACTTTTTCTGACATTTTATTGCTCCATTTTGTAATACCGTGGAACATTTTTGTCGATATTATGGAACATATCGACGTGTTTTAATGTACATTGTTAATATTCTATGGATCAATATCAGTTAATTTATGGCGCAAAATGTATCATTTTATGGAACATTTCCAATATTTTTATGGGGCATTAGTTGATTTTAATTGCTCTTTTATTACTATTTTAGTGCTCTTTTGCGACCATTTTATGGTTCAATTTTACATAATCTGTGGATCAAATCACCCTTTTTTATGGATCATTCACACTGTTTTATGGATTTTCAGTTTTGTTTTATGGAACATGGACAACTTTTTTATGGATCGTTTTACAATTCTTTATGGATTATTTTAAATATTTTATATGCAAAAGTACATTTTCCCGATGGGTGTTGGTCCTTCATATATGCCAGGTATAGGCGTACAATGTTCATTATTTTTGGTTCGCGAAGTCTGGCCTTTAAAAAGCGACCGTCGCCATTCGTTGATTGTGACGTGAGGCGTACGATTGGAGGGCGCAAGGGGTCCAGTTCAAATTGGCTGTCTGTGTTCGAATGTTGAGATGTGGTTGCCAATGTGTTTAAACTATTTTCGCCGCTGGTAGGTGTCACTTTCATTTGTTTGGGTTGAATGTTTTCGTTAGCTAAACGGTACGGGTTGATGGTGTCACCTTTTTTAAAGTTTATGAAATTTGTTTTCACTGCTGGTATTGCAAGACCTGCAATCGGATGTTCGGTGGTTGTGGGAGGAACGGAAAATTGTTTTTTCGCCGTTGCAAGTAGTAATTTGTCTGACGTCTTACCACTGTCGTTATGATGATGATTGTTAGCGCGATCGTTGACACGTTGACTTGACTGCTTACGACGTTTTCGGTTGCGCCTTGCCTTATCAGCAGTTTTCTCCTGAAGTCGTCGAATGCGTTGTTTGGCGTCATATTTTGTCCAATCCTGCTTCCATTGCCATTTATCGCCCAAAAATCGCCAGCCTGGAGACGTATGATCTATTGGATTACTGTAGCGTGTGATTTTTCCGCTAATTCTTCAGCCAGGAATTTTGATTGATTCATGCCATTTTCTGGTATTGTCATGTTGGAGATTGCAATGGAAATAGCTTTCACTTCTTCCTTCAATTCCTCCAATTGGTCGGAATTGACGAGAGGGTACGGCTCAGAACATTTAGCGGAAAGCAGTTCGTTCTCGATGTGTGATAGCCGTTCGTCAATTTTATGATTCATATTGTCCGATATTGTTTTGGTCGATTTGCTGATGGTGTCGATCGAATTTTGCAACAAATTGTCACAAGAATGAAAATGCTGACCTAGTTTACTGCATATGTTTTCGTTTTTGCCTTTCTCAATAGAAAGGTATTGCAATTGCTCTGAAAACCGACTGTTTAACGGAGGCCCGGAGGGCCGAGTGACATATACCATTCGATTCAGTTCGTCGAGTTCGGCAAATGTCTGTGTGTGTATGTATGTATGTGTGTGTGTATGTATGTGTGTGTACGCGAACACAATCTCACTCACTTTTCTCAGAGATGGATGAACCGATTTTTACAAACTTAGTCCCAAATGAAAGGTGCAACGTTCCCATAGGCTGCTATTGAATTTCTAATGGATCCGACTTCCGGTTCCGGAATTACAGGGTGATGAGTACGATCACGCAGAAAATGTCGATTTTAAGAAATTCTGCAATGAATGTATAATGGTGAAAATTTTTCCAAAATGTGACCACAACTGCTTCGATTTGTAGTACTAGGTCATTAACAGCCATTCAAAGTCTCTTTGGTCACATTGGCCACCATCATCGGTTCCGGAAACCCCAGCGGAAGCATCCAAATTCAGACTAACAATCACATCGGTTTCTCGGAGATGGCTAGACCGAATCAACCAAACTTAGTTTCAAATGAAAGATGTTGCGTCCCCGTGAATGGCTATTAAATTTTATCCCCAACCGACTTCCGGTTCCGGAGTTACGGGTTGTGGCGTGCGATCACATAGCAAATTGTGATTCAAACCGATACTCCGATGGAAGCCAAAAAGGTAAAAATTTCGCTAAAATGTCTCTCAAATAACTTAACTTTGCAGTTCTAGGTCACCGACGGCCAAACAAACTTTCGTCGACTACATTGACCACCATAGACGGTTCCGGAGGTGCCCGGGAAAAGCGGCCATCTTTCAAAATTTACGAACTCACATCAGTTTCCCGAAATGGTTGGGCCGATTTTCACAAACTTAGTCCCAAATGATAGCTATAACATCCCCATAGATGTATATAAAATTTCGCACGGATCGCTTATATGGGTCCGGAAATATAGACTAAATCGTTCGGTCACATATGAAATTCCCATATAAGTCGGAACTCTAATTTTTTTCAAAAAATTTCAGAAATCGAATTCGTATTTTTGATGCCAAACATCTTTAAAATGCATGAAACGTCGAGAGTTTATGTTATCTCGAAAAAAAATTATTTATGAAAATCGACTTTTTGGGACTTTGCCGATTTCGCACCTTTTTGCCTTTCTCATATAAAGAAAGGCTATGCAATCACTGTAAAAATCGACTTTTTAACCGAGGCCCGGAGGGCCGAGTGTCATACACCATTCGATTCAGTTCGTCGAGATCGGCAAATGTCTGTGTGTGTATGTATGTGTGTGTGTGTCATTTAAACTCACACAATTTTCTCAGAGATGGCTGAACCGATTTTCGCAAACTTAGTTTCATCTGAAAGGTATAACGCTCCCATAAGCTGCTATTGAATTTTTAGTTGATCCGACTTCCGGTTCCGGAGTTACGGGTTGAAGAGTGCGGTCACACAGCAAATTCCCATATAAACTGGTACCACCATGATGTTCAAATTATGTAAAACATATTAAAATTGATGTAACATTACTCTAGTTTGCGGGTCTGGATCACTAATGATCAATCAAAGCAGCTTGGACCAAATTGGCCACCTATGACAGGTCATGACGCCCCCGGGGAACTCGCCAAGTTCCTAAGCTAATATCACACCCATTCCCCAACGAATTCTCTGCCGATTTTTACAAACTTGATTTCAAATGAAAGATTCAGTAATGCCATTGACTGCTGCTGCTTCATTCGGTTCTGACTCTTGCTTCCGGAGTTACAGGGGTGTTAGTAAGGATACACTGGAATTTCCCATATAAATCGGTACAATCGTAATACCTCAGAGGCTAAAAACTATTGAAATGGTCACCAAATAACTTCTAATCGCAGATCTAGATCACTGATTGCCAATCAAACATTCTTTGAATATATTGCCTACTATCGACGATTCCGGAAGTCCGGAATTCCGGGCATATTCCACAATTAAAGTCAAATCGGTTCTTCGGTGATGACTGAACCGATTTTCTCAAACCAAGTCTCAAATGGAAGACAAAATATGCAGTTGAGTATTGCGTCGCCGCCCCCCTCCCCCCCTCCGTCTTGCCCTTACACCTCCATCCTTCATCACTCCCCTCCCCTTGGACCACCCTCACGCCCGCATTTCCTGCATCCACCCCGTATACCGAAATAAGATGAAGGATTTCTGACGCATCCTCCACTCCCACTCTACTAACCCCCCATTCCCTCCACTTTCAAACCCATTCCACCATCATTTCAAAATATAATCACATGAAAATACTATTGCACTCATGCTGATTAAGCTAAATATTATTCTTTTGCCTTTCTCATATAGAAAGGTTATGCAATTGCTCCAAAAACCGACTTTCTAACCGACTCATAACATTCGACTCAGTTCGCCGAGATCGCAAAATATCTGTGTGTATGTATGTGTGTATGTATGTGTGTATGTATGTATGTATGTATGTGTGTATGTGCGGATTTGTTAACAAAATGTCCACATCGGTTTCTCGGAGATGACTGAACCGATTTTTACAATCTAAGATTCAAATGAAAGGTATAATATTCCCATAGGTTGCTATTGAATTTCATTTTCAACCGACATCTTGTTCCGGATTACGAGTTGAAGAGTATGGTTACAACACAAAATTTGTTGATTTGTCCACATCGGTTTCTCGGAATTTTCTGAACCGATTTTGACAAACTTGATTTTAAATGAAAGGTCCATCAGCTGCTGTTGAATTTTGTGTGGATACGAGTTCTGGTTCCTGAATTACAGGGTGATACGTACGATCACGCAGCAAATCCCGATTCTAACGAATTCTGCGATGAATGTAAAAAGGTGAATTTTTTTCCAAAATGTAAACACATTTGTTGAATTTGTAGATCTAGGTCACCAACAGTCATTCAAAGTCTCTTTGGCCACACTGGCCACCATCGACGGATCCGGAAGCATCCAAATTCAGAATAACGGTTATATTGGTTTCTCAAAAATGGCTAGACCGATTTGATCAACTTAGTCTCAAATGCAAGGTGTTGCGTCCCCGGAAACCGATATTAAATTCCATCTCCATCCGACTTCCGGTTCCGGAGTTACGGGTTGTGGAGTGCGATCACATAGAAAACTCCGATTCAAACCGATACCGCGATGAATGCAAAAAGGTGCTCTTATATATACTTACCAAGTGAAATAAGAATGAAAAACATTACCATAATGTTATATTGTACGAACCAGCTACTAAATCATAGTTTGGAGAAATGAGAAAGGCACAATTGCACCTCTAGGTGGATTAAAACAGGTTTTTCAGTTCAATATTACCGTGGCTGTTTTTTTCTTTTACAAAATTTTAGAACTCGAATAATGATTTATTTTCCTGTATATGGTTGTCATGTGATGTATAATAATAAAATGTAATATATGCATTTAAAAGTTTTTAATGAATATAAACAACGCACACATTCTCGTGATTCATGATTGAGAAAGGCACAATTGCACCGCTAGGTGGATTAAAATAGGTTTTTTATGGACGACTTGCACTGATTGCTTTACGTCGTTAAGTAATTGTTCGATGCTACCGAACAATTCAAGACTGTGGCTCTTTAGGTCAGCTGTGGTTCAATGTTGTGTATCCGTATGCGACTTCATCATTTTTAGCAGCTGATCTTGTAGATAGATCATTTTGCGTGTGTCGACCTCTGTCCTAATAATGTGCTGGCAGTCCGCACACACAGGCACCATAAATGCCCGGATAAAATTTTTCTGATTACGCTGCACACCTACACAGGCAGCATGGTACGATATGCTGCAAAATTCACACTTCCAGAGGAAGCGGTCGTCGTTTATGTTGCAAGTTTTTACACCGCACTGCATTATTTTACTATTACTTGAAGTTCAATAGCACTGTAACTTACGAGGCACGCGCGCGATGTTTGTTTACGTAGGTAAAAAAATACTAATTAATAAATTACTTGCGGAGCGCTTGAAGAGGCGTCCGCGCTCGTTGACTGTTCGAGCGAAAAAATTGCGAAACCGTCACCTTTGAAGTTTTAAAAATTTCGAGGAAGTTTTCTAACATAACGTATTCTGATACATCAATTTTAGTAATCCTAGAGAACATTATAACATAGCATAGAATAGTAAAAATTTCATACGTGGCTGATACAGTCTAATCTTTTTATACAATCGCATAGATCACTGCATACCTGGCCATGTCCCTACGATCGCTAGAGGAAAGGAAATGTTAGTTGAATATGTACTTAAAAAGATACGGGGAACCCACGCAGTCTCCATAGGTATTACAGATGTTAGATTTTGTTAGTAGGGAAGGAAATGGGGTGTGATATTGAGTTGATGGTTCTGGCAAGTATTAAGTACAGTCGAAATATTAAAATATGATATATTAACCCTAGAGCGGTTTTGTGGGGTACATTTGTACCCCAGAGCTATTTGCAATCCCTGTTGTTCCGTTACAATTTATTTCAACTGCAAGCAATCTTTATCATAAATCGATTTGTTTACTAAACTACCCATAATGCTTAAAGTTTGTCTGGGGTACAAATGTACCTCACAAAACCGTTTATTTTAGTGTTTTGTCATGTGCACATAATTCGGAAAATTCATTATGCAGGTCGAACTCGATTATCCGGGGAAAATGATTCGATTATCCGGGCGCTTTGAAAAAAAATCAAATTCCAACAAGAATGTCTGATTATAGTGCTAATTCGATCATTGCAGTCAATAGTACTTCTTCATGAAATGGAGGGTCTAGGGTTAACCTCCTCTCAAATTTTGGCCTACCTCACAAATAGCTTAAATATGGTTTATTCCGCGCAAAGTGACAAAAAAAAACCAAAACCAATAGTTTAAACGACTATTGGTTTATACAACATATGTTTATAACGACAAGTAAGGCTAATAACTGGGCCTAATATCTTTCATTGTAGCACTAATAGTTATAAATATTATCAGTAGAATAGAAATTATTACGACGAGAACATTTCAAATGGGCATATAAACAAAATGTAAACGATTCCGGTTAATACTAACCTCAAATGGACACGGACAAAGCTTTATATACACCTTAAATAAACCGATTCTGAAGCCTGGCTGTTTGCAAAATAATGGGTTATCGAGAAGGCACATAAGAAAAAATAACTAGTTTTGTTTATGTTTCCTTTCACTTCCCCTCAAAAATTAACGGTTCATACACACCAAACAACAAAACGGAAAAAAAATTAGGGGTCCTTTTCTCAATGAAAAAGACTCTACTTGAAAAGGGCCCAAAGACATCCCAACACCGCGAAATGGATCAAAATAAACGTCACATATTCCTTTACTGTAAACAAAAGGGTAATAAGCTAACATCTCGTCGAACAGGGTTTATAGGAGAGGACACAAAACCAGTGTAATGTTTCAAAAGGAACCAAAACATTTATCTGAAATAAATCGAAAATACAATTTTTTTAAATAAATCTGGTATATTATTCGGAAAAAATGGTTAATTTAACACGGCATTACGCTATCCTTGTATCAAACTCCTGTTCATAAATTGAAAATTTTCCAAACTCAATTTTCTCAACATAATCATATTGTATTTAATATCATATGAAATGTTGACGTCGATTACAATAAATCTGATTGGGATCGGCTGAAGCAGCGCAACCAGGAATAGTTTCTAGAAGTTTGGAATATTTTCGTAACCTAGCAGTATTATTGAAAACTGGTCAAACTTTCTAATTTAAACTGCCTTTTTCGTGCAATTGGACTAGATCGGAAAGTAAATATTGAGCAACAACAGTGCGACGGAAACACCGATCTTTATTAAACCAGGTTTTTCGTGTTTCATGACTCCTAAGGAAAAATTGTTTTCGAACAAGACAGTTAGATGAACAAGATTCTGATAAGAGACCCGGCAGTCACCGGAGGCGATTTAAATTGGGTAGCTCAAGCAAAGATGGATGTTAGAAGATGATGGATCATGTACGTAACCATTGGTAATCCTTCGCTGTTGACATATATGAGTGGGTGAGTTTGCGAAGACTACATGCGTAGTGATCACCTGATAATGCGGTACGATATTGGTCAACTAAATGGAGCTAAATTCAAGGACAAGGACAAAGATCTCTTTGGGGAAGAAAAACGCGCACTCTTCTAACCAGAATGGGGGTTAAAAACGTTAGCTGTGATATGTGACACCACCACGAAAATTAAACTGGAATCAAGAAACAGACGACCCCCAGCTTACTTACTTAATTTCTTTCTAGTATACGAGTAACCGAATCATTTACCCAGGAAAATCTAAGCCCTGGGTAATCGAGTTTGACCTGTATTGCAAAAGACACACCTTATTAAAAAGTTTGTCTTAGAAATTTAGAGTGTTGATGACGGTGCTTATCATTAAATTTGAATTACCAGTTTAAGTGCTGTACCGACATTCCGGTTATGTCCCACACAGTGCTCACTTTTTGGACTCGCGGGTGAAACAAAGATGTTATTGTTGATGACGGTTTTTATACATACTTTCAAGGAAATAGGTATCATTCAGTCATACATCAAGTGACACCATTTACACTTTACTATCCTCTACCATATCTTTCAATTTATTATATTTCCCATAAATTTTGTTTCTTCGTTCGTATTCTTCAAATCATAACTTATCACACCGTACAAAAATATATTCTTCTGAAAAAAATCCAGCTGATGGTAAAATGGATGTCGAACAAGATTCCTCATCAAAGACTCCGACTTCCCATTTAAAATCATACACATTGAACTCGGCCGGAGCAAGCAAATAACCTTACTAGTGACAAACCTTTTGTGAAGCACTACCGCGTCTATATGCCCACTCATAAAGTTAAGATCGACGGAGTCGAGTCACCGATTCAAGTTTGTCGTGCGTGGATCTGCTGAAGTACTGGACGGGACAAAATGGTGTGTCCTTTGACAAGTAAATGGTGGAGAGGACAACTGTTTTTCGGATGTCCTTTGGCGGGTTTGTGTTACGTTTAAATACGTCGTTTGCGACAAGGGACGGTGCCGGTGGTTGAGTGGTAAGCGTGACTTCCACGCATTCCAGTTGGTCTGGGTTCAATCCCAGCCGAGGTCGTTGAGATTTTCCTGAGCTGAAAAAATTTGTGATCACGTCTTCCTTCGGAAGGGAAGTAAAGCCGTTGGTCCCCGATTCATGAGTTTTTGGATCGATATCTAGTCTAGAATCCAACTTCTATACTTATGAAAAACGACACAGCATTTTTTACAGCGCATATTTTTTTTTGCACAGAAGTATTCATTTTATGTAGCTTGTTCTCAGATAGTTTTGCTATTTAAAATAAAGCAAGGGAACAAAAAAATGAAATTATGCACGTAAAATGAAAAATGAATCGACAGCTACGAACTTGAGTTGCTATGTGTCGACGCTTAAACACTTGAAACCAGCGGCGGATCCAGGAGGAGGGTTCGGGAGTTTGGACCCCGCCAAAAATTTTCAACTTGTTAAGAAATTTTAAATTAGTCTCTCAACTCAAAATCATGTCAAACCAAATTTTTCACTGGTTTTTCAGACCCACTAGGAAAGTTTATTCTAGAGGAATTAGAAAATTTTATTCGCGTAGAGTGGTACTTGATGAGGGAAGGGCTGTTTAGGGAAGGGTGGTAGGGGGGGTGCCCCTCACCGTATCCCCCTAACTACGACCCAGTTGAAATACAGAAAATCTATATAAGTAAAAAAAAATTGGCCGGGATTAGGTTCAGAGTGATTGCATAACCTTTCTATAGGAGAAAGGCAAAAATGTGAATTTGCTGTGTGTCTGCACTCTTAAACCCGTAACTCCGGAACCGGAACTCGGAATTTAATGAAGCAGTCTATGGGATCGTTGTACCTTTCATTTGAGCCTAAGTTTGATGAAATCGGTTCAGTCATCTCCGAGTAACCGATGTACTTATTTTTGGTCACATACATACATATATACATACATACACACACATACATACACACATACACATTTGCCGAATTCGACAAACTGAGTCGAATGGTATATGACAGACGGGATTATGTTGACGATGTTCAGAGTGATTGCATAACCTGTCTATAGTAGAAAGGCAAAAAGATATACTGAATTTGCTTAATCAGCATTAGTTCAATGGTGTCTTCTTGCTAACTTATTTTGGCATGTGGGGGTGGGTGTGTAACGGGGATGAGAACGCACAACCCAGAGCCTTTACCCCCGGTTTCCTTTGGTATGCCTGGTGGGTGATGGCGATGGGAATGAGAGAGTTATGGCTCTGTAGGAGGAGGAATGGGGTGGTAGTCCGAGGGGAGTGTGGTGGAGAAGGATTTGAGATCGGGATTAACGGTATGATTGTGCGAGATGTGGGGGACTAAACCCACGCACGCACCCCTGTTCAAATCAAGAATACCTATTTAAGTAAAATAAAAATGGTTTGGATTAGGTTGACTATTTTAGAGTAACGGCAAAACCGTTCTATATGAGAGGCAAAAGTAAATATTGTTATGGTACAGGTATATGGGAAACGACATTCAGCTAGAGCTATAAATCCAAGCTATTTAGAATACATTTTATGAGCTTTTGCATCTTTTGGATAACATGCTGATTGCGATTTATGTGCGAATTTCATGCGTTCAAGAGAAGCATAATTCCGGAACCGGAGGTCGGAATTGAATTAAATTCAATAGTAGGAACGATAACCGATGTGTATACATACACACATACATTTGTCGAACTCGACGAACTGAGTCCAAAGATATGATAAAGTCGATTTTCAGAGTGATTATATAACCTTTTTATAGCAAAAAGACAACAAAGGTTTTTCAGATTCCTTAACCCCACCATTTTTAAGAAAAAAAAGGTTTAGAATTCTATATTCACTAGAAAAAAGTTGTGCACGAAAGGGTTAAACAAGAATTTTGAAAAAATAACTCAAGATATTGAACGAAACGACACAATTACAAGAAATTTGCTACATCTTCTGAACTTCTAAACGCTGCAATCGCCCTAATTGAGCGGATAGCTATCCGTACGGTGCAGCTCCTCCACGAAGACGAAGACTTAATTCCTACTCCAGGGCACAAAAGGCAGCTAATTTAAAATACCAATATCGAACCGATCCTTAATGCCGCGCGTATGTAAAAGTACCGCACCGGAGATGTTACCCGCGGGAAAGAAAAAGAAACCTGGAATCGACCTGTGAGCAATCAATTTCCGATTTCCGCGCCGTACCTCCATCCATGGCCATGTCTTCCTTTGGTGAAGATTACTTTTCCTCCGTCAAGCCAAACCCCAGCGTTCCCCCCCTCCGAGACTCGAATCTCTTTCGCCCGCCTGGCAATCCTGCACGCGATAGGGCGCAATTTATCGTCCGATTGTTCCACCGTCAGGCGTAATTTGAATAACTCAGATTTGCGAACCGCTTCGCCGACTCGAGCTTCGAGCCCTGTGTCCGGGATTATACCGCGTCAATCAGATTTATCAATTTCACACAATTGCGGAGACCGCCAACCGACGCACACTGACTGCGATCGGAAACGAATGCCCTTTCGTCTAGCTTGGCAGCAAAAGCCGACTGCGATGCGTAGGTTGATGGTTGGGATGATGAAGGTAAATCGTTTACCTGCCGCCCGCGATGAACCCCCCTTACCATGTGTGGATGAGTAATGTGAAGCAATTAAGTTGATCCGATCGGGAGGTGCGGGGGCACTATGTACAGTCATCTGCCTGGGTAGTGGGTGATTCTTGTTGTAGAGATAATAATCAGGAAAGAGGAATACAAAATACCGATTGTTGATTATTATTCAGCTATAATCCTAGTCATTTTAGTTATTATTGAACGATATAAATGTCATGCACTAATTGAAACAAGTGATATTTTTCCCTGTTCAAAAACAACCTATAATTGAAACAAACATCCCTGCGGTAAGATTGCATCCTGCTGCTTCTGGAGTGTGCCAACAAAACACCCGCAACCATCTTTTTCCATTATCTCGAAACAATAGTTTACAATTAATCACTTCCATGCAATGCTAATATTTTGCATGGATTGATAGTGCCCTCCAGCTCCTAAACAAAGCTTTCAGTGTACCAGTAAAGTCATTAAAAATTTATAAACATCCTGCTGTTCTTCGTTTCGCTCCACAACTGGAAGAAAGTCGGGAAGCCATATGTTAGGCAAACCCCCTTCTCCCGCTGCCTGGTAACCTTGTTCTTAGACGGAAATACCAACGATTCGCTCTCTGAAACTCGCGAATCATGCTCAACTATTTCCACTTTTGAATTGATTGCCGCTCCTCGGAACGAGGCTGCATGACGGAAGCTATTTTACCCCTTTCCGCTTAGCAAGGCTGAGTTGGGCCGGGCCGAGCCGCGCTCATCGCTACTTGAATCGAGTCTTTCGTCACACCCCGAGCCCCAAGAAAAACCGGCGAGTCACGTTCCCCGAGCGACGGCAACGAGAAAAACGGAGTTTTATAGTTCCGGAATCGCAGGCATAAAGCTAAACAGCAGCCAACAAATGCACCGAAGCCGAAACCTTAATGTCGGATATTAATTATAGCTAAAACGGATATTAATGTATTGTGTATTTCATTCCTTTGCACCGTTTTATAAATACCGAGCCCAAGTGGGCTTGAATCCGTCCGGCTGCACGGTCGACAGCGAAATCCCTCGGAAAATAGCACCACCACCAGACTAGCGACTATAGCGAGTCACCGGGGCTTTACTGACCGAGGAAAAGGTAAAAACTGCCACATACACATACACACACACATACACACAAACCGTGGTAGCAGCAATGGACAGGACGACAACGCTGACGGTTTCCTCCGTTTTGGTTGATGGCGAATGCCGCTTTTTATGGGCCACCGGAAATGCTTTACTCGTTTGACTTTTCCTATTTCTATTGCAGTCGTAAGTTGCTATGTTGCCGGAATTGGAAAGTTGGTTCAGGAAGGCTGTAGGTACTGTTGTTGGACGGCGTCAACTTTTAGTTATTGAGGCTTCGGTGATGGTGTTACTTCTTTTTCTTTTTGCTTTCATGTTTCTTGATTCTAGTTTTCTTTTGGAGAAATTTTAATTTTAATGCTGTTTATTATTTTTTTAATCCTCACCAATTGGTGTTCGTCGATATTGGCACCATTAATTAACAATATATCAGCTGCCTTTGTGATATAGAATGGCTACGGAATTGTTTCAAACTTTAACTTCTTTGCTAAATTAATCGAGTTCGGAAAATGTGTGTGAATTCGTATAAATTATTATAGGACTCTGTTCAATACGATCACATAGTAGATCATGATTCAAGCAGATTCCAAGACGATAACTAAGAGGTGCTCGCAAAATTTCCAAACCTCACTTGATCCATTCAACTACTAGTCCTTCGAGTCATTTAGTTCCCGACTTTCTTTTCGCATTTCGTCAAGCTCGACATACATCAGACCGCCAAGCAACATTTGCAATGGCCGCAGTTTGTTGCATAACCATTCACTTTTGCTGGTGCGCTTTTTTGTTGCTATATCAGTTGAATAACGGTTGATGTACGCTTCTTTTCAACAAATTTTGTTGCAGAAACTGCTATTCAACAACCGATGTTGTTTGGGCCACTTGGATCCTGTGTGTACCTGAACTATTTAGCTCCGAAAATCTAATCGGATAGTCCCCGGTGGTGCAACCCTTTGGACAGTTTTGACTGAGAGTTTCCATGCGGCGGAATTTCTCCCGATACCGATGGTCGTGATCCATTTAGCTCCCAGTTTTGTCACGTTCTACTGAGATAGTACTCGGCGGTGTACCTAGCCTACTCAATGGACCAACTAGTAGGTGAGTTCGGTTTAGCGATTTCGAATGGAGCGCAGCTTCCGTTTCGCTGGTGCTTGGCGGTGGATCTAGCAAACTCTACGACGCGCTTACTCGTTGCTGCATTTAACCATTCACTGATCATCCCGTACTAAACGTTGCAACACCTGCAGGCAGGAAAATTATCAAAAAATCAAAAATCGGTAACGCATAAAATTACTACTGATATTCTTACTCGATGTTTATTCTCGGCAAAATCACGGACGAGTTTAGAAAAACAATGAAAATATGAAATCCATTACGCCTTCTTCGATTTCATTATCGTGATTAGTTTTTCTTTCACACGTTCTCATAAAATCATATAAAGAGAAAATCAATCTCAACAATTATCAGCGATGAGCGATATTGATATTTTATTATGCGCACTGCTCAATCAGTTTCGTCTGGCACTGTGCAGTAGCTGCGATTGAACAACTGGAGGTAAATATAACGGAAGATGCAGGAAGTTATATAGGGCCCAAAAATTTGTTTATGGGAAAAATGTTCTCCTATGCAGCGAAACAAAATATTAATTTAACGTTACAATATTAGGAATGTCCCTATATTAACATGTTTCAGTTTTAGGATTTTAGTTGACCAGTTGGATTTCCATCGTGATCGCCAAATCCTGTTTTAATGCGCCTAGTTGTGCGATTGTGACTTTCTCATTTTATCCAAACTGTGATTCATTAGCTGGCTATGTTTAATATAATTGTGGAAATGTCTATTATATTCTTATTACACTTAGAAAGTATTCCACGACTACCGCGAAAGTCGCCGCTGACACACTTTTAACCAAAAAGTATATTATTTAATTGGCTTAATCACCATGAGTTCAATGTTATCTTCGTGTGATAATATTTCGAAATGCTGGGGGAATGTGTTTGGAAAAGATTTTAACGGTTTATATGTGAAATTCCAGTGTAACCTTACTAACCAACCTGTAACTCTGGAACCTCTGGAAGTCTGAACCGAATGAAATTCAATGTCTATGGGATTACTATATCTTCCATTAGAAATTACCCAGCCAACATTTTGATTCACTTTAATAAGTTGCAATTTGATTAACTGCACTCTTCAACGATATGAATTGATTGTATAAAATGCGCAGATCTCTTCTATGTGAACAAAAGTGGAGGCCATATACGTACAACAAATCGGTATAGTAGAACTATGTGATTTACGACGAATTTTGATCTCATAAGAAGCATTGTACAATCATCTAGCTTATCATTTTGAGTTTATATGTGATCAACTTTACAATCACACATGGAGGTTTATGCAGCTTAAGGTCCCCAATGTGGTAACAAGAAGTATTTTTTTAAAAATAATATTATGAAAATAAAAAAATCAGGATGGAATTTCCATAATTCCTTCATAAGACACAGTTATGCCCACACTAGTAGATATGTTTTTCATGGGTGAGGTTGGAGTTACTGGAACATCAATTATTAAAATTACCTGCTACGATTTACTTCGTTTCGAACCTGAGATCTTCGTATTCCCAGCATAGCCGCTATGTACTCACCTATTTATACACTGTCAAGCAACGATTATATTTGATCATTTTTATCGCTTTGTGATTGCGATCTAAAAATACCATAATCCAACCTAAATATGGCCCTCCAATGATACCTTCTATACCTGTCAAATCAAAACCTACATTCTTTACTCAAGCCATTTTTTATTGCTCAAATATTGAACTAGTCTGACAGAGAATTTGCGAAGTGCTATAAGGAGGTGACTATTTTTTGAACGATTTTGCAGTTTAATTCAATTGCAAATTAATTTCTATATAATGTTTCAAAATTTCCGCATGTGCAATTTTGTTTTAAGCTGTAGTGGACTAATAAATAACTTCAAGTCAAAATTGTATTTGGATCACAGATTTGCATTTTATGTGAACTTTTTACAACAAAACATAATTTTTGCTTGCACTATTTGTAATTTTGATTTAGTCTGTCATTATTTGTAATTTATTGTAAACTTTTATATACGATTGCTGGTTTGCTGGGTAACTGTTATGTGCCCAACAAAAAACACCTTTAACAGGCCAACGTGGGTACCCGGGTACCCACAAATTGAAATGCTCATAACTATGGCTTCCTTTATCCGATTTGGACACTTTTAGATTTTTTAGATTCAGGAACTCGTCCACTTTTTGATTTGTAAAATTGAACCGGATGAATTGATCTGGTGCTTAGTAATCCGGATTTTCCGGAGTAATGTTCCTGTACTAGGGTATGATTTGTAAACTTTAATAATGTCCTAGCAATATGAGTATCAAAACTCTTCAAATTGTCTCGGAAGTCTGTTATTTATTGTTACGGGACCCTATGGCAATTTAAAAAATGGAATTTGAATGGAATGGCCACTCACGGCCCCACGGGAACCTGCTCCAGAATATCCGTTCCGGGGTCAAATCACCAAATGGTTCCAAAACCACGAGATACAGCCTGCTGATGCAATTCCAAGAATTTTGATATTCATATTGCTAGTATTCCATTGAAGTTCACAAATAGTATCCCAGTACTGGAACCTGCTTCTGGAAATCCGGATTCCCGAGAACCGAATGAAGTAACTCGATTTATTTTTACCAAGTCCAAAAGCGGATGAGTTCCTGAATCCAAAACACCCAAAAGTATCAAAATCGGTTGGAAATTACCTTAATTATTGGTATTTCATTTTTGTGGGTACACAGGTACCCACGTTGGCCTGTTACGTAGTAAAAAAAATCAGGAGCCCCTCCTAACTCCCCCCTCCTTACTATATCAACAATATTATTAACCCAAAAGCTTGACTTAGTGAAGTTCTAAGATAGGGTTACTGCGCCCTAATTCATCTTAGCACCCCTATTCATCCCACCCATTTGAACACATTAGTTAGAGCAGTGTCTGCTATCTCTATTCAACGCATTATTCCAAATGGTAGGATGAATAAGGATGCGTTGTACTCGACTTTTCGTTTCGCTTTAACGCCAGTAATTCACTGTTTTCAAGGCAGTTTTTTTATTGATCTGCTTCTTAAGACCGCAGCAAAGATGTTGACACCTATTTAAGCGCAATCCAAGAATTGTGAGCCGAGTTTTCAGCGAAATAGTGTGACATCGTGACTAATGAGATGAATAAGGGCACGTTAACCCTATCACAAAGTTTCAATTTCCAGCTATGGATAAAACATAGGAATTTCATTAATTGAAACCTAAAAAGGTACTCGGGTACCGCGTCGGATACATAACGGTTAAGTTAATCGAAATCGGTCAAGAATTCATTGAGAAATAGGTATGACATTAGTTTAGAAACTTGGCGAAATCCATGGGGGCATAAAGGGGGAGCAATAGATTCAGCGTGAAAAACCTGTTTTAATCCATCTAGTGGTGCAATTGTGCCTTTCTCATTTGTCCAAACTACGATTCCATGGCTGGTTATGTTTAATACAACGGTGGAAATGTATATTACATATTCAGCACGATTTGCACATAAATACAATGGACCGACAGCCACGATCTTGAGATGCTATGTGGTGACACTGAAACATCGCTTAAAACCAGTGGCGGATCAAAGAAGAGGATCCGGGGGGTCCGGACCCTGCCGAAAATTTTCAACTTGTTAAGAAATTTTAAGCTAGTTTCAATTATAAAATAGCAACCCCTCACTGGATACTCCTGCCTACGCCTAAAAAAGCAAAAAAAAATCGCCGGGATTAGGTTAACGATTTTTGGAGTGATTGCATAACCTTTCAGAAAGGCAAAAAAACACTTTTTTGCGAATCTTTTTAGAGCTTTGCGTAAAGCAAATTTATAAAAACTTTTGTACATTATAGTGAATCATTTCAATAACATGGTGTAATTTTTCTATGAAATAACATCGACAAACGACTCGGTGACAAAGCTTTTTGTACAATGTCTCTGCAAAAAACATGATTTGCGGTGTTACCTGCCATTCAAAAACTACTTAACCGATTTCTTTCAAACTTTATATACACATTCTATGTTAAAAATACCTAACCCCTACGTTGAATCTTTAAAGTAATTTTTTTATTTAAGTGGTGTTACCCGAGCAAATTCTCATGGGTTCAAACACCACATAGTCCCTTGAAAAGACCTTAAACATGGTCCGTGCCAAAATTCACAACCATCAAGGCACCATAAAATGGTTTCAATACCCTATAAATAAACCAACATATGGTATTTTATATGGGATCTACCAGGCCATGGTAATGGTGGTTTCATGGGTTGAACCCATTTCAAACACCCATGTCAAACCCCATGAGCATGGGGGTATTATGGACTTTCCGTTTGCTCGGGTACTCATAAAAAGGCGGTTTTTTTCGTGCAAAATGGTAATTTTTATCTATAGTGATTAAAAAACCCATTTAATTGAAAATTTATCTCAAAAACTCAACGTAGGAGTTAGGTATTTTTTACATAGAATGTGTATGCAAAGTTTGAAAGAAATCGGTAAAGTAGTTTTGGAATGGCAGGTAACACCGCAAATCATGTTTTTTCCAGAGACGTTCTACAAACGACATGCGACATATTACACATAGTATGCTTCAAATATTAATGTTGACAAGAAAAACACTAAAGAATAACTGCGGTGTTTTCCAGGATGCTTTTCAATACTGGCTGTGTAAGGGTTAGAATAGAATAGAATAGAATTTGCTGTGTGACCGCACTCTTCAACCCGTAAGTCCGGAACAGGAAGTTGGATCAACTAAAATTCAATTGCAGCTTATGGGAGCGTTATACCTTTCATTTCGAACTAAGTTTGTGTAAATCGGTTCAGCCATCTCTATTAAATATTACAAAACACTTCATGAAAATGGACATGGTGAATTAACAGCAAATTACACAATTTACAACCCTTTAGCTTTATTCAAATTCAGTTCTTAAGTAAAGTTCACAACATGTTTATATGCAATCAAAGATTGAAGGTATCTAGTTCTTCTGCTATTTGTGGTAACAAATCTGGGTTGAGTTTCAGTAGCATCAGATCCTGTATTCGTTTGTCTCCTAAGCGCTGGCGATGATCGCTTAAAACAAGTTTCAGTGCACTAAATGCACGTTCTACTGTCACCTGTGTGGAAGGGGCGGAAAGAACTACCATCGCCAAACGAAACATTTCTGGTTTTTGATCTTCTCACCAACCCAGTAATGTAATACATCGAATGCTTCTTTATATTGTGATACGCGAGGCGAGCTGTTGTTCTCGTCTGTCGTAGACAGTTGCATTGTATGCTGAAATTTAAACGAATTTGGGCTAGTTATCGGTACCTTCGGACGAAATTCTAGTTCTTTGATCAATTGATAAATTGTATCGTGTGCGGCCCTGAGCTCAGAAACTTCCAAGTTGTGAGAATCTTTTTGAAAATAATCATTCAGATATTCTTCAAGAAAGCTGCTTTCGGAAGGCGAATCTACGTGGTCACAGTTTTCCTGAGTACCGTTTAGTTCTTGAAGACGCTCCCATAGTTCTAGTAGGTAACGCTAAAAATATGTGAATATCAATTACCAGATGATCTTAGACAAATTTATGAAATAGTATAATACCCTGAACTATCGCTTTATCTGCAGCCGTAATACGATTGCAACCCAAGTATTTATATTTTGGGTCCATGTATAAACAAGCCTTGAAATGATTTGTGTTAATTAAATTTTGTAAACGCGCATCCATGGTTTTCAACAACTTTGCTGCAAGTGTGTTCGTTTTTAGCAAGCTTAATTGTGCTTGGCAAATGAGCCATTCGGTATAAAATGCAGGTAACGGGACGTGTTCACGTTGAAGATATATCATCAGGTAGAACGCCGGTTCTAAGGCGTCGCAAAATCTCTCAACAAACGTCCAATGTTTTGAAAATGCTGGAAAGAGCAATACAACGATATCATATAACATCATATAAACGGCATTCCATCTTGTCGCATTCGATAATGGAGAATAATGGGCTTTATTTTCGATTAATGTTGGCTTATACTTTCTCTGTCTAGAAGTCTTAATCAACTTTTTGATGTCATAAATTTTCCTGGTGTGTTTACGAAGAGCATCCCATACTGCTAGCTGACATGCTGACGTCACATTCAACATTTTCGTTATCTGAATTTTCAGAATCCGATGAAAACGATGTATCTGAATCTTCGTCGTGGAGCTGCTCAGATCGATTTTGCTCCTCTTCTGCAAGAGCCTCGTCTGTAGCATTCAAATCGGCTAATCGATGGCTGGGAGCAATATCAAAAACTGCTTCTATAGCGTGTTTTTCCTGATGCAAAACCTCATTCTCATTTGAAATATGCGACAGTGCCTCGCGTAATCGCAAAACCGATGCTATCATGTTACTGCCGTTAGTATATATTTGCTCCGGTCGCAATCCTTCACTGGTTATGGTCTCTTGCAGTTTTTGGGCTGTCTGACTTCCAACCATTTCTTTTATGACTAGAAAGATATAAAGATGATTAAATTTCTCCAAATGGAGGTCCCATTTTTAATTTTACCCAGGTTCCGACAAGCGATTTTCCGTCAATGGTCAACTGTGCGTTTATTCCAAACGAATGATGGTTTATTCGCGATGCACTGTCCACTTTCAAACTGACCGTTTGGTTTTTCACTTGGTGGTAATCAGCCGTCTGGCTACGGAAGCGTCCTACTCAACTAGCTCTCCAAGTTTCTTGCGAATCATGGTCAACCCAACAGAATTCCATAGAGGTTGGACTAATGTTCGAAATCCAGTCCACTCAGGATAGGTCAAGGATAAGGCATACACTGTGGCTAACTGAAGGCTTCCCTCTATGATAGATTTCCGGTCAATCTCGACGGGGACATTATTTGTCTTCTTTCACCTTTTCGGAGGAGCTATTTCGCCATTCAATGCGGGTGGTTCTATTTTTGTTTTAGCTGCAGCCGGAGGAATTTCCAAAAGCTCCAACTTATCTGCATGCAATGCTCTAACGTGTCGAATGAAATTACCATGAACCATGTTAAAAACTGTGTTTTGATCACGTTTAGAAGTTTAGCACAGGCAGAAAACTTCATTGCAAAGAACAACATGCAAAACGAGGTCGAATTTAATAACACCAGAATCAAGATCCCCATGCATATGGAAAACAACACGGTAGACGTGCGTATCCATGATTTGGTCCCACGCACTAAGGAAGGTTACATCAAACGAATCATGTCGCAATATGTAGAAGTGTGTTACTATGTTTTAATTGCCGCAAGGTTCTACTGTATCGATTTTGTTGGTTATTTTCGGCAAATTTGAGACTAAGAGAAACGAAAGCAATGAAATTGAAAGACGGATAGGTATAGACATTAGACCGGTAGCAAAACACCAGGTCCATACGTCGGATACCAAATATGAGCTTGAGCGTTTGCATCTGGTTTACTCAGAAGAATTTTTAAGTTTCTATGTGAAAATATACGAAAAATCACCAATGCAAACAAAAAAATCGGTAAAAAATCCCAGAATCATCTTGTGCATCCCAAAGTCCACAGATATATAGTTTTAGGTATAAGAAACAACATTACCGAAGACAGAAAATTAATCCGAATTTGTAGTAAAAAGATATTTTCACATATATTGATGTGTTGCCTCTCTTTCTCGCACATGCTTAGAATAGAAGATTTTCGAAAATTGTTCCTAAATTTTTTTAGATATACAGACTTACTGTGGGATTTTTTAGTGAATTTTAAGTTTTTATTTCCGATTTTTCATATAAATGACACAAAAAATCGCATAAAAAAGATTTCACAGTATGCATCGAAACACAGTTTCTAGCAGATGTTCTGAAAACCGATATTCTACTTGTACCGTATTTTTTCTGGCTACGTACTTTTCTGGGAAAACAATTCATTTTCTCATTATAGTATTTACATAATTGATACGATCTCGTCCTGACCACCAAGACCTGCGGTAATCTTTATGTATATAAATAGTTATGATCGAAATAAGAAATCAATGATCACCAGTTACTCTGCAATAACAATCAATCCTATCCGTCGTGTAAGAACTAAACAGACATGCTTATAGCCATCATCTGAAGGCACAGCCTACTCCGAACTGTTATTGTTATTTGAAGGCTGATCCGTGTGGTTACAGATACAAAGCAAAACGCGCTTTATTATCGTCCATTTTTACGTGATAATGGAGACAACATATCTCAGACAAAAAAAATGAGAATCAGTAGATTGTACCTACAAAGTGGTGCGATATCGTATGCTATCTTTTCCAACGCCTCAGAGCCCCATTGAGCCCTGCTGTTGGTCGGCATCGTCTGTAATGTGTTCTTCTGATCGCCTGCCTGGCATACAAAATCCCTCGCGCAAGCAAGGTAAGGTATCGATATCTCGGCCAGCGTGGAAACGAAAGAACTTTCATTCAACTCATTGATTCTGACAGCTGTTTGCCAGGGAGCAAGTCCATCCACCAATCCATCCATCGGATGGCTTCGATCGGGTCGTTTCAGACAGTCAGCGCAATATCGATGATTATTATTTTCACTCCAACCAGTCGTCAGTCGTCGTCGTGTTCTACAGCTACAGCTGGGCGGTGCAGGCGGGAGGAGTCCCACAAGTTCACAAGTTGAACCCAAACCACGAAGGTGGGCAACGCCTTTCTCGGTTTTCATATGTGAATATTATGCTTCAATATTTAACGTGTTATTAGACTGTATTATTGAAGCGTATTGAATGTGAAACGTCTGAGGGGAGCCGGTTCCTAGTGGAGGGGGATCACTGTGGGCATGATACGAACATAAATAATAAATATCGATACTTTCGATGTCTGACTTTTGGGCGGAAAAATGGTCTTGCATCACGAAAGAAAGGCCAGATTGATAAAAAAAAGTCTGACGTTCTTAAAAGTAATATGACATTTGAAAATACGATGAATAGTAGTGATAATCCGCAGTTTTGAAAAAAATGTGAACCTATGTTTTAATAATTTCTTGGCTCTTTCAAGCCATCGATTGATGGTGTGTCCCACGTCAAACTACCGGGCTTCGTTGAATTAGGCAATGAAATTAATACCTATGCGGCGGACGTGATGCCGGATTTTCTTTCTTCCAAGTAGGACGCCCGTTCTCAGAATACCCGGTGCGATGATGTCGAGCACTCAGGTGTCAAAATCGATTTCGGTCGTGATTAGTTCACCACCTTGCGTCATTCGAGCAAGGTGTTCACGCGTCCACCCATCCACTTCCTGAACTGGGAACGATTATTACGTGCTCGAGTCGTACCATCGCCATCATCGAGATTGAAGGTGGTTTCGAGGCTGGGGAGCAGTAATATCCTATTGTTCTTCGACAGGTTGCCATCGAGTGGACGTTTTCCCACGTGAAAGAAACAAAATACACACCTGTAATCAATTTTTATTACAAAACAAGAGGCTTCTTGGAGCGTTCCAATGCATAACGAAGCCTCTGAGCTTTTCGCTAGAAGTAGGGAAATATTCATAATCCTTGAGAAAACATGACCAAAAGACCATATTGGTTTATGCATATTTCATTGCATGTGCGGCCAAAACTGAATTCAGTAGGCCATGCTTCGTTGGATTCGTTGCTTTTCTCTAGCTATCAGAAGACAAAGGTTACTACCGTAGTCTAAAAATACTTAATTCTCCAATCCGTTGGCTTCGTTGCTTGGTTGGTTGGTTAATCAACGTCACATTCGACGAAAAGTCATAAACCAAACTATGCACCCATTACAACGGAAAGTTACAGAAATTGCTTGTAATTATGTGCGCTCCCGGCACTTGAATAAAAAATTCATTCCTTACAGTATTAACAGAGGAAATAGAGGAACAAAATACATATTTGGCTTGCGATGACGCTGACGGGACGATTCGTCAGGAATGGGGTCATTTAAAACGAAAGAAAGGAATAAACTCCTGGTCATTCATCGGTCATGATTCCGTGGAAAAATTCTACCACCTGGAACAAGAAAAAGGAGCTCGCTCCCCGGTCGTAGGTTGCTCGGCCCGGTATTACCATTAAGCAGCGCATTTTTTTTTGTTACGTAGCATTCCGGATGGAAACGGACAGCTATAAACGTTGGGTACAGCCAGCAGTGGTAGTGCTTTATGATCGCTTTCCAGCGAACCCCATCCCATATTGCAGGCAATAGAAAGCAGCTGACCTGGTAACAACATGGTCCTCATACGGCGACAAGAATCGCAGGAGCAGCAACAGTGGATTTTATTTTCCAGTTCATCAAAAACTGAAGGAGCTCAACTGGGTGTAGGAACACAGTAGGCTGGGCGCAGTGCGCTCTGCAGAGTCAGAACTTGACCAGTCATTGGAGGTAGAGTTTTTTCTATTACGTAATGAAAATGGAGCGGCGTGGTGTAGTGTGGGAAGGTTTCCCGTTGCTCGGTAGGCTATGAATTGCTACGCCGTTTCTAAGATTGGAACAGTTGGGATTTCATATTTAGCGAGTTGAGTTGTTTGGTTTTACTAAACACGGTTTCGTAACCGTTCACATGACATGACAAACGATTACAGGGTGCTACAAAACAAATAAAATACTGGCGTCTTTTAACGGAAAAACGCAGTAACTTCGCTTGCACCACATTCAAAAACATCGAATTTACCACAAAATTCAATTTTTAAATGATTTTTAGAGCATATAACAAACAATTGTAACTTGGTCCTATAATCTATAAAAAATTTCTCACAAAGAGAAAATTTGATTTTTGTAAATTAGTTGTGGAATTTGCGTTTCAACTTCGTTTCTTCAGAATTCGACTTCTACTTAGTGACAGGACCAAGGTAGCGTTGGATGTCTCAAGAAGCAAGCAGAGAAGCATAACATATCAACTGGTTTAATGAGTACTTTTAAATTAAACCAGGAATCAGGAATCAGAGTATATTGGCTTAAATGGCACGTTCCCCGTATGTAGTCGGGGATTTGTGCCTAGCCGTATCTTCACATCATCCAACACCTTGACATAGAACGCTCGCCCCCTTCGCGATAATACTAATCTAATCACGCATGTGACATGAGAGAGTTTGCTCCTTTCCTAGATCTGAACCTGTGTACACTGAAACATCCATTCACGAATTTTTTTTTTTACGTAATATTCAATTTACGAACTTTTTACGAACTAAATTTGAAATAACGAACTCTTTTTTTAGAAACCAAGTTGTCTAAGCCCGTCCCAAAAAATACCCATATACTTCGCTAAAAGTTTAATAACTTCATTCAACAAAGTCGGATTGACTAGCAGCAGACTAGCAGTAGTGGACAATTAAATTATCTATCTTATTTGCATTTACAGTGATAACACGATGCATACAGTGCCACCTAGCGGTGAAAATGCGAGCAAGTTTTCTCAATATAAATTGTCGAAAAATCCCATACAAACTTCAGGCACATTGGTCCGCTAGCTAGACTTGTCCGATTTGCTTCAAATTTGGTACAAGTACTCCTGGTGGAACTAGGAATCGACTAAGGGGTGGGCCGATGGGGGTCATTTTTTTCTTGTCACTCTAGTGGACACTCATAGTAGGCAGGCTTTACAACATTCCTAATGCAAGAGTCATTCTAAAGATTCTCAACGCGCTTACCCCACCTTTGCTCTTCAAAAGTTTCGTTCACTGGATAAAGAGCTCCTTGTAGCTGCCAACCCTGGGCTTCAGTAGATCGGTGACCTCTCCGTCGATTTCAACTTTGTGAGCGGGCATCTATACGAGACAGTCCTTTATAAAATACTTGTCGACAGTTATGCCATTCGTTTGCTTTGGAGATATCTTTCTAGATATCCATTTCTGCTGAAGATTTTTTTGTCAGTTCTTTCGAAATCTTGAGAATACTTAGCTGATTATCTTTGATTCTAAAGAAGATCGGATAGGGTCCAACTAAGTTTAATTTGTACGATTATTGCGGTGGAGAGATCCTGTTCGACTACCCAGCTGTGAAGTCCGGTATCAGCTGATTTGACTGGCGTCCCTGTACGTTCGAAGGGATACAGCAAGCGCTTTGTTCATAGTAGACACTTTGCAAGGCTCTGCTATTTCCCAGCTATTTTGGAACAAATCAACATGAACATCGCTCCGCGAGCATTGCGCAACAACATTTTTCAACCAGGTTGCTTCAGCGTTCGATTTCAACGTGACTTTTTAGCGACATTTGGACTGATAAATAATATCTATTGACAGGGACCAGACATACCGTAGTTGGTGAAACGATTGCCTTATACGCAGTTCACTTGAATTCGATTCCCAACCCCGTACATAGGGTTAGAGATTTTTCTAACTCGAAAAAAGAGGCGAATGACTCTAAGGATAAAACCTTCGTTTGTTGCTGCACGTTCGCATCGTGTAATAATCGGAGACGACTGAAAACCTGCATGATGAATGGGCGGTTTGCTCGTTTGAAGTTTTCAGTTGCGTTACTGAATATTGAAAATAAATGCGGCAGAATATGATCAATTTTCATTCATTGAATTTGAATATTTGTAACTCTGCCAAATGTACCATATACACTATTTAACGAACTGTAAATATCCTAAGATTTGTTTTTTTAACCAAAAAATTAGTTCTGTATTTTAGTAGTACCATACACTTGAAAATATCCGAGTGGATAATTACGCACTCGAAATTTTGAACAAACTTATAATTTGAAAACTGTCACGCATGTGTCTAAAGGCATATAAAGGGTGCACGGAATCAAATGGCTTCACTTTCATTCCTTATAACTGTATTTCCCGATAAAATTTAAAGTGAAATTAGTTCAATGTCAAACTCCGAGCGTGTCGTATCGTTCACTGCTGCTATTCCTCCATCTAAGGAAGTACCGTCTTTACAAATAGACACACTGCGCTAGGTCCAGAGGCCCCGGGATCTATCGGTCCCCACGCTTGGGATAAACAGAAAATCAACGAACTTTGCAAAGAGCCAACACAATATTTTAAAACGAAGTCAGATTCGAGCTTCTGTTAGCGAAGTGAAATATTTATTGAGAAACAAACCGTGACTAGAATTATTTTTTCAGTTTCTTCACATAAGGAACATTGTACTGCTAACGTTCATGCTCATATTAACACTGTTGCTATTTCGGTAGTCTTAAAGTGGAGAACGATTCTTGTGAAATACAATTTAGGACGTTCAAAAGTTTGATTTTATCAACCTATTTTTACATAATTTTCTAAGATTATCACTCCAAATTTCGCCCATATACTTATTGGCTGTGGGGCCCACTCATTTGCCATTAATCCGGTAGGATCTGTGGCTCAACACGGTGAATGAACCTTGTCAACGAGGAGACGTCGTTAGGTATAGCAGATCCAGGCAAGGTCACCCGATGTGTGTTTAAGCTGGCATAGGTCTATATTACATTATCTGTAACTGATGTTGAATACAATCGTTTACAGTCTTCAGTGACTGAAGTTCGACAGAACAAAACTCATCTCGGTGACTACGCCGTCGATCTCAACTTATTTTGCAGGTACTTACACGCGGCACACCTTCGAAAAAAGGTCGTCGCTAGGAACGTGATTTGTTTATTGTTGAAGGACTAATTATCACGAATTTTCGAAATTTCGGTCACAGTCGAATATCGGTGTGCAAGCGTTTTCCTTCTTTTTTGGCGCAGAAGAAAATCACAACGGGCCCGAAGGAGGGACATAGATAGAGATTCAAGCAGAGGAATCGGTTTTGTTTCAATATCCGTTTGAGTGTGAGGGGAATATTAGCTATGGAAAGCCATTTTAGAATTGAAATGAAGAAAATAGGTCGACGTTCAAAGCCAGTGAGCTGGATTGGATAAGAAGCCGGTTAGACATTCTACTATAGCAAGTGGTTTTCCAGAATAAGGTTGTAATGATAATGCCTGCTGATAGTAACTAAAGGGTGCACGAAATCAAAATGCGTCACTTTCAAATTGCTGCAAATTTTTTCCATTGAGGATTATCTATTGAAATTTGTGGTGTGTTTAGTTCAATGTCTTTTGTTTACATTGTCTAACTTTCACTAACAATTGCGCAGCCATTGCGGAAATAGTTAGAAGATCAGTGACGTAAACAATTTTTGTGCACGTTCGTGGGAGCTACGAGTATCATTAGCAAGAAACTGTAAAACGGGCCTTTGGAAAATCAATACGGCGAAATAAATGGTTAAATAGATCTCCGTGCTGTGTGAAGGATCTCAAGCGTTCAATCCAAGTAATAATTTAAGTTTCATAGCATGCTACAAGTGCGATTTAAGTTTTATGAACGACAATAAAACTTCCATAAAACCTCAATGACTACTAGGAAAGAGGAATCCAAACAGTTCAATAAGAAATGCGGTGCGAAAATTGAATTTAACCAAATCTTTATCTGCAAGATGCAGAAAAACGTGCAGGACTACACACCATAGTGGTTTTTCGCCAAAATCATGCGATCTATTAATTACGCCCAAATCGTTAGATTTTGGTCAATGATGTCTTCTGAGGAATTTATAGACATTACAAGCCTTTTCATATGGTGTTCAGCAAATGATCTTCAGCAAAGTTGATCAGGATTTGAATCACTGACTGCCAAAGGAGACTCCAAATCGAGTGCGCCTTCTCCTTTTGTTACACCGATTTCACCGCCAAATGTAAATCGCTTCGATATACCAATCAACACACCAAAGCGTCGCAGAGCAAACGATGGGAATTCATTTAGCTTCCCCGCCGTAACGAATAATGTAGGTACGAAGGCACCAAATGTGACCAAGACTGTGAATCTCAACCGTCGTGCTGATGATCAGTTGCTTTGGATATATCTATCTGTCTTTCATCCGGGTACTACAGAGAACCAGATTGCCTCACTGGTCAGTGAATGCCTCGATCTGTCGAACGTAACACCCAAGGTAGTTAAATTAGTACCCAGAGGAAAGGACGTTAGCTCGCTTCAATTTGTGTCATTCAAAGTTGGTATCGATGAAAAATTCAAGGACAAAGCTCTTTCAAATCAATCACGGCCATCATGGTGAATTTGAAGATAGCCGCTCAAAACAATTGTTAGGTTGACATCGGCAGTACCGTTGGAAAGGAAACCCACGTCGCATATGGAGCCGGCGATGGAGCCGTCACATTTGGATGTTTAGAGTTGGCAGTCTTAGGACGCACTAAAAACCGCACTTCCCCTTCCGACCCCGCAACTTCCGATCCATCAGCTGTAACCATCTTTCAATGCTCCGACACGTTTTCAAATCTGTTTGGTCTTCAAGCATCCAGCGTTATCCCATTAGTATGCAGCATTACTCCATCAGGTAACATTTGCAGCAATATATGTCCTGCTGAAGCTTTGACTGGTACTGCTCGCCTTTTAAGTAGTGATAACTTCCAGGCGTGTGTGACGTCATCCGATCATCAAAGCTTTGTCGCTTCATCAGATCTGCTTGGTCTTCAAGGCTGCAGCGTTACACCGTCAGGTGATCATCTTTGAAGTGATGTAGGGGAATTTGAGGAATTGACTCTTGACGCAGACTTGAATGGTAAACTAACGATTTATTACCAGAACGTCCGAGGCCTTCGCACAAAAATCGACGAAGTTTTCATAGCAATCTCTTCCACCCATTAAGATGTAATTGATCTCACCGAGACCTGGTTAGATGATGGAATTAATTCTCGTCAGCTTTTTGGCGATTCATATGCTGTTTATAGGAACGATTGCAGTTTTGTTAACAACCGTAAATCACGCGGAGGGGACGTACTCCTCGCTGTATCTACTGCATTGAATAGTTTCGTTGATCCAACACCTGTCGATGTTTCGCTTGAACAGCTGTTCGTTAAACTGAAGTTACATGATCGTTTTGTTAGCATAGGTGTAATTTACTTACCACCAGATCGTAAGAGCGATCTAGTCAGTGCAAACAACCATGTGCGATCAATTGATGCTGTTTTTCTTGACTTGAAAGTAATGACTGCACAATATTGTTTGGAGACTACAATCAATCTGTCGCACCAGTAGTCAACGTACTTCGCTCTTACATTTCTACCGCTTGCGCTGCGCTATTAGATGGATTCAGCTTCAACTGTCTCACACAAATTAATAACATGGAAAACCGTTATGGTCGTATCCTGGACTTTGTCTTATTGAATGAGACTGCACTTGCCGACTGTCAGATCCGCGAACCTGCCGAATCCAACTCTGTTATTGATGCAAATCATAGTAGAAGTTATTATCAGTCTGCCGAAACCTGTTATTTTTGAGGATATCCCGAATGATGTTCCTTCAAGCAGTGTCATTATCCTTCCAGCTGGAAAAGATCAATTATGTTTCCTGTATTCAAAAAAAGAGATCGGCGAAATGTTGAAAATTACAGAGGAATTACATCGTTGTGTGCCTGCTCCGAAGTTTTTGAGATCATAATGAACGATGTGCTCTCTGCATCCTGCCAAAGCTACATTTCCCTTGATCAACATGGATTCATCCCAAAAAGACCAATCTCCACGATTCTCGCTCAATTCGTGTTATTCTGCTTACGTAATATGGACGCTGGTGCTCGGGTTGACCCTGTATATACCGACTTGAAATCAGCATTTGACAGAGTTGATCACGCAATACTTTTGGAACGGTTGAAGTTATTAGGAGTGTCTCTTGATCTGATCCGTTGGCTCGAATCATATCTGAGAGATCGAACACTTGTAGTAAAAATTGGATGTGTGTTCTCTGCCCCTTTTACGAACAACTCGGGTGTTCCCCAAGGAAGTAACTTGGGCCCACTCTTATTCACACTCATTATCAATGATCCAGCCACGGTATTACCTCCTTGTTGTTGTATATTCTACGCTGATGACGTTAAATTATACATGATCGTCAAGTGCATCAGGGATTGCTTAGCTTTACAACAGCTCTTGGACACTTTCAATGACTGGTGCTCCTTAAACTCGCTTACAATTAGTATTCATAAGTGCAGTGTAATATCGTATCATCGCAAGCACAAGCCAATTTCGTACGACCACTGTATTGGAGATCAACATTTTGAGCGTGTACGACAAGTGTGTGACCTTGAGTCACTTTGGATTCTGCACTCACTTTCCGACTTCACTTTGACTATATCATTAACAAGGCAAACCGCCAGATGGGATTCATGTTTAAAATTTCGAATGAATTTAACGACCCTCTTTGTCTTCGCTCACTGCACTGCGCATTGGTACGGTCGATATTGTAATCTAACTCCATAATATGGTGTCCATATCAAGCAACATGCATAGCAAGAATTGAAGCCATTCAAAGAAAATTCGTTCGTTATGCATTAAGACGCCTTCCGTGGCAGGACCCTATTAATCTTCCGCCGTGCGAAGACCGCTGTAGGTCTACACACGCTTGAAACGAGAAGGAGAGTAGCCCAAGCTGTTTTCGTCGCTAAAATTCTTCTAGGTGAGTTAGATACGCCGGAATTATTAGGTCAACTCCACATCTATGCACCAGAATGTGTGCTTCGTCACCGAAGCTTTTTTGCTGTTGGAACATAGGAACACCCTTTATGGTGGTCATGATCCGATTCGTTTCATGTCTGCCCTATTCAACGATGTGTTTGCGGATTTCGATTTCAACGTGTCATCCACCACTTTCAAGAACCGGCTGCTAAGGGGTCTCTGACTTGACAGTTATTTACCGACGATTTTTTAATCTGTAGTTTTATTTGCTGCTTTTCTTTTATATATTTTTTTTAAACTTTTTCTTTACTTTTTTTGTATTAGCCTGTTCTTTTTACATTTTTTTTCTTTTATTTTTATTGTTAAGTTATTATTGTTATTGTTAAGTTCTGTATTGTGTATTCAATTGAAAAGATATGGGGGTTTTTATGCCAAATTCAGAAGAGTTAATGTTTCACTCAAATTGGCTTTTCCCCATCCCCATATTCATTAAGACCAACTATGTCAGATGATAAATAAAATAAAATAAAATAAAATAAAAAAATAAAAAGTTGTAGAGCAAGCTTTTGTCAATAACTTTGCTGAAGACACAAAGCCTTCTTCTTTAATATCTTCAACATTATTGCTGGTTGTTTTTGAGTGATCCTTTGAAAGCCAATTCATTACTATATTTTTTAAATGTCATTCTGATAAATTCAGTATGTTCCGTAAAAAGGTTTGAATTATCAAAATGGACAACTTTATATATTGCAATAACGGCTTACTTGTTTATTTTCTAAATTATTTCGCAATTTTTTATAAATAATGTATTTTAAATGGTGATTATTTGTTAGCGTGGAAACGGCTGTGTTAACGTCAATAGTATTTTCGGACTACTTATCAACAATTGCTAGGTTTGTCATTTGCTGCTATGATTTCTGTGATTAATCCTCCTATAAGTGAGATTTTTCAGCTACATTCCTTTTTAGCAGAAAGAACTAACGCTAGCAGCGCAGAGCTAACGTATTTGGAAAATTTAATGAGATTGCTTTCATGCATATATTTTTTCTAAATACATGAAGGCTCTTATTGTAATGCTTAAGAGGCTGTAGCTCGTTATATGTGGATGACCCCAGAAGCATTTTTTTACAATATCTTTTCAATTATCATTCCTTCGAATTTCATATATTCTAAGGTATTTCAATCATCAAAATACAGAATTTTTATGAACGTATAATTTTTTATATCTCGAGTATTTTTGAAGATATTGGCCATTTTTTTTAAACAATATTTTTTTTCAAATCATCTATAACTCTCCTGGAGACAGCGAGAGACAAGTAAACTTTTAAATTTTATAGTTTTGATGCAGCATTTCTAGTTGAAACTAGAGTTGGCTACCCGTTAGGGTGACAATGATTTATATGAAAAATTTTTTTCGCATCCTACACCCCGTTCCAAATCATGAAAAAATGACACTGTCCAAATTTGAGCGAAATCGGTTAACCCTAACCCCTTCCCCAAAGAGCTTAAAGTTTGTATGGGATTTTTGGCTAAAATGCATGGGGAAACACTCGCAGTTCACAAAATCGTCTCTAGAGGTCGCTGTAAACCTCCGATCACGGACCTAGGAAGGAGTTAAGCTTTTGAAGAAATGCTGAACAAGTTTGTCGAAGATTGCAAGACAATCCAACCAACCGTTAAAGAGTTAATAACGTTTAAAGTTGGATACTGCTGCTTAACATTCGCAAAGGGCGTATCTCATGTATGTGAAACACGCGTGAAGGTGGGACAAAGTTAGGAAAAACTCATATATCTCTGAAACGATGAGAGATAGAAAGTTATGATGTTCCGCAAAGTGGTAGAGGAATAAAAGGACTTTTTGGTTTCACTGGAAAGTTTCAGGATTTCTCCGCAAGGTGGCGGTAGTGAGCCAAGCAATTAAAAGGGAATACTCCTATCTTTACAACGGTAAAAGATGGATCATTTGGATGTTCTACAAAGTTGTACAGTAGCAAAAAATATTTTCTTTTATCATTAGAAAAATGCAGAATTCTACCACATGGTGGCGCTAGTGAACAAATTTAAATCAAGGTAATACTTATATCTATACAATTGTAAGAGATAGTGCAATCTGATGTTCTGCGAAGTTATACATTATTTCAAAGGCTTTCGTATCTCGTTGTAAATATATAATTTAGGCCGCTTAGTGGTTCAAACAGCATCGAGAATGAATATATTTTAATACACCTTTTGAATGTTTCTAATTTTTTTTTAATTTTTAGTCCTATTTCTTGTGCAGAGTTTCTTTTATTATACAGAACATGTTACAGTTTTCTTAAGACTATCATGTTATGATAAAATCTATATTCTTAAATTTCTCGGTAACCCCATTGATATTTCTCGTGTTGCATTCATTTATACAGCTTTTTTGATTTTTTGAACTAACTGTTTACTAACTTTAAGAGTGTTCTCGTCTCAGAGATGTCATGTTCAGAGCGGCGCGTCAGTGCTCGTTTATTACCTCTCGCAGAAGAAGCGTACACAATGCGCTGTGAATCCAGTTAGACTGGCATTGGTTGCACGATTACAGGGCTGATAATTTGGTGATAGGTGAGAACTACTAGGGTCATTCGAATGCCGATTAGTGACTTTTTCAATCATATCTGGCCTCACTAATAACTTAGAAACAGGCTGCTCAAAATATATTCTGTTATCTTACGCGGACTACTGGGCTTAAGTACTATCTTGTGCTAGAATATTGCCAGCCTGGAAAAAATACCTAAGTAGGCTACAATCCAATTCGCGCTGTGCTTCTATTATATTCAGCATCCCCCTTTTTTGCAAATAAGCAAAGCGTGCATGCCAATTGCGCTACCTGCCCAGTCGGGGGTGCATCACCAGATATTTGAACTTTGTTTTATGCGGATCCTCCAACATTGCTATCGGCGCTTGTCGATCGCTCTCACAATAGAGACTGAACCAGCTGGGTATTTTGTGCGGTTCATCGCGCATGTTGCTCGCTATCGCCGGAGAAATATAGTGCATGTCGTAGTCGTCGGTGCTCGTTGGTCGCCTCAAGACGTGCCATGTGCTGCGAACCCAATTCAAATGATATTGGTTATACGAGTACGGGACTGATATTTTGGTAGTAGGCAAAGGATACTACGCCCATTTGAGGGTCCGATGGTCACAAAACTTCCAAACTGTACAATACAATACTTTGGAATTATAGTCCATGTGAGGTCACGGATAACCATTCCACAGTGGTCCCGAATGCAAGAATTTTGAGATTTTACTAAAACTAAACAACTTAGCCTTAATAAGTCTTTGGAGAAGTTTTCGTAGTTTGTGGGCTCCTTCTTTTTGTTAAAAAATAGCTAAGGTGGTTCCAATTCTACCAAGATTAAAATAACTTTTTAATCATTCTAGCTAGAGCCAAATAACCTTCAGCGAAGTTGTAGAACGACAAATTTTGGAAAAGTTTGCTGAAGACATGTGAGATCTACCTGTCATACTTTTCAATTTACAACTTATACTTTAATTTTAAAATTAAAGGGTGTTTCTCAGAAAAACTGTTTTATTCGAATAACTTTTGCGGTGTTGATTTAAAAGTGAAGTAGTCTTCAGACAACTTTAAGATTGTTTTAAGGCGAACAACTTATTTCATGCCACCACATATCCAACTATTTTTGCTGAAGAGTTATGAGCACTTAATCGCCAACAATAACGATACGTTATTTTCTAAAAGTTCATAAAGTTGAATACAAAAAATCTATTTTTGATATTATAAGTACTTATATCTTTTGAATAATAGATGCTAGCGTTTTGATGTAGGTGGTTCTAATTTTCTAAAATCATAAAATAAACTTTTCAATGCTTCGATGCTTTTTCCCGAAACCCGTTTATATTCAAGAGGTTTACGGTGATCACGACTAAAGACCAATAGATCAACTAATATCCCAAAACTACAAAAAATTCCATTAGTATATGAGTATTTCTCGTACTTTATCGATTAGTTAATAATTTTTTCCCGCATTCGGGAACGTTTTTCCAAAAAAATCGCTGTTTTAAGCTCATAAAATTGTATTAAAAAATTCTCAAGGAGTTGTACTTTCAGATAACGTAACAAAAAAAAATCGATTTTTGGAAGATAAAAAAGGTATGTAACCCCTTAAGCTTCATACACACAGTATATATGCGTCCTAATCCCAATTTTAATAACGAGACACGAAAGCATTTGAAATACTGTATAACTTCGCAGAATATCAGATTCCACTATCTCTTAACATTGTATAGATAGAAGCATTACCTTGAATTAATTTTGATCACTGGCGCCACCATGTGGTAGAATTCTGCATTTTTCAAATGAGAAAAGAAAACATTTTTTGCTACTGTACAACTTTGTAGAACATCCAAATGATCCATCTTTTACCGTTGTAAAGATAGGAGTATTCCCTTTAAATTGCTTGGCTCACTACCGCCACCTTGCGGAGAAATCCTTAAACTTTCCAGTGAAACCAAAAAGTCCTTTTATTCCTTTACCACTTTGCGGAACATCATAACTTTCTATCTCTCATCGTTTCAGAGATATATGAGTTTTTCCTAACTTTGTCCCACCTTCACGCGTGTTTCACATACATGAGATAAGCGGAGTACGCCCTTTGCGAATGTGAAGCAGCAGTATCCAACTTTAAACGTTAATAACTCTTTAACGGTTGGTTGGACTTTCTTGCAGTCTTCGACAAACTTGTTCAGCATATCTTCAAAAGCTTAACTCCTTCCTGGGTCCGTGATCGGAGGTTTACAGCGACCTCTAGTGGCGATTTTGTGAACTGCGAGTGTTTCTCCATACATTTTGGCAAAAAATCCCATACAAACTTTAAGCTTAAATTTGGACAGTGTCATTTATTCATAATTTGGAACGACGCTAGGGGGTGTAGATTAGCGATTTCAAAAATGGTCGTTTTATTGTCACCCTACTACCCTTGTTTGCCCGTTTAAAAGTTATTATTTTCAAAACTTTTGCATATTTTACCAAATACCAAAAATTACCCAATAACTTCTAAGTCACAAGAGATAGACCGCTGTTCTCTTCAGAAAAGATATGTATCTTGACAAGACGAACAACTTTTTGGAGCATGTTGAAGCTTTATCTATAAATATACTATAAATAGAGACTTTTGGTCTTCAGTAAAGATGTTCACAAAAATAAGTTCTTTAACATTGCTGAAGACTTCATCCTATTTTCACATTTTGAAAAAAATTGTATATCACTTCAAGGGGGATTAATCACTCGAACTATATCATCGAAATGAAGGTCTTGGAGTTTCATAAAACACACTTGAAGGCACTATTGCTGTACGCTTTACCGATTTCGCATGAATAATTTTTCGCACGTTTCTGGCGAAAAAAAGCACTGTGCACATGTACAATATTCGATAGGCGCCAAATCGCAAGAAACGACAGAATGCTATGAAGAACTCAAGCGAAAGCTCAACACTCAACTGTCGATGAAACCGTATCATCTCATCAAAGATGACGAGACTTATGTGAAAGTTCGACATTCCCGAGGAAGCTGCAAAACAGAAGATGTTAAGGTTTGCTAAAAAAATGCATGATTTGGCAGGCAATATGCTAGTATGGAAAGTGAACATCCCGTTCGTCATAACCGTAACAATCATTGGGCAGGTGTACATGGAAAAATGTCTCCAAAAGTGTCTATTTCCTCTTTAGAAATGTTCTGGAGTGGTAAAAGACTTTGGCGACTTCGTGCCAAAGGATCCTTATCCCTCGATCACACCGGAATTGCTGCCAATTGAAAAATACTGCGCCATCATGAAGCAGGCCCTCCGGATGCATCCTAAGGAAGTAGGAATGAGGAACAAATGGATCCCCACCCAAAAACAAGTTGGCCCAAACGTTATACAAGATTTTCTGAGTAGTGCTAAGAGGAAGGTATGTGCCTTTTGATAATATTATGAAATTGAATAAAACGAGCATGGCTAAAATTCAATAATATGTTTTATTTTATTCCCAGAAAGTTTGAAAACGATGGTGAAGTTTGACAAACTTTTTCGTGTGATGCAATTTGATTCCGTACACCCTTTAATGCGCACGTTTAGAAATTTTCCTTGCGCGAGGATTTCATTTGCTCAAAGGCAGTGATTTTAAGCGATTGATTTGTAAGCTTTAGTAATAGACTCCCACTCTATGCTTATCTTACTACCCACTCGGGCTAAAATTGTAACGCTGGCCCTGTTGAATGGTAAACATGGGGAACCTATGACCAATTGACCACTCTATCTTGAGTTTATATTTGGTTCTGGCGTGATTTTTGACATTTTGGTTACCTTTCCGCGCCTGCTCGGATTCGGGATCCAACCTCGACGCAACACCAGAAAGAATTTTGCACAACTGTTACTGTATCGTGGAATTTTTTTCTCAGGTTGCTTCGATGAGGCAGATTGGATTTCTAGGCCTTACATATGCAGATTATCAGATGGTCTTTAGACGCTTTAAGATTTGTTTCCTACAATTTGAGAATAAAGTTGTTGGACTTTTTTTCCTTTGAAAAGAAAAGCGATACCCCTTAAATGAGGATATAAATCACGTTCCATGAGTAAACTAATATGCGTGATCAGTATGACATTTGATAGCTGTTACGTCCAATTAAAATAGCTGTGACCGATAGTTTCATGGCGAACAAAATTTTGATTAATCCGGTCTTTTAAAAAATCACACCCTCATGAAAGAACAAATCATTTCCGATTCTGAAATTCTTACCGGGCTCTTAACTTTATCTGTATTCTGCGTACATTAGCAAACATAAATCTTTAATTAGACATTTTCAGGAATGTGCGTTTAGAACTAATAAAAATACAGCAACGACCTTCTCCGTGTCAAACAGCACCGTCTGCCCGTCTGTGATGTGCGTGGTGGGTGAGGGCGCAACAAGCCACATTCATAAAACGGTAATTTATCGGTTTTCGCGTGGCTCCATGAAGGGGCAAATCCACCATCGAAGGCAGGCCGAGGCGGCAAGGTGTGCACCCAAAAGACAAGGCAAACGAACAACAAGTTACTTCCCGAGGGTTTCTTGGAAGCAAGATGAGAGTTTTATTGCGAGGCTTTTAAGATTGTTTTTATTGGCTTGATCTGTTGTGTTTTATTCAAACATGTCTGCGCGATTCGCTGCCCGTTGTTTGCAGCCTTCGAGGCGAACAAAACCGTGTGGAAAGGTTTATAATGCGAAAAGAAAAACCCGCTGAGCTTGGTTAATGATCGTTTATGCTTAATCTGCCTCGCATGCCCAGCGCACCACCACCAATGCTCTCGGCCTCGGGGGGGTCGAGATCTTTTCTCTGGGACAAAACAGCCGCAGATTTTCTCATTACGCGGCTTACTGGCGGTGAAAGCGGTTCCGTTTTTTTTTATTGGTTTCGGTACTTTGTTGTACTGATTACCTATATTGATAAGGGAAGCTTCCCATCACTGATTCTCGTGAGGTGAAAGATGTCTATACTTACAGTTGTTCGGTGGATTGAAGTCGCACTTACCTGAAATGAGAAGAAAAAATAAAGTTTTTTTAACTTATTTTTATTATATAGAGAACGTTTCGATTCAGAACAATTTTACTACTGATTTGGATGTTAGCCCTTGAGATAAAAAAGTTTTGTGAAGTTACATTGTACAACTTCGTGATTGTTGTATGTAAATTTATGTGAATGGTGCGATTTAGTTTGGGCCAAACCATGCTCAAAGGATTAGTCAAAGTTTTCCCAGGATTAACTATCTTCCGGTGTTGTCTTCATTCGGAAACTATTCGCTTTGAAACCCCCCTCCAGTGTCGAAACTCATTCGATGTTGAGTTTATGGGAATGTTTGTTGTTTGTGAATCAGGACGATCCGGGGGAATCCTTACGCACAAAAGTTTTTTAATTAAAACTTTGCGTGTAGCATCGCACTTTTGACTTTATATGCAACATTCATTTTAACCACATGTTGCGTTTTCTTCTTCTCGGGAACCAGGCAAGTAGAAATTGCAGGTTCAGCGTTCGTTCTGTTTTTCATATTTTTACGCGAAAGGGTTCGAGAAATCAAAACCATCTTCTTTGTCTAAGGGTTGAATGTAACAGTCTTAAAATATTTTCTTTTAATTTAGAGAAAAATCGAAAAAAATCTGTTTTTAACTCTCACTCAAACTAATGTCAGAATTCCGAGTTACGTCTTCCAGTTTATGGAATAATTATCGAGATTTTACGAATCTACACGGATTACCACAGTCCAGGCATCAGCACGGCTCGAAAATCCGAGTAAATAAATAAATTCGGAACCGTCATACGAACAAGTCAAGCAAGTCTTTCGAAAGCATTGGATTTGGCATGTGATTTACCGGTTATCGCACTTGCTTTACACTTTTATTCTTATTACCGACTGGGGGCGAAAATTGACAGCACAAAACAACGCAGAATCATCAAAGAAGGCGCCGACCTTGGGATGAGCCCCGTCCTTCGAATCGCGGCGCTTCTACTGCACTGACTGCGTCTGGCGTTGCTGCAACGTTGCCTTTCTCTGCCAATTCCCGCTCATCATAAGGCAAATAATCAACTCCAAAACAGCCCCACAGTCTCACACTCTATAATTTATCAATTTCAATTAAATTGCTGTTCTGCAATAAAAATCATGCTTTTTCAATTATTTTGATTAGCCTTCCTTCTACCTTTTCACCGGCTTTGGTTGGAGTTTCATTCCCCTGTGTCGGTACCTGAAGGGTGCATTTACCGTCCTCTGTTTTTTTCTTTCTTTCTTCGCTGACTGCATGGTCCCTTCTTCCGCTTTGAAATCATGCGGTTCCGTATCCTCTTTACTTCTGGTGTATTACGCAAATTACGCTGAGGGGTTTTCGCGTCCAGTCCAGTGGCACGATGTCCGCCACATGGCTCTCACACTCTATTGGAGCGGAGTTGCACTCGGTTGTTCGAATGAATATTTCATCAGTATGTGTAATGAAATAAAACCGAAAAATGCTCGTCATAATAAAGTAGCATGTTGCACTCTACTTTTTCGTATTATTTTTTTTATGAAGACTTTTCTGAGAGGGAGAGAAAAGGTACATCTGTTCATTGTTCAGACACAATATGGTCGAATTCCACTTGTCGAATTTTATGAAGTTGAATATTATTTAAGTTTGAATGTAGGAGTCTATTTCAAAATTCTCGTCAAGAATATTTTCCGATTTTTTAACTTATGCTAAACAAAATAATTTGACTTTGTTGTTGTCTGAACGGAAATATACACAATGTGGTGTCTAATTATGTGCAATTTCGTACATTCTACAAAAAAGCTAATCCGTCGCCATCAACTAACTACATAAAACACCTGTTTGCGTCGCTTGTCGTTCTATAGATGATATTATCCGGGTTGATGTCCAGTCCTTCCGTTTCAAGTATCTCCCTGCGCGTCGCTTCGATCCTCGGACATTTGACGACCACATGCTCCGGTGACTCCTCGACGTTCTCGCACTCCAGGGACAACGGTGACATTGCGTGTCCGAACCGATGAAGATACTTATTGATGCAGCCGTTGCACGACAGGAGCTGTGCCAGGTGGAAATTTAGCTCTCCGTGCTCCGTCAAAAGTTTTGGGATGAGCTAGGATGAGTGCACATGACGATCCGGTTAAAGATTCTTCCGTCGTGATCTCATCCTAAAATCGGAATCCACGAAATCGTCTCCAAAGTCTAAGTCCTTCAATATCAGATCGATGCGCATTCGAACTTCACAAAATAAATCGTAGACTTCATCCTTTTTCTGAACCCTGGATGTTGAAGATCCATTATCGAGTGGTTCCTAGTAGTTTCGAATGAAGTTCTTCTTCACATTCATCGCACTCGGCAGTTACTTTTCTTATTCAGATAGACGTCACAGCTCGTTGAACTTTTTTAATTACCCTGCACTGTTCACATTTTCATTTCGTGTTCGTAATTAATAGCGGTTAAACCGTTGACTTTAAATGTACAGTTTGTTTGTAGAAGCTGTTGCCTTCATTGTGCTTTTACAGGAGTACAAGGTTAAGTGATTAATTCACCAATAAGTGAAATACAAAATTTCCTATTTATAGTAATACTAGCTCATACCCATCGCGCGTTGCTGCGACTTTCAACAAAATAGAAGGAATACACAATTTGTTCCGAAGCGCCATCTGGTGGGCAGATAATCCCGAACCCTATAAAGCATATCCATATAATGTCAATATATGTCAACCAATATAAAATATAATAATATATAATATAATATAATATAATATAATATAATATAATATAATATAATATAATATAATATAATATAATATAATATAATATAATATAATATAATATAATATAATATAATATAATATAATATAATATAATATAATATAATATAATATAATATAATATAATATAATATAATATAATATAATATAATATAATATAATATAATATAATATAATATAATATAATATAATATAATATAATATAATATAATATAATATAATATAATATAATATAATATAATATAATATAATATAATATAATATAATATAATATAATATAATATAATATAATATAATATAATATAATATAATATAATATAATATAATATAATATAATATAATATAATACAATATAATACAACTCCGATTGGCTGCCACTTCATTGCCCAGTTGTCACTTCAATGATGCCGTGATGTACTCACCTTACCCCGTCAATGATATACATATAATGTTAATGTAAAAATGTTATATAAATAAATTAAATTGGTAAATTAATTAATATACATATAAATAGATAAATAAATAAATAAAACAGATTGCTAAAATACCTACAAAATAAAATATATAATGAGAAAAAAATATACTACAGTGAGAAGATAACAGTGAAGACCCGTTTTTATCAACCCCTCTATGACAGAATGGGGGCACCGACAATACCGGAACATACCACTCCCTTCTCAATAACCCAAGGCTGTGAAAACACTCCTTCCCAGGCACAACCCCACCAACGTCTCCGGCTACCCAATACAACTTATTTTTATATAATATATAAGGACTGTGCTGCAACTATTTGAATAACGCAATTTCCAGCGCTTGTTAAGGCGATGGATCGCTTTTCCGTGGCGTAGCTTCGGATCACAGAATTGGCACGTAAGAATCTGTCCTAGATACGTGACCACTGTTGGCTGACTAACTGACTTGGATTGATTTGCATTGGATGGTCAGGTAAGTGTGGATAGGTTTTGTCGGACACATTCTCGCCTCACGCAAGACCTGGGAAAAAGTTCCTCCAAGTATCTTCCTTAATATTATCGACTCTTCTGTATTTTAACATGTGTTGCTTGATAACTTTTGGCAACTCTGTTGACACTTTGACAGTTCTCTAGGGATAGCAGAAAATCGATCCGGGTGCGGAAACACCGTGAAAGGTGTACTCAGAACATCAACTCCGACAAGAGATGCGAACCGATCGCTACAGTGACAGCCGTGTATTATTCAGCCTTCATTGCGCTAGGTCGGTCAATATTTAGTCGTCGTTTAATTGGAAGTCCAATAAAATAGTGTAGTCAGTAGTGTAAAATAAATGTTTTAGTAAAGTGAATACGTCTTCTACTGTCGCTTTAACTTGCCGGTCAACATATTTAGGCTCTCTATCGTCGTCATTTGTCTGCGCAATCCGCCCTGGAAGGAAGAGAAAACAGTCACGAACAACTCTTTTAAAGAGCGTCCACAAATTTGGCCTCGGACCATTTTCTCGACCGGAAGACACCAAGGCGAGGCCAAAACAATAACCGTAGCATTAATACGCGGTGCAAGATCATGCAGCTTTACTGCAATAGTGTCATTGTCTCTATATGCTGGGATGCTGTATAAGTTGTTAAATTCGACGATGTGATTCTGCTTGGATAAGGGTTTTGAACATAATCAGTACCGCATGATGTAGATGGTGGAATTGTACAGCATTAACTTCTGCTACGTTAAGCTTCATGTCCACCTTCAAAAGTAGTTCCACAACTCGAATCAATAGTTTTGCTGGACATTTCGAAAAAGACAACTGCAATACAGTTTGACCGCAACGGGGAATAATCTAATTTTGCATTGTCACTCATTGTTTGTTACGTTGTACACGCTAGATAGAAGGAAGGAAACTTTGCGTTGGCTAATGGACAAAGCAGCATACGGGTAGATTAAATTGAGTGCTCTGCCGTAGCAGCGACGCGAATTTTAGCTTCCGAACTGAGTAAGAGGAGAAACCAGGCTGAAAAAATTGTTGCAAACATTGTCTCCTTTTATATGGAAGACCCATCAAAATTAGTTTTTATAATAACTTTATTTGTCATTTTTTACGTTTTTTGTAACTTCCACAAAGTTATTTGCTGTACATTGCAAAGTCCCGTTATAAGTCGAGCCGACGTCTTAAAGGCTCTGAATGCTGTTGATTCGTCGAAAGGTCCTGGTCCCGATCATCCTTTGTCTCAATTTATAAAAAGCTATGCCCACGTGCTGTCTCTTCCAGTGTGCATCATTTTCAATCGCTCCTTCGCTGAAGACATTTTACCTATCGCCTGAAAAGAAACTGCCATCGTTCTCATACATAAGGCTGGAAATCTTCATAATGTCGAAAATTACAGAGATATTTTATTATTAAATTGTCTCTCCAAAGTTCTTGAAAAGCTGGTCAACAACGTCACGTATGCAGCTGCATCCCACATTATCTCGGGCGCCTCGCGATACGATCGACAACTTCTAACCTGATAGCTTACACTTCTATGTTGTTTCCCGCCATCGAGAAGCGTCATCAGGTTCCACAAAAATACGTATTTTAATACAAGCAAAAAATGGAATAACCAGAAACCTGAAAACTTGCTCCTGAATTTATAAGTAGTGCTCGGAGTTACACAGCCAGAAGTACTGAGTTTAACCCTCTAGTTCCCAACACCGCCTCTAGGCGGTCTCTTTAAAAATCTAAATAAATCATACTAAAGCATAATTGTATGTTGTCATCCGCACTACTATTTTTCCCAACGCTCACACCTTTCATACACTCACATTGTTTGAATAATTTCAGCTTTCTGTTAAAGGCAATTGAAGCTCAAAGTTGAAAATTCGATGAAAACGTGGAAAAACAATATTTTGTGTTTTGTGGTAATCTTCATTAAACAAATTTTAACAACATTTGGAAATTTTAATAACTAAAAAAATATTTTTGAGTAGCCTGTTAGTAGCCATTTACTGTAGATGTGAATTGGTTTAGTGGAATAATTCGGAAGTTTACCTTTTTTGGCAAAACACTTTGCCCGCCTAAAGGCGGTGTTGGGCACCTGGGCGAAAAAGAAATTTCAGTCTTTTGTGATTACTTATCGTACCGAAACTAGCTTTATGTGCAAATTTAGCTGAAAAGAAGCATGTTTTAAATTTTTTGGGTGAATGCTGCTGTTAGAATATGGTTGTCCTTATCATTTATTTATATTTAGGGGAGTCTGGGGTAAGTTGGCGGAATATTTTTTTCTCCTTTTGTATTAGACATATGGCGCTGTTTATAGTCCTGCACTTCAAGTATTCACATTCTCCCATGTACTTATGTTGCATTACATTCTGTTTCGTTCACGTTAAGCGTTAAGCTTTCGAGCATATTAGAGTGAAGAGCCCATTTTAGTCGTATTAGGGAGGGTGCCGCACCATTTCATTAATTACTCGGAATACAATTGATGCAATGCGTATGAATTGGCACCACTATCTTTGCTTTCCAATGCGTTGAACAAAGATGGCTAACGCTGCTCTAATCACCGGCTTCACATGGTTAGGGCAAAAATAGGCTTATTACCCTAGGTGAAGTTTTTAAATTTCAGCGTTTTTGTTATTTAGAGCTAATTCAAAGCTATTCCACGAATGACTAGATTTTTCGATAGCGCGCGAAAAGAACTTTCCGTGGCTGTATATACAATATACGTAACCACAAACAAAATTTGTTGTTTTTTGTTTGTTTACTTCGGAATTTCACCTGAAGAATCTCGAAAAATCTCTTTTATACGATCTTCTTAAATTAAAAAATAAAACATGATAAGTAAAACCAGCGCCACCAGACACTGGTCTCCCCTACTATAAATTAGAAGTCAATAATTAAACAACCAAAGCACTAGAAGAGATACTCTTTAGCTTGGGAAATTTGCGTTCTTATGGAGTCTAAAATATAAACCATCTGAATTCGCTTATGTTGAAGTAACTAGAAGAAAAAAAGTTTTTGTTTTTTATTCGCTTAGGTGCCCAACACCGCCTCTAGGTGGCCTACTTATTTTCAGGCTTTAATGAAAAATCCACTGCTTACATGAATTATCAACATTATTTTCGTTTTTCTCATCACGAGACCCGCCTACAAAAGTTTTTTCAAGCCAAATAAAAATTTGGGCACTAGAGGGTTAATAAAATATATATTTCAGCTTAAAACTATATACATTAACCCGCCTACGTTTGCTGTTAGAATCGGTATCACAACACGATCAAAACTAACGCATTATTAGAACTGGACTGTGATATCGAAAAAACAAATTATTACCGTCGCACAGAGGAATAGCTGGGGTCGAATTCTGAACAAAACTATTTATAGCGGCTATTGCTGTTATTATGCCTTAATATAAACCTCAAATAGAAAATAACTGGTTTTTGGGGCTATTTGGCATCTATCCACTTACCAGTGCAGGGGCCAATTTTCTAGATCCTTCCGAATACTAGTATTTTCGGGGTGATCTTTGTGAATACATTTGTTTTTCCCGCTGCATGAACAGTTGGTTAGTGGAAAAGGAACAAGAAAAGGGATACCTGCGCACATATTTATAAAGATTCATTTTGCCAAACATAGTATTTGACCCTACAGCATTTTGGCGTACCTCAAATTAGTAAAAATATGAATATTTTGAAACCGCTTGTAGATCTGAAGAGATTGAATGTTTTTTGAATAGCCGAATTCTTGTTTTGTAATGTTGTTTCAGCAACTTTGCCGGATCTTGCCGTATAATGTAATTTTTTTAACTCTCAAATTTGGGATAACTTGTTTAAAAAAGGTGTTTTTAAAGCTGGTCCAATAAACAGCAACACTACTATTTTCGGTTATTTTTAAGCTGAAGTTATACAAATAGTTGTGTTCAATTACGTTTGTTATAATGTTGTCTTATTTAATACAGTCATCATCATTTGAAAGCGACCTTCCTGGATATATAATAAAAAAATGATTAAAAACCCTTAAAATATCACTATTTTGCATCCATGCAAAAATTATTTAGCAATTTTTGGCATACTCTTTATTTTGCCACAATATGCAGTATGCTTTTAGGTATCTAAAAAAATAACTAAATAAAAAATCCAAAAAAAAATTATTTTGGTTATTGGCCAAGAATTTGTTCTAGTTACTCCTCTGTGCATCGTACCGATGCTTTTAACTATTATTACTGCCGATATTATTAACAAGTGACTATACGAAAATGAATTTCAGAGCTCTTGCGATGATCAGTGACACTTATTATGGTTGTAGGGTGGACCTGGTGGAAACTACATCACAAACTTAACCCTCAAAAAGGCAAGCTAAAATTGTGACTTCAAAAAGCATCGCATCAAAGATTTTTACATTTCTTATAAAAGAAATGTATAGAATTCGCTCGAACTTTCAAGATTTTTTCCGAGGCCCGAAGGGCCGAGTCTTATATACCAATCGACTCAGCTCGACGATTTGGGACAATGTCTGTGTGTGTGTCTGTGTGTGTGTATGTAACGGACAAATTCTCATTCGTGTTTCGCAACAATGGCTGAACCGATCTTATCCAAACCAATTTTAAATGAAAGAACTAGTATGAACGCTATTAATTTGTTTTTGATTCTGATGTTTAGTTTCCAAGATATGAATGTTTGAATGCGTAAAAATGGCATTTTTTGCAGTTTTTTTAATTATCTGCCGAAATTGACAACAAAGATTAACAATTTATATGTTTTTAGACAGCTTTAACGAATACCTTTCGAACAAGCTATAGATTGTTGAAATCGGACTATTATCAAAAGAGATATTTAACATTAAATGCGGACGAAAGATTTTTATCATTTCCCATAGCCAGAAATATGACCAAAAACATGTAATCTATTATTAACGCCAAAACGGCTTATTTTAGGTCAATAGTATCTTCGGAGAATTTAATGGAGGTAATATGCCCTTTCTTTTGATATTGTGCTTTTGCTGATTAATCCCCCTATGAGTGAGATATTTTCACAAATTTTCTTGGAAGTGATTATATCGAAATGATGCCTTCAGCAAATTTGTAGCTCTTACTTTTGCGAATAACTTTGCTAAAGACATTAAATATCTATTTTGAATACTTTAAAAGTTATGGCTTGTTGTTTGTTGATTACTCTTTGTCGCCTATTTATTGTTCAATATAGTAATAATCCATTGAAATAAGCCAAACATTATTACGATAAAACGAATTTTGTATTTCATTTTACTATCTGCAACCGCTAGAAATAATCACCGAATACTTCCAAGTTGTCTAGAAGGAACTTGATAACTTATCAGTACAAAAATGTTCATTTGTGCGAACCTTCTGACTGCACTTTTTCTAACTTATAACCATCGGATCGATCTGACACATATCGGAAAATGAATAGCGAAATAAATAACTCCAAGCAACGGCGTAGCCAAGAGAAGGTTTTGGGGTTTAACACCATATAACCCCCCCCCCCCACCGCACTCAAAAAAAAATTGGATTGAAGTTGAAAATTTATTGATGCAGACTGATTTAATTCAATTTTACAATAACAATTATCTGATCCGTAGATTGATAACCTGTTGTTGTTAACATCATTAGGACTTTTGATAAATTGTCGGAATGGGGTCCTCCTGATATGTAACTGATCTATTGGTCTTGATTTCACAGTTGTTTAATTGCATCAATATCAAATTCCTGCTTGAAAACATTCCAATAGAAAATTCCAGAGTTCTGTAATCAATCATAATCCTCAGATTTATTTTCAAATTGAGCTCGTTTTTGTAGAGATGTACTGTAATAAGGGTCTTTATTTAATAGGAAGCGAAGTTAAAATTGATTTAATGTCTATGAAACATAGAACTGCTCACCAAAAAATGCATAACTTTCAACATATGCTAAAAATGTTTTTGGCTTTTCTCATTCACTCTAAAATTCGTCAACCTAATCCCGACCCGGAGAGCCGTGTGTCATATGCCAATCGACTGAGTTCGTCGAGATCGGAAAATGTCTGTGTGTGTCTGTATGTGTGTATGTAGAAAAAAATGTGACGTCTGTTTCTCAGAGATGGCGGGACCGATTCTCACAAAGTTAGTCTCAAATGAAAGGTACAACCTTCCCAACGGCTGCTATTGATTTTTTTATTGATTGGACTTCCGGTTCCGGAGTTACGAGTTGAAGAGTGCAATCACATTTTTGATGCCAAATGACTCTAAAATGCATGAAACATTGAAATGTTTGACAAAAATTGATTCTTTGGCCTTTGGTACATTTTTGTTTTTCTCATATAGAAAGGTTATGCAATCATTCTTAAAATCGTCAATCATACCGGACCGGAGGGAGTATGCAGTGAGGGGTTGCTACTTTAAAATTAAAACTAGTTTAAAATTTCTTAACAAGTTGAAAATTTTCGGCAGGGCCTGGACCTCCCGGATCTTTCTCCCACCACTAGGTGGATTAAAACAGGTTTTTATTTTGGGAATGCGTCGAGTTGAGAGGAAAACGTAATATGATTAATAACGAGGATAACACTTTCCGAATGTAGAGAGAAATTTATGAAAAATGACGATTTCCATTCGATTCTAGCAGGTTCTGATCGATTTTGATGAGCATTTGATTTTTGTTGTATGACCAATTATATGTATAGGTCAATGTTTAAACATAGTAATTTAAGGTCAAGATAGCATCATTTTGAAACCGCCAATTTCGGAGGGTTAGTATCTTCGATGAGTTTTACAGACGTTAAACAGCGCATCATTTGATAAAATAATTTTGACGGTATATCGTCCAAGAAGTATTTATGGTGAATTTTCTCAGGTTAATATTCTTGACTACAATAAAGTCTCAACAAATTCGCTAAAGACACGAACTCTGTTACTATTTTCTGAAAAATTAATTCTGCATAATTTTAAAACTTCAAAAATTATGGTTTCGGAATGATGCCGTTTGGACAGTAAGATCGATTTTCACCAAACCCCTACCAATTGTAAAATTGGTATTGTAAAAAAACGTAAGGGCGATATTTCAATGCTGATAGGTGGGACCGAAAAAGTAAACAATCGCCAAAGGGGCGATACTATCATTTTGTCAATTTCAATAGCAAAAACAAATTTTAATTTAATAATTTCAAATACTTCATGAAGTTTTGGGTTTCGATCACCGAATCATGCAATCTAGGATGTAAAAAACACAATAGTTCTTAAATAGGAAATAAAACCAAGTCTGGAAATATTCACTGTTGATTTTCTTTGAATGGTGTCACTGCTAATATCGCTTTTTTTCAAGAAAAAGCGTTGATTTCTTAGTTCTCAGTCGCGTTGGAAATTTGAATAAAGTATAAACTTCAAATCGATTAAAAAAATCGATTTTTTTGGCTCAGTACAATATACATAACCCCTTTAGGAAAATTCAGTTTTCCCACCACAATGCATTGATTGAGGAATTTAGATATTTTATTAACAGAGCATTCGCAATAATTCGTTTGTATGTCTATTTTATATGCGATTTTTTCGCTTTCCCATTGATTTGGTTTGAGATTTCTAGCACTGATGTTGTCCTATGCTGATTTGAGCGATTCTCTGAGTCCTGCCACTATCCTATGTAGTATGTGTATTCAAAAACATGGCGAAGCATCAAGTTCTAAATGTTCTCAAACGATATCATATCCGAAGAGAGTGATAAGAGTTATAAGAAATGTCTCATCACACTGTTAGGTGGATTAAAAGCGTTTTTTGTCGTTTTATCAGTGAGCGAATCAAAAGCCCGAAAACGCTTGATCATTTGTATTTTAAATTACAAGTTCGTTGAAACCAGAGAACTGTAACTAGCCGGGCCTCTGAGACCCCTTGCCTTTTTGAGGGTTAAAATTAAATATTTTACAGATTTAGCGCCAAATTCACGTAATGCCACAACTGTCGATACACGTCGGACTCGATTATCCGGGATTTCAAAAAATCGAATCACCCGGATATCCGAGTCGAACTTTTTGTGTTATTTTATGAATTTAAGCTTCACTCGCGTAGAAATTGGAAATAAAATGATCTGGATGAATTTTCCTATTATGGTAAATGTAAATGTACCTATTTTGACTCTAGTCGATTTTTCAGTATTTCAAGGTGTGATTTGTATTTACAGTTGGTATTCATTTTTATTTATTTTATGTTTCTAACGTCATTCATTTATTTATATTGGTAACGAGTTGTGGGTATGTATTACTTGTTTATAGCTTTTTTGTAAGAATTCTAAGACAAACTTTTTAATAAGGTGTGTATTCTGCAATACAGGTCAAACTCGTTTAGATTTTCCGGGGTAAATGATTCGATTACCCGTACACGAGAAAAAATGTAAATAAATTAACTGGGGGTTGTCTGCCTGTTTCTTGGCTCCAGTTTAATTTGCATGGTGGTGTCACATATCACAGCTAACATTTCTTTTAACTCCCATTCTAGCTAGAAGAGTGCACGTTGTACCTACACAAGGAGAACGTTGTCCTTGTCATTTTGGCATCATTTAGTTGACCAATACCATACCGAATCGTCAGGAGATCTCTACGCATGTAGTCTTCGCAAACTTTTCCACCCATGTTTGTTAGCGAAGGACTACCAAAGGTTACGTAGATGATGGTTTCCCGACCGGCACAGCAAGAAGTACTGCTGCAGCCCTCTTTACACACCCTATCATTCATCTCTGCTTGAGCTACCCAAAAATTGAAATCGCCTCCAGTGACTACCGAGTCTCTTATCAGAATTTTGTAAACCTTGTCTTGATCAACTTTTTTCTACCGCTTCCGAAATGTTTCCTGAGAATTGTTGGCGTCATGAAACACGAAAAACCTAGTTCAATAAGGATAGGTGCTTCTTTCGCAGTGATAGAAGCAGCTCAATATTTACCTTCCGATCTAGTCCAATTTCATTAAAAACGGAGTTGAAGGCAGTTTGAATTCGAAAGTTCTATCAGTTTTCATTAATATTGCAAGGCAATGTTTTATTTTCACCTTTAACAGAAACTATACCTGGCAGCACTGCTTCAGCACAACCCAATCAGACTAATTGTTATAGCTTCTGTACTACTGATGATATTTATAACTGTTAGTGCTCAAATGGAAGATATTAGTCACAGTTTTTATTAAGTATGTCGTTATAAACATATGTTGTGAAAACCAAAAGTTATGAACGTTTGGAAACGTGGCATGAAGGGGATAAAGATGTCATTGGAATTCTGTGCAGGAATCAATTGTTGAAGGGGATAATGGGATAAGAGCAATATTGTGTAAAAGTCCACTGGAACTCAGAGCAGGATACTCAGGAGACCTTCACACCGGGTTTCATAAAAATTAGGAACATGATTCTATCAGTATCTTAAATAAATCATAATCTTTGCAGATTTCTGTCTTGAGCAGGATTCCACCAGACGTCTAAGAAGTTTTTCTCTATAATCCTGCATCAAAATTCCAACCAAACCAGTAGAAATGCGAATAAGGATTCAATCGAAATTAAATTCTGAATTGGCCATGTCCTTGCGGTAGCAAAAGGGAAGGGAATGTTAGTTGAATACCTACTTAAGGAGACACGGGGAACCCACGCAATCTACATAGGTATTACGGATATTAGATATTGTTAGTAGGGAAGGAATTTGGGTTGTGGAATTGTTGTGGTTTATATAATATTCAGCGTAATTGATAATAAAAATTGTAATTGGTTTGATCTCACCAAATTTACTTGGCTGGGCTGCAAAGACACTGGCTTCCGGCACCACCGCTCAAGCACCTCCTCCGAGTATTTCGCTGGTGGTGTTGACCATTGTATTCCAAGTCGTACAACTTGTTAAAAATTGGAGATGTCGAACAATTACTACAAAATCAACTTTTTCCCGATGATCTCAGCGGAAATGTGGACTTTCTTGTGTCTTAGTATGAAAAAATTGCCTTCACCTATGGATCTTTTAAATCCCACAAATATTTCAATACCCAGTTGGCGTTAACTACGTAGTAGCACATTCTGATCATTCGATACTAATCGCTAATCCAGACACGGTAATAGGTTACATTACGTTTCAATTATTTGCCCAATATTAGTCACGGTTTGATTAAATTCGTCGAGCATCAATGATTTATCTTTGTCACATTTCATTTTACCGAATTTAAAGAAAAAAATACATTCTTTTTTTGATAGTAGAGACAACAAAATGACGCCGGGTGTCACTATGGCATTTTTCGATTTGGTACACCAAAATATATAGTAAACATGTAGTTCAGATCACTTTACATTTTCTGGGGACATCAGGGATTAGGGGAGACCGGGGCCAGTTGGAGGTGTTTTCAGTTTTCATTTTTTACCGCTTTGATTTTGGTAGATCTTGCAAAATAGAACACGTTGCATGAAAGGGTAGACTGTTGGCAACATCTCTGAATTTTATTAATTTTTTTTTTTATTTCAATTATAGAGGTTTTAACCTTAAGGTCATTCGCCTCTTCGGGTTAGAAAAATCTCTTAGGAAAAAATTCTATCCCTATGTGCGGGGTCGGGACTCGAACCCAGGTGCGCTGCGTACAAGGCAATCGATTTACCATTACGCTACGCCCACTCCCCATTTTTTATTAAAATTGTTTGATACGTTGTCTTCATTTCTAGAGACAAAAACATGTGACGCGGAAAGGCCGCCAACTTACCCCAGCCTCGGGGTAAGTTGGCGGACTGCCAGAAAATAAGCAATCTAATCGAAATACAATTACATAAGTGGTTCATATGAAATGTTCCGATTGTCTTTTCTTTAAAGCTGTATAGTATTCGACACTTTTCATTATATTTCAGTTTCAATACCCCGTCATTTTGACTTCGACGCGTACTCCATATTCAAAAGCAAATTTTCAAAATTCTTCAGGCGATTGGCTGAAATAATTGTCAGCTGCATTGACGAGAGACATAAGAAAAAGTTTCTCTTACTTTGGAGTGAATTCCAGAAATAAAAATATTTGTTGACTGTTTTTGCACTATAAATAACACCTCCAACTTGCCCCGTGTGCGTTACCGCCAATTTACCCCAACCGCATAATTTATAAAAAAGGATTTAAAAAATTGCTTTTGGGTATGAATAGGTATAATATCTATACGGGTGCTGAAAGCTCTTTTCACGCACTATCGAAAAATATAATCGTTCGGGGAAAAGATTGAAAACCATCTTCAATAACACAAAATGTATAAAATTAAGAAAATTTACAAATTATACTCAAAAACACATTATCGCCCACAGATTCTACAAAACATATTTTTTCGCAACAAAAACACATTGGATAATGTTACGGGTGAATGACCTATAAGGTTAAAACCCGCTTCAATAAAATCAATCAATCAATCAACATTGGATAATGCGTTTCACATTACTTGAGGTACACAACGAGAGACAGCGCTTTATGTCTAATAGAAACGGAGAAAAGGGGGTTCCGCCAACATGCCCCAACCGCCAACTAGCCCCGGGCTCCCCTACCATGTTCAGTTGGGCTTTGAATTCTTGAATATCCATTGTTTTATCTCGCGCTGTGTATAAATAAAAATGTCATACTCAAAATAAATATTTCTATAGTACAGCCTTTCCTGAATTTGGGATCATATTTTTAATATATTCAGTTCGTATTTGTTCTAAAACTATTTTGAATATTTCAAAATTCGTTCGTTCTGCATTGTTTAACCTTCAGAATGAATTCATTTATGCATCCCATTTTTATGCCACACCCTTAGGAAAATCCTGGATACGGACCTATGACTTAAGGCTTAAGTGTGTTCTTAATAGTCGCAACTTGCCTAGTCCACGATAAAATTCGCTGAATCCCTAATTTCGAGACTTAATTTTATCACATAAAAATTGGCAATTTAAACTGTTCCATTACATAATCACAAATAGAAACATCAGATTATTCTCACAGTCATATCTCTGCTCACGACAAAATCAAAAGTTAATGCAGAAGAAAGCCAGTCGATCGGCATGGCCCGGGCGAGGGTGTTAAATACCCCTCGAGTGGGACTGTAACAACCAAAAAAAAAAGTGCATCATCACCATCATGCAAAAAAACAGCATACGGGATTTGAACCTGATTGCCCGGCACTTACAATGAATGCATCGCATTGCAAGCGTAGCACAGTTTTGTATGCAATCCGGAAAAACCGGTCCACCCGGGGGCCGAAGTGTGACTGCCATTACTCGCAATCATCGTCGCCAATTGACTTCTTTCTGGCTTGCATTCAGCACCGAAAGTGTCGATGGATGCAAGTTGCGTTGCGGGTGCGGCGGCGAGGTCATGCAGACCGAAAGATAGTCATGAATATTCATCATGTGACTTTTTGTGCTACCGCCTCCGATCCGAACCAGAAGGAACGCTTCCAGTGTCACATCATCGTCGTTTTGCCATAGCGCCGAGCCAGGTCTTGCCGTAAGGTTGCATCACTGATGGATTTACGTCCATTTGTGCAAAGTCAATCAGGCGGGAGATAAATTGATGCAAATTATCATTATTTTTTATTAAAAGGCTGTAAAACGAATCAAAATATATGGCCCTGTTCGGAATTGTTCCGGACCCGGTTGGGTGGCCATGCTTTCCCGAACCCTGGACCGAGAGGCTGTGAAAAAAGCTCTCCTCTATCGTTTGGACCAACAATCAGCAACAGGCAGGTTGAACACAAAAGCCCCCTAGTCTGGAGTTCGACAAGTACGAGGCAGCAAAAAAGAGGTAGAAACGGAAAAGTTCTGTTGGTGCTGTTTCTGGCTGTCAGTCGTCCTGCAGTGCTATACTTGGAATCTCACACCCGTTGTCGAATGTTCAAAATGTTCAATCACATATGCAGCATTCATTGGAACCATTCGCCGGAAGGGGTGAGCACCCAAGAACTGCATCATATGCATCTGCAGTGTAGCAAACAGCAACAGCAGTTGCATAAAAAGCATAAAATCTGCAGGATCGGCAGCAGAGAACATGAAATTTCACCGGTGGTTGAGGGAGGGAGGTGGGGGGCAGGGAATGTGTATTTTGTGCCCCGTAGACAATTGTTAAATAATGGTAATGATGCTGACAACAATGGGCTACTCCACCTTTTTTTTGCCTTGCGCTGCCGGGTGATGACGATCATGACTGAGATAGTGACGATGATTGTGTGCTTTATCACTCCGAGGTCGGCCTGGCAGAAGTACAGCAAACAGGAGAAAAAGATGCACTCTTTTCGATTGGTATGGAAGATGCATGAACTGTATGGCGATAGTCCTTTGTTTCAACCGGATCCTAGTAGGCTTAGGACGGTTGGTTGCACATGGCAGAGTTGGATTTCCGTTGTTGGTATACGAGAGTCGAATACGATGTGGCATTGAAGTCTAGACATTTCAGCATTTGATTTGAAGAAGTTTTCGAGTGGCAACTGCAACGCTAGAGAGGAAAAATAGTTCATAACATCATGGAGGAAGGTGTCCAATTTCATGTGCAGGTGTGTGAGACTTGAACTTTCGACTTTCAACTGAGAAGCTTAGAGAATCAATCTGAATGTTCGGAAACAGTCGGCATTTGATGGACTATTTTGTAAGAGAAAGATATGAGTGGTAATCACTTAGCAAGAGGCAGACGTTTTTTTTTGCTCAGAGAAGAATTTTAACAATAATGTTTACAATCACCCATTAATTGAAATAATTGAAGTCAAATTTCCGCTCTTTTTCGAATTCCCGGTTAGATCAATTTGAATCCCTACCGCTGCTGGTCATCGACCTTTTCGTAATCCAGCGATACTCAACCAATCAATTTCGCTTAGGACAAAGCAAGTGCAATTAATCACCATAGCAACTCCACCCTCATTCCGTTTTTTTTCTCGGCCTGCTTGGACGATGTTTAGTATACTACGCGTTCTCCGAAGCGTAAAATGGCGACGACAATGCCGTCGACCATCAATCAGTCAATGAGTCAATCAATCAAAAGTTGAAATTAAGTGGCCCCTCCATTCAGCGGGATCCATCCGAGCAGTTATGAACAATTAGGAATTCATGTGAGCCGATTCGTGGGAAAGTCGTTGAAATGATGACATCGTATCATTTTTGTTCTGTTCAACTCGGATTAAAGCCCAAGAAGTGTATCATCATCGAATCAACTTGGGTTGCGATGTGATTTGAATTAAATTACAAGTTGCCGCGCCGCGTCGGCCAGGCCACCGAGTATCGAGAATGCAGTTCACGTTTTGTTTTCCCATTCTGCATCCCTGCACTGGTTCGTATCGGTCCTTTTACAGGGTGACATGCCGCCTGCAAGTTGTACCTGATGTGTGATTATGATGATGATGATGATGTTGTTGACGTAGGCGGAACACGCCAGGCGGCAGAATAAAACGAAGGCAAAAGAGACGGTTATTATTCCGAACAAAACGCACTTTCAGGTCACGTCCAACACTCTGCCCGCCCTCTGACCATCGCGTCCGATCCGCTTCGACGACGCGAAGTGAAGTCATTTGGAGTCTACTGCCCGGAGTGGGCTCCCTCCCGGGAGTGACCGCGCGGACGTCGTCGTTGAGTAGCTTGTTTGTGGTGGCAGCCACTAGTCTAGCGATTAGACATCGGCTTCGCCTGAGCAGCTAATTACTGTTATCATTCTCGCAGTGCATTTAATACCTATCGCGCACATCACCACATCATTGCCACATTGGGGCAATTTGTGGCAGTCGGTGTGCTTGAAGAAGAGCAGGCGAGATTTATGATGAATTGGCAACGCGCGTCGACCGGTCGGTTTCCAAGTAGGACGAAGTGGAACTCGTGGACGGCAGGAACGTTAACTATGGTTACTGCGATCGGCTGTGATTCATTGGAATGTTGATTTGTTTCATTTAGTGTTCGCGGAAAGCAAACAAAGAGAAAAGCAGAAACAAATGAGTAATGTATTTCTATTAATTATAGACATTTTGTACGTTTATGAGATGAGGTGATAAAATAAGGGTACGGAAGAAATATTTTCGTATTTTTGACTAACTGGATTCGGAGATTAATCGAATTACTACAAATTCATGCTCAAATAAACGTCAGTAAATAGACAATTACAAGGTTTTGGCACTTCCAACAAAACTAATTATCGATTGTGATGAAAAGTATACTTAACGAATTTTTATGTTATATCAAACATGTTGGCAACAAATGAAACCTTTCCTAATTAAATAAACAGATTTAATAAAAAAAGGTGTACTAACAATTAGTTCTGAATTTAAACAAATTTTGGTGAAACATTATGGTGTTAAAAAGCAGTCTGCGTTTTTCAAGTTCATTTTATAAACATAGATTATAGTGACGTGTTCTTACTACCTACAATCAGGGGCAAAGAAATTTGCCGTCGTTGGGTAGCTGGTGTCGAGTGGATACAACAATTCCGGTATCTACAAGGTCATCGCCTTGCTAGATGAAAGAAAGAGAATCGAGAGCAATCCAAATTCCGACCATCTGACGCCATCCTGTGCGATCGGAAAGTGCAGTAATGCCGAGCTGAAGCGCAAAACAGAGGGGAGAAATTTACTGTATGACTAAACTTTTTAACCCGTAACTCCGGAACCGGAACTCCGATCGACAAAAAATTTAAGGGTTGTGTGCAGCACACGACTACGGCGACACTGAAAATGTACTGTGCCATATGTTTGCCGTCGGTGGTAAAACAAGATGATGAGTTATGCTCTATCAACGACCTTGCGGTAAACTTGGGTGGAAAGCCCAACTCCTACCAGCAGAAGGCAATGGATTCTTCACATTTCCTTCCGATCATGGCCATATGAGCCTGCCTAGTCGTAGATTTCCGTATTATGTTTATAACTGATTCGCTCTAGAATACCTACATATCATTCAATTTCATTGCTTTTGTTTCTCTTAGTCTTAAATTTTCCGAAAACAGCCCACTAAATCGATACAATAATCGAAATATCGCACGTTTACTCTCTTCACGGACATGTCGGACAAAGTATTGATTTTGTGGAGTAGTCGTTGACAACCGGGTTGTCAAACACCAATTGAGATATTTGATGCCAACGAAACGTGCACATATTTTATGTGTTTGGATATAAACGTGGATTAATCTATATGAAATGGAAAAAACAGTTTAATATTTTACGAATTCTTCAAACATTTTACATCGTTTGTCATCATATTAAAAGTATGTACAGTTTTTCCGCACATATAGGAAAACTAAAGAGAACTACTTAGACAGTGCGAAACCATGCATATGATAAGCATTTATTTAAAAAAATGATTATTGAATATTTAAACAATTGCTTTGAAACCTACTTTTGTTGAGGCGATAAGGTTCAACTTCGAGTTAAATTACAATATATTTCTTTCGTTTTGTTAAAATGATTTAAAATTAGCAAATATTTTAGTGACGTAGTATTTTACGGGGTAGACGGGTGTAGCAACTTTGTGACGATGTGTGACGAGGGAAAATATTGTGACAAAATGCTACGAGGGGGAGGGAAAGGTCGATATTCGCCGAAAAAAAGCTACGTCATTTGTGTACGGCCCCAATGGGTAGGGTTACGATTAGGGTTCGTCGCGGTTGCGGTATTTACCGCAACCGCGCGGTATTTACCGCACCCGCGCCGCAAAAACTGCGGTGCGGTAAGACACTTTTTCTTGCGGATGCGGTGCGGGAAATGAGCATTTACCGCGTGGTATTACCGCAACCGCACTTAAAAAAATAATTGATAAGTCTGCAGTCTGCATTAAAAAGTGAATTAAAACTTTGACTTTTACCATTTAAGAACGACGAAACTTATTACCTTACAATAGGGAAACAAAATAAACATTCGATTGCTCTAATTTCCATGGACTTGACAATGATTGGAAAATATATCCGAATATAATCTGTATTCGACCTATCGCTACTTGATTTTTTACATTTAGTTTATTCTAATATGATATAACAATCTGTTACTAAGAAATAAAATCTATAAGCTGTGTCCAATATAATTTGGCATCAGTATTTTTACGACATATTTTGAACACTTTTAAAAATTTACAAGCGAACCTTTTCAAATATATAAAATGCACAATACAATCATTGAAAAACAATTGAATTGCACTGTCAAATCCAATTTAAAAATGCATCATTTCTCCCGATTCCTCTTGACAATCGTGGAATTATGAATCGTTTACGATGACATTTTCTCAACTGTGAATTTTGATTAAATTAGAGAACTTTTGATTAATTTGTAGAACTTAAAAGTTTTCCTATAGATTGCTGCGGAAGAACGTTTTTGTATGTATAATGATGAAGTACATGTAAGGTTCGCAGTACCGACCCTTTTTGTCGAGAACCGGTACTACGGTACTGAAGCCCTTTTTTTAAATTCGAAAAGAGCTTCAAAATGAAATAGAATGCTGAAACTGATGACCTTATTCTCAGATGATTGATTTGTGCTGATCAAAAAACATGTTTATTGTTTTTAATTGATTCGGAATGGCATGACTCATTTCAGCAGAAAATATTTTTCGTATGCGGCACCTTCTTTTATTTCGAAATCTAGGCCACTATGAAATCAATAACTGCTAAGCGGTGCGACTTTTATCGACTTTAACAGATGGTAAAAGTAAGAAATACTATTAATAACAGTAAATCAAAGCGAGAATGGCAGTAAATCCGAGCAGGTTGCTCGCTTTTCCTCTCTTGATTTGCTGTAAATTGGTTTCGACCTGCATACCAAGGCTCTTTGCTTTCCTGTAAACTATGGAGTTTTGCTGAATTTTCCTATCACTAATAATCACAAATCGCCCCATTTAGAGTAGCTCACCAAGTCTAAAATTGTTGGCTGCTAAATCGCTGTTCTTTATTTTATAAATAAAGGTTTAAGAGCAAACCAAAGGCATGATTTAGACCATAGTCTTATTACGTGCCACCCAGTAAAAAATGGAAACCAATCAGAATGTCGCTAATAAAAAAAATCATAGCAAATTTTTACGTCTCTTACGCTAGATGTGAATATTATGAAATTTAGTACAAGATCGTTAAAATTTAATAATAACAATATAAAGAATTTAAACATTCCGTTCAGTACAACGGGAGCTAGTAATGTTTAACTTATAGAAGGTAATTAATATAATTAAAAGTCATCTTTCAGACCGATAGAGAATCCACATATTTTTCATAAAAAAATTGTATGGTACCGAAAATACCGGTACTGGTTTTTCTTCAGTACCGGTATTATGGTACCAAAAATGGGTCGGTATTCCCGGGATTTTCGGTACTGGTATTACCGGTACCACAACCCTAAGTACAGCTACATTTCATATGACTTCAGTGCTATGCTAAGATTTACCTTGTTTCAAAAGTATTTATCTCAAAATGTACGGAATTTTATTAATAAAACTTGCAAAGTGTCAACTTTTTTAATTTTTTAATAAATGTTACATTCTGAGGAGTCCGTCAAAGTTAATGTACGTGTAAATAAGAGTAATATTTTATTATATTTGGTTATTCAAAAAAATTAATAATTTTTCAACACACTTTTCAAAAATACAGAATTTTACCGCATTTACCGCATTACCGCGCGGTGCGGTGCGGTAAATGCAGTGCGGTTGCGGTTTTATTATTTTTTTGCGGTTGCGGTGCGGACTATCCATTTACCGCCCACATCCGCACCGCGACGAACCCTAGTTACGATTACTGCTGTGATTAATGCCGTCATGGCTGATTATGTTCCTCTGCATAGGCCAGCTCGTAAGCCACCGTGGGGTAATGCACATCTACGACATCTCAAACGACTCAGATCTAAAGCACTACGATTGTATTGCCGTACACGCTGTCGTTTCGCCAAATATCGTTTTGCGCTAGCGAGTAATAATTATCGATCCTATAACCTTTTATTGTACAAAAGATACTCTATTAGAACACAAGCAAACCTGCGCAATAATCCCCAACAGTTTTGGCAATTCGTAAACTCCAAGCGGAAAGAGAACGGATTACCTACTGATATGTTTTTGAAGGAGCAGAGTGCTAGTCTGGCTTCGGAGAAGTGTGATCTATTCGCCACCCACTTTAAAAGCGCATTCAATGAAACTATTTCATCTGCTGGTCAAATTGCGCGTGCTTGTAGAGACCCTCCATTAAATATTTGTCCTTTGAGAAGCTTCACTGTTACAGATCGTCAGGTTATAGCAGCAATCAGCAAGCTAAAATATTCAGTCACTCCTGGTCTTGATGGCATACCTTCATGTGTTCTCAAGAAATGCACGGATGCATTAATTTTGCCGTTGACAACTCAATTCAATTATTCCTTTAGGCAGTGTTGTTATCCTTTCAGCTGGAAAAGGTCAGTTATGTTTCCTGTATTCAAAAAAGGAGATCGGCGAAATGTTGAAAATTACAGAGGAATTACATCGTTGTGTGCCTGCTCCAAAGTTTTTGATATCGTAATGAACGATGTGCTCTCTGCATCCAGTCAAAGCTACATTTCTCCTGATCAACATGGATTCATCCCAAAAAGATCAACCTCCACGAATCTCGCTCAGTTTGCTTCATTCTGCTTGCGTAACATGGACGCTGGTGCTCAGATTGACACTGTATATACCGACTTGAAATCAGCATTTGACAGAGTTGATCACGCAATACTTCTGGAACGGTTGAAATTAATAGGAGTGTCTTCTGATCTGATTTGTTGGCTCGAATCATATCTGAGAGATCGAACACTTGTAGTAAAAATTGGATGTGTGTTCTCTGCCCAATTTTCGAACAACTCGGGTGTTCCTCAAGGAAGTAATTTGGGCCCACTCTTACTCACACTCTTTATCAATGATCTAGCCACAGTATTACCACCGGGTTGTCGTATATTCTACGCTGATGATGTTAAATTATACATGATCGTCAAGTGCATCAGGGATTGCTTAGCTTTACAACAGCTCTTGGACACTTCAATGACTGGTGCTCCTTAAACTTGCTTACAATTAGTATTCATAAGTGCAGTGTTATATCGCACAAACCAATTTCATACGACTACTGTATTGAAAAACAGCATCTTGAGCGTGAACTACAAGTGTGTGACCTTGGAGTCACTTTGGATTCTGCACTCACTTTCCGATCTCACTTCGACTATATTATTAACAAGGCAAACCGCCAGATGGGATTCATGTTTAAAATTTCTAATGAATTTAATGACCCTCTCTGTCTCCGTTCACTTTACTGCGCATTGGTACGGTCAATACTGGAATCTAACTTCGTAATATGGTGTCCGTATCAAGCAATATGGATAGCAATTCAAAGAAAATTCGTTCGTTATGCACTACGACGCCTTCCATGGCAGGACCCTATTAATCTCCCGCCATACGAAGACCGCTGTAGATTATTAGGTCTGCACACGCTTGAAGCGAGAAGGAGAGCAGCCCAAGCTGTTTTTGTCGCTAAGATTCTTCTAGGAGAGTTAGATGCGCCGGAATTGTTGGGTCAACTCCACATCTATGCACCGGAACGTGTACTCCGTCAACGAAGCTTTTTGCTATTGGAACACGGGAACTCCCTGTATGGCAGCCATGATCCAATTCGCTTCATGTCTGCCACATTCAACGAAGTGTTTGCGGATTTCGATTTCAACGTGTCATCTACTACCTTCAAAAACCGGCTATTAAGTAGTTTCTGATTTACCAGATATTTCCTGACGACATTTTATTTTACTGTATTAGTTTGTTTTTGTTATATTTATTTCTGTATTTATTGTTAAGTTCTGTATTGTGTATTCGTTTGAAAAGATATGGGGTTTTTATGCCAATTTGAGTTTAGTTAATGTTTCAAACAAATTGGCTTTTCCCCATCCCTCCATATTCATTAGGACCAGAGTCAAGATGAAAATAAATAAATAAATAAATATGGGTCGCGCTAACTAGGGCTCAACATTTTCAATACGCACAAATTTTAATCTTTTATGTGGAACGAGTACCTAAATAAATCGAAATGATCAAGAGAATGTGCCGGTGTAAATACACCGAGTTTCAAAGTGTTCCACGAAGCTCAAAACAATCGGCTTTCGAAATATGAGAACCGTTTATTTGGTTTTTGTCAGTTTAAACACTCTATTGTCGCAAAAAGCAACGCGGTACTAGATTCGTTGCAACGGCATGCTGACTAGCACTGACACTGAGTGCCGTAACTCTCCAGTTGTGGTGTGCAAAGCAGTACACAGCGCACTGCATAATTTAAATGTACCTGTCGGCCGCTATCGTCTCCGCTCCGACGTTCGACCAGAGAATGAGCTCGCCTGAGCAATTCCGAAAGTTATAGATGCGAGGTTGCCGTCACCGTCAAAATCAATACAGCCAAGCCAATCAGAGCCATGGAAAAGAGACATCACGAGAAGGGATGTCTCTTTTCCATTGAAATCTGTGTTTTGGTGAAAATTTTTTTTTACTAACTATGATGACCGAAACAGAAAAAAAATCTCCCCGCCTGCCCTGACTGCCCAGGTGTAGACGAAATTGCCGAACACATACTGTTCGCATGCCCTCGTTTCAACGTTGAAAGAAGATGCTCGACGTCTGCGGCTGGGACACAACCCCTGATACCCTTGTTCAACGGATGTGTCAATCGGTGGAGAAGTGGAACGCAGTCTCGACTGCAACCATCCAGATTGTCTGTAGGCTACAGGGAATTTTGCGCACCGAGCAACAGACGACGGGCACGACTAACTAGTGATTGGTTAGTTGGACAGAAAAAGGCCGAGCGCAGAAAAGTGAGTGAATGGTCTGTTCATGCTGAGGCAGGTTTGGCGCAGCGACTGACAACCGCGTAAGGGGTAAACCCAGCCACCCCGAAGCAAGGCAGAAGAGTGAGTGTATAGGTGTATAGTGGACTGCCTCATGCCAAGATGTCCAAGATGTCATGTCGTAGCGTAGTATGTTGGGACTTAGCTATCGATGCCTCGTGGCGTGGCAGAGGAGTGAAAGGGTGAGCATCCAAGTCAGCCTCATACAGGACGTATGAACGCGTGAGTGAGAGTGAATGAGTACACACCTAGAAAAAATAGTGTAAATTTACGTCTCCTGACCCTGAGCATCAAAAATGACTTAGTTTTACGTTTGATTTTAATTTTACATGACGTTTAATTTCGTAAATCATGTAATTTTACTCCACATACAGCGTTTGTTCTGAATGGTAGGAAGTGTAATTTTATGTTATTGTGCACGTAAAGTATATGTTTCATGTAAAATTAAACGGAACGTAATGTTCCGTCATTTCGTAAATTAAGGTTTGTTGAATTGTGTCATGTTTGCAATTACGTCAACGATAAAATTCAGATTTTTTTGGTGTGTACATCAAGTACAGCCATCCCCCCAGAAGTAATACCGAGAGGTAGTTCCTGGGGGGAACGATGGCGGAGCCCAATGGAGTTTAGTCGGTATTAATGGCAGCGTCACCATTCGAGCCCGACAAGCCCCCAGTGCACCCCATGCGGTAGCTTGGACACCTACCAATAGCATGTGTACTGGGTAAGGACGTAAACGTCTTCTCCATTGGAAAAAAAGAAACATACCTCGTACGTTGATCCAGACGGTCGTAATGCTGGTTGCAATCGAGTCTCCAACGACGAGTTTCTTATTGCGGCGAAAGGGCTAAAACGAATAAAGCTCCCGGTCCTGACGATATTCTCAATGTGGCACTGAAGACCGCGATCCTGGCATTTCCGGACATATTCAGGATAGCTTTACAAAAATACCTGAACGAATTATGCTGACAATAAGAACGGACTATCGCAGAGGTAGTTTAACTTTTGCGTCGTGTCAACGATCGAAGTGAAGAACATGTTCCACAGCGCCGCTATCGCAGTAGCGCTACATAAATTGCGGATTCCGGACGATCTGTGCAAGGTTCACAAAAGTTAAGTTAACCGAGTACTGATCTACGAGACGAACATGAGGTCTTCTGCCAACTCTACTCTTCTGTAGTGTAGCGTGCAGTTTTCCGTTTGTCCTTAGCAGGTCCGCATCAGTTTTTATGATCATTTGATTTTTTTTTGTATTATCAGTTATATGAGGTTAGAAAAAAAAATTACAATGTTTCAAATTAGCGGCTCCTATGACATTTTATATACATATTTATATACGTTCTCAAGTTATGCACTTTAGTTGCGAAGAAAAGTAAAATAATTATTCGAAAACTGTGTTTTACGTCCAAGATCACATAATTTGTTTGAAGATTTACTATCTTCGAAGAATTCTACAATGTAAAACAGTATGTGTTTTGCTAAAATAATTTTGGTGATTAATCATCACAGATGGATGCATCAACTCTTCAATAAAAAATTGGTTCGAGGCGGTCTTCAGCAAAGTTTTTGAGAATGTTATTACACAGGTGAGCTGCATACAAGACAATCGACTTACCAACTACGCCATGCCTGCCCCCCTGAAAATATTGAATATGATCAGTTTCTTCTGCTGTTTATAAACACTAAAATACACATTTTATCCAATACATGTGTCTCTGAAGCTTATAGTTGCCTATACTGAAGAAAACTGGATTTAGGAGAATTTCGTAAATATCGTTTTATATATCGATATGCTGCATACATAGCGCTATCATATCTTTAATAAAGATGTTTTAAATGACATTCCCAACAACTTTGCTGAAGACACCAAGTCTCTTTTGTTTGTTTTTAAGAGGATATAGCACTAAAATGGTGAAGATGTGCAGTTTTATGTTGCGAAATTTGTTGTTAAATTTTTAAAGTTTCTTATTAAGTAATCAGTCTAAGGTCGTAAAGTCCTTTGCTGTATCAAGAAGTTGTCAAGTCACCAGCCTCGGTGGGCCCGAAGACTCCTCAGGTCTCCTTCAACTTGGTTGATCCATCTTACTCATTATGCACCTCTCCTTCATGAACCTGTTGGATTAACTTCGAGAATCATTTTTACCGAATTGTCGTTCACCATTCTGAAGACATGCGCAGCAACTCAATTTTCGTTGTGCGAACAACGAGTTGCTCTCCAAGCAACTGTTGCAATTTGTGGCTCATGAACCGTCTCCACAATTCGTTTTTCACACTAAGAGTAGGTTGGTCTTCCGTCAGCATACTCCGTGCTTCGCTATTTAGAAGCTCGTCATAATACAAATATCGATTACCTCACACTGAATCGTCCATTAGTATATCTGCAAACATAGCCTTTGCGCGAGCAATTCACCTTTTTGTAAAATATTCGTTAGACGGTACAGATGTTCCACCGCCTTGTTATCCCGATCTTCCTATAGGCGACTTTTTCGTCGGTCTACCGAGTTTTGTCTGCGCGTATTCCTCGGCATCGCGATCGTCTCATAACTGTTCGCTGTTTAGCCTCGGGAGCTCGACGAGTATTGTACACCGTCGACAGTTTTAAGCGCATGCAAACCGCTACCAGGTTGTGGTCTGAATCTAACTCGCACTACGATAGGTGGGAGCATTTGTGGTATCGAAGAAGAAATTTCCGTTGATAAGAACGTGGTCGATTTGCTTCTCCATTTATTAATCAGGTGATCTTCAATTGGTCTTGAGGATACCTTTGCGAAGGATGAAGGTGCTTCGGACTACCATTTCTCGGAAGGCTGGAAAATTGTTGGCCGTTGTCATTTATAACGGTGTGCTGACTGACTGGTGTGCTGATTTATACAATGTCTCCCGTATTCTCGTCGTCGGGTCTCGCTTCGTAAGGGCAATGCACATTAATAATGCTGTAGTTGAAGAAAATGCCTTTAATTTAAACTACACACTTCCAGTCGCTGAACGCCTACCACTTGATCACGCGTTGGCGCATTTTGTCCAGCACTATAGTGGAGAGTGGGTACACTTGATACCACTTTTGTTTTTTTTCTCATAACTTTTCAATGAAATAAAAATTTAAATTGAAAAACTCGCCATTTTTTAGTCAATTTGAATTGTAAGAGCTATGAATAATACGTAAATCCGAATACTATGCTCTGTCAGTAATATAAACAATTTTGAAAATCATGTCAAAACGAGGTTTTTGTAAAAATGTGTGGTAACTTGGTCCCCTGCCTACTGGGGCTAAAGAAACAAAGCACACTATGACTAATAGACGTGAATGTTCAGCTAATCACCTGTCCTGACAAATTATTTAATTAGACTATCTTTTTAGATGCACGACAAACTTTAATCACAGTAGAAAGTCAAGACAAGCATTTGCGGTGAATCAGTGCTGTTTAACTGGCTTCTCCAACCTTCAGTAACTTATACCATAATTTGTTCACGGAAAAAACATTTTAGATTAATTAACAGTACCAGGTGCTTTATGAAAATGATGTTTCTCTATTTCTACACATTTTGTAAAAAGATCTTCGAGATGGATATCAACACATATTTTCTAAAATATTGTACAACTTTTCCAAACCAAATGATATACGTTAGATTTGTTTTTTAAACATCATAAACGACCAAATATTTCGTTTTCTTTTTGTATTTTGGTAAATTTTGATGTATAGATTATGAGATATGGCCAGGGAATCAAATATCCCCAAGGATCAAGTGTCCTCACTCTCCTCTAAAGCTGATTTCCAGCTCGTTTGATGTGCCGTAACTATGATAGAATGTCGCAGCTCGATGCCCGCTTTTTTTTACTTGCAGTTCTATGTTTCACGTTTCCAAGCACAGTCCCATTTTCGTTGTGTGGGCCTTGGCTGATTGTTTGGATCTATATCTTCTTCCTGATTGTTTGTAGCGTGGTGTTTCCTGAGCGGCTTGTTAGGCTTGGCCCATCCTCCTGTCTTGGATGAGGACCGCCGTGCGGAACACATAGCTGGTGTCAACTATGTAACAGGTAGAGTTATTTCGACCGTGCTCGCTCGCACTTTCTGATTTCACTACTACTGCAGAAAGCAGGAGTAATAAAAACCATAAGCTCTTAAGCAGCCCTGACAAGGCGGACTGGCTTCTCGCTAAATAAACATCAATTCCAAACTTCTTCTCGTGGTCCTCCACACAACGGAGTGACACTCGACACATTCTGATCGATACAGCTAAGATCTCTATTATGGTACACTGGTGCCGAAAAGGCAAATCAGACACGAAACATGAATACCTGTCCCGATACTACGATAAAGGACTGACAGGATAGTGTCGATCTTAGTATGGCTTCCTTGCTTGCATGGATCACCATAGGATCACAAGAGGCGACTACTTAAAACGAAAACCCACATACCCTTGTCAACGCCGAAGAGACCAAGAACTGATGAAACCAAGAGGTGATGTGAGATCAGGAGGTTTCAAGAAACACAAGGAGGCTCCCAGTACCGTGAAATGCTTTGCACAAGAAGCAGCCACTAAAGTGGGTGAAATACCCAATGGGAAGTTATCGGCAGTTCAAAACTGAAGGCAAACAAAAAGAATAAGTCCGAAAAGCGAAAAGGTACTGCGCGTAATGCGGATAACCTCAAGAAGCTGATTATGTAATTGAAAAAGGATCCGAAGTCCAACAGCTCGGCATCACAAAATCTTACCGAGAAAGACGCATCAACTATCTGGATGAAGTATCCTCGGAAGAAGAGCTAAAAGAAGCTCTGGAAAAGTAGTGGAAAAGCGCAGCACGCAAGTGGCTTCGGTTAGGCTTCCATTCGCAACAGCCAACAAGGCACTAAAAACCGGGAAAATCAAAGTTGGCTGGTCGGTATGTCCACTGATTGTTTTTCAGCAACTGGAAGTGTGCTTCAAGTGTTAAGGGTTCGGCCATCTTGCTCTTGTGTGGGAAAAACTGCCGACAAGCTTCGAGATATCTGGAAACAACCACTCGACAGAAGGACCACGATTTTCGGCCTTCAAACAGGCGTCACAGTGGAGGAAAGGCAACGAAGTCACAGTGAAGGTAACATATATCTATCTCAGTCAAAGTGCGATGTAGCTATCATTTCGGAGCCATACCGTATCCCGACCGGCGATGGAAACTGTACATCAGATAACGCCAAATCAGCGGTTATGTGGATGACGGGAAGATAACCATTTCAGGAAGTGGTTTATCGCACAGATGAAGGCTTTCGTAATCGCCTAAATTAGTGGAGTCTTCTGCAGCAACTACAGCTGACAGAAGAGCTTATCGATCGTGGTCTGGTCGTCATAGTTGGAGATTTCAACGCTTGAGCAGCAGAATGGGGCAGCCGCTTCACCAACCCAAGAAGGAGCAGTCTACTTGGGACCTTTGCAAAGCTGTAGGTATATATTGCCAACGATGGTACCACCAGCACTTACCCGGGGGAAGGTCGATAGTCAGTTATTGATGTTTCCTTCTGCAGCCCCGGATTGGACGAAGGTTTGAAATAGAGAGAGTTCGAGGAGTAAACCCATAGGGAGTTCGACAAAAGATATTTCGTCGAAGTGTTGAGGTTTGAGTACAATCATTTATACTTCAGTGCAGACGAAATGATAACGGCACTAGCAAGAGCGTGCGATACAACCATCCCAAGAAAGGTTAAAGGTACAGTCGCCGTCCAGTCTTCTAGTGGAACTCGACGATCGCAGGCCTACGTGCAACTTGCCACCGAGCCCGGATGAGAATGCAGAGAACCAAAAACGACGTTTAAAGAGTAACTCGAAGACGCAAGTCGCACTTACCAAAGAAATCAAGCTCAGTAAGAAAGGCTACCTGTCGTAAAGCCAATTCAAATCCGTAGGGCGACGCCTATAGAGTTGTCATGACGAAGACATTACCACAGTATGAACTGACGCGAATAACCACGATAAAGAAGAAGCTCGAGTAACCTTCGTGGGGTTGATAGTGGTGGAGAAAGCGTTGAGAACCAAGAAAGAAACGGGATCAGACGGTATCCCCAAGGTAGCGCTGAAAACAGCAAATCTGACGAACCCGGAGATACTTAAAATTGGGTTGAAAAAGTGGAGGGTTAGGGAAAACTACGTGCATACTGACCACCTGGCAATCTGGTACAGCATTGGTTAATGGAATCATGCCGTATTTCCCATGAGCGAAAGTGGAAGGTGAAGTTATTCCACAAGGATCTCTTTGTGGCAGCACTCCGAGCGACTCCTCTAACTTGAAAGCGGATGAGTTGATAGGAATATCAGTGGGAACATGTGGCACAACCATGCCAAGAAAACTTGAGCCACGGTACAGGTGATGCCCAGCTTGCTGGTGGAGCCAGGAACACGGCACCTTCCATAAAACTAGTAGACACGTTCAGAGATCTAGCATCGAAGCGTTCATAGAGGAGCGAACTATAGTGTTCCGAAGAACATGTTTTAAAAAGCTGTATCAAGGCGCCGGCAGCAACCCTTGGGGCGAAGAATACCGCATGGCGATGTGAAGATCAGAAGGCCCGCAGGGCCTCTAGAAATGTGCCATAATAAACTGAAGGTTATCGTAGAAGGGCTCTTCCCGGAGCACCATCCAAAGATATCACTTTTTACACCGTATGGCGCAGTAGTTCGGGAGAACGCCGAAGTGATTGAAGCCTTCAACGAGGAACTTGTAGTTATAACAAAGCGTCTAAAGGTGAAGAAAGCGTCCGTACCAGGTAGAGTCCCCAAAGTCGCATTGAGAGCGGCAATCCAAGTACTCCCGAGTTTATTTAGAAAGATGCTACAAAAGGTTCTCGATAATGGTCACTTCCCTTATAAAGGGAAGATATAGATGTTAGTAGGTCTACCAAAACCAGGCTAACATCCAGAGGATCCGGCGTCGTATGGACCAATATACCTGCTGTAGAGGATTATCCCCAATAGGTAGTAATAGCGATCACCGGTTGTCAAAGAACCAGATCGGATTCCGAAAAGGCAATTCTGCGGTAGACGCTATTCGGATCGTCATCGAGAGAGCTGATACTACGCTTCAACAGAAAAGAAGAGGAATCCGATAGCGTGGTAAATAGCGCGAGATGGGAAGTCAACGCCGAATCACTCTATGTAATCAGGATCTCTAGTTACTGTGTAGAATTTTGAGGAGTTATTTCCAGAGCCAAGTTCTGGTCTATGTGACGAACAGGGACAGAGATCGGCTAGAATTTCGGTAGTTGTCTATCCTGGGTCAAACGATCTGGAACGGGATATACAACGGCATGCTGACGCTTAAGGTTCCTAGGTGTGTGTAGATGGTCGGGTTCACGGACGACATCGTAATGACGGTACTGGAAAAGACGCCTGAAGAGGTGTAAATATTGGCGAGGGAGGCAATCGACATGATCAGAATTTGGATGCAACGAGCGAAGTTGCACATTACTGTCGGGGGACATATAATAGTTTCAAACTGGGCGCTGATACAACTGGGTGTGATGATTGATGAGCGGCTGAACTTCAACAGTGTTCAATCAACACCTAGGTTGAATATACCTTGCGAGAAGGCAGCCATACCTATCAGCGCTCTGGCCAGAAATATGTCGAACAACGCCGAGCCAGGCTTTGTCTGGCTAGCTCAACATAATCGATACTGGGATACAGAGGTCCCGTATGGGTTTCGGCATTGGAGACACAAATGAATCAAGGGAAGCTGAGCAGTTCGTTCAGTCTCATAGACGTACGAGTTGCGAGCGCCTAGAGAACTATCTCATCAGAGGAATCTGCGTGCGTTATCGTTGGAATGATCTTCATCCTACTGGAGGATACCGTATGCTATAGGCTGAAAGAGATTAGAGAACACTGAAAACACTGAGCACTGACTCAATGGCCTAATTGCAGCACGATTGGAATTCGGCTGGAAAAGGAAGGTGCACTCACCGCTTCCTACCAGATCTTTTAACCTGGCTAAATAAGAAGTTTGGATAATTAACCCTTTACCTGAGGCAGTTCCTGTCTGGCCATGGGTGTTTCAAACAGTACCTTCATCGGTTCGGAAACGCGGCGTCACACTTTTGTTCGAGTTTTGTAAATTTCGAGGAAACACTCAAGCATGTAATGCTTTAGACTTGTGGCGCTGAAATGTTTCCAGAGGAAGGCACATGAATTGCCGTCAGCTAATACTGTCGGAACTTCATCGAAAGTAGCGAAACGACGAACAAGTTAGGAATGCCAATTAGCAGGAGAATATGGACGTGTACGTACGAAGTCGGTGTAAAAACTCTGCGAAGGTAGCCTGGAGCGGATCTAAGTCACCACCGGATCGGTTCACGTCGCGATAGGTTCAACGTCTGGAGGAAGTCCACGGTCGGACATCTCTCCGTGGAAGTATGGTAGATTCACCGTCAGGGACTGTCCAAGTAGATCGCGACAAAGCTGGGAGCCAAATGGCTTAAAGAAAGAGGCATCGGTGTCGGGAGGAATTCCGCCACCAGGGTACTCTCAGTTGGAATAGGATAAATTGATCACCGGTGACTATCCGATTAGATCACAACAAAGCGGAGAGATAAATGACGGTAGAGGATACGGAGGTGGGAGCTAAATGGCTCAACAGATGCAAAGGAGCCAAGGGACTAAATGAATGAGCAGTTGCAAGAACACAATTCCTCCCGAATTGATGACGAGGGCATGGAGTATACAAAATGTCAAGGTTTAGTCGGTAGGCGTACTGTATCACGTGCCAAGTCGGCTGTGGTCTCTTTTTAAGAATCTCCCTCAATAAAAAAACACCCATAACCAAAAATTTTTAAAAGTTTTTTGGATGGATGTGAAAATCTCCACCCTACCGCTTTGAACAAATCTTGGGGAATTTAGCGCTGGGCATACTCTGTTTTTCTTCTATGAATAGATCAAAACATATTACCTTTTTATGAATTTAATACAATGTTGTTCTCAAAATTCCCACAAAAACAGAAATAAAATGATTTACGATTGATTGAAGTTACTAATAATTATCATAATAATATAAAACAGTCAGATTCGAAATGTAGTCCAAGCAGCCCACGATTTTCGTGTTAATTTGAATGCAAACTTTGCAAACCGGAAAACGCCTTTACCAATCATACCCTACCAGATACCGTACATTTTTCCGCGAATACATGCACACATATCACACCTTTCTGCTAGCGCGAGAAAAATAAACCGGGCCAGGCCAACTTGATTAATTTCTAGACGTGAGAAGGCAAGAACCGAGTTGCTTGTAATCAGCGGGAAGAAACACTCCAAAGGACCGCTAAATCAAAAGCATGCACACGTATCGCACTTAATCACATTCATGGCACACTATTTGCTTCCCGCGCGAGTCGTCGCTCGCTCGCTCGCTGCCCAGGGTGTACATTGCACTTTTCTCATGAATCGACGCGGGCCCCGAACAAGGCACACATTGTCCAGCTTGCTGTGATTCGACTGCACTCCTCCCAGGACTGGCGATAAGACCATCTCAATGCGCGCGCGTTTGCTTACAAACGACGGCATGCAGTGTGTGTGTAACTGCATATATTAAAGGAATTAATTATTTAACCCTTTCGGCGGTTGCTTTTGATAATTTTCCGGTTGATGGCCAATAAAAAATGAAAACAAACAACTCAAGAATCTGGTTCGGCATACGGGAGGCAATTGTCTTTTTTTTGTATTTTCAATTCATTCTCAGACCGCAGCGTTCTATTGCGGTTCGTGTTGGTTTAGCATAATGGGGAACCGACAAAACAATCATTTGTCAAGACATACTATTTTTAACATAATCCGTTGTTGTGAGCGAAGCGTCTGGACGGCTTTGATATATGTAGGTTAGAGGAAAGGGAGGAGGCGTCGACGGTGTTGTGTTAAAACCGCAAAATTGCATGGTGGTGGCGATAACAGGATTAAATCCCAGTTCCGAGTTCGAAGTTAAGGACTTACCCCACCACCAACTGGCTGACTGACACTGCCTAGAGGGAGCGAGTGAGAGAGAGAAAGAGAGGTCGCTTCATTAGGGGTGGCAAAAGGGTTAATTCGACAGAGTGCTTGGTAAATATAATCGCTTTATCATATGCAAATATGCTCGGCTAAAACAAACAGCCAGCGCGAGCCGAGTGAGCGTGTGTTGGGATATGTTGAATGTACTTATCAACCCACATCACAGCAGAGTACAACAGTCACCACCCACTCGAGCTAACCACCCTTAGCCAAAGGGGCTGCATACGAGCAAACAATCGGGAAACGGCATTTTAAGGTTGAACAAAGTTTCAAGTGTGTTAATGCGCTTGTTTTTGCGATAATACCTAAACACGATACCGCTGGACTTGCATTTTCTCATTCACCCGAGTTTATGTACCATAGAAGGTTTTTATGGAACAAATTCTTTCTTTCCTCTAACTTTTAATTGATGATCCCATTTATGCTGTGGAAAAAAAAAATCGCAATCAAATAGCTAACCATATCAGACTATGTGAAACGTAAAGTCAAACAAACTGCCAACAACATTCACAGAAGTTAGGTCACACATTGGCAAATCAGCAAAGCACAATTTACAATTGGATGCACTTTTTGTTGCATTTCTAGCTTCCGTCGGTCGGTCGGTAGCGGATGCAAACCAAAACGACACAGAAAGAGAGATCAATTTGAGAGTAAAATACGATGTGACGTGACTGTGCATGACTTGCACATAAATCGTCCGAGGATTGACCAGCACAGCCATCCTCACCCGAGTGGTTCCAGCTTCAAGAAAACGTGTCGAAAGTTGTTGGGTGAGGAAAATCGATTTCGAATTAAGGAATGAATTCTGGGATGCAATTCGGGGTGACAAGATTTGCCGTAATCCGTACTCCTCGACCGACTGCCAGAGCCAGAGAAGATGGTAACCGCTTTCTCCTGGGGCCGGTAAATCTCGAGTATCTTGGACAACGGCCACATCGTCAGTACCTACCGTCTGTGTTGGGTTTGAGAGGATAACTGCAATTTATGTAAATTACATTTGAGAATAAAGATATTTTCCGATATCGTACATGCCAGGCTACGATAATGGCAGATATTTATTTATTTCGTCTTTGCCCTGCACTCTATAATAAGCGGAGTCGGATCGAAATTGCAGCCCTGCGGAGGTAAAGTTAGCCATCCAGTCAGTCAGCCACCCACCGACGAACGAAGCTTGGCTAGCCAAGGGACAGTCGAAGCGAAGATGCGTTCAGTTTCTTCCACTGGAACTGGAACGACTCCAAGCGCAGATGATTGGATGAATTTTCGATAAGCAGCAGAATTCCATTTACTTCTGCTCTGGCTGTTCGCCCGAGCACAGAATGTGCATTTGAAATCGATCAATTTATTATAATAATACTTTGTATCGGTGCTGACTTTTGCTCCACTCACGGGGAAAAAATCGGATCAGTGAGATGCGATTGCGTTGCGGAAACTGATGAAGCTTTAATGCTTAAATTAACCGTGAAATTTAGTTTCATACTGAAGCACAGTTGGTATAAACTGATTTCCACATCGACTCTGTCATTTCACCGGGTTGTGCTCTGCGGCAGACCAACTCAGCAAGAACAATCACCATCCGAATCATGCAGCTGAGGTGAGGAATTTCTCCGTAGCTTTGCGTTGCTTTTCTTGCACTGGAAATGGCTATTGTATTGTTCGTTAACTCGGTTAGTTTAGTTGCAAATAATAGCCCAGAATAAAATGATTGGATAATTTTTCACTTATTTCAAATACCAGCCTGAACGTCTGTTATCTGTGGTATAGGAATTGAATCCCTAGCAGAAAGGTAGCATCACACTGTCAGTTGGATTTGGCCGACATTAGCAGCGCACATTTTCTTCTCCGACCATCATCAGCAGGATGCAATCAATGGGTGCAATCGAGTGAACGAGGAATGGGGGCGTAAGTGACCGGTTCTCGGTCCGATAGTGCACGGGAATAAAGCAACAACAAAAAACGAGGCAAGACGAATGAGACGGGAATTGAACGTAATGTACATGATCGGAACTAATGCAATGATTCTTCTTTATTCAAATGAAGTTTGCTGCTTCCATCTGATCAATTATTTTTGCTACCTCTTCTGGTTGGTTGGTTGGTTGTTCCTCTTGGAGAATTTTTTCACTCTTTCAACAGCGAAACACTATGGGAAAGTGCATTTAAGTTTGCTAATCTAACAGATGGTAGCAAAGATAATCAAAAGCGACGATAACTCTACTGGCAGTGTACCTTGCAGTGGAATAGCGAAAGATTAATTAGCAATCGCAGCAACCATTGCCCGCATGAGCATATTGATTGCAACGCCACACATTGATCGCCCCCCCCCCCTCCCCAAAGAATAGCGCACATACATGAAAATACCCAGCAGGTTCCATTTCGTAAATATTTACCCAGACAGCCGTCGATGTCAGCCCAATTGGTCACAAATCGATGCTGCCTGTAGACTGCGGAATAAATCCAGGGTAAAAAGGATACATGAGCAATAAATTTCATTCGCCCAATATACGTTAATTATTTATGTAAATGAACGTAAGCCGATGACCACCCTCACCCGCGCAACAGCACGCTCCAGACAGTCAACAACACAGAGCAGCGGTGACGGTGCGGTGGCCGCACACTGACGATGACGACGACGACGACGACGACAACAACACCAACAGTGGCACGTCGGATGTTCGGGCGTTCGGGTAATTTATGAACCTGCATACTTGACACTGGTCAGCCTACTACTGATCCTGAGTCTGGTGGTAAATTTTCTCTACGCTCGTTCACTTGGATGGTTTTGGAGGAAAATTTTACAGCTATCTTTTAAAGTCATAGGAACGCTAGATACATGCGTTCTTATTGTGATAGAGTTAGATGTAAATTTCTGATTCAAAGTTATCCAAGTGAACTGAAAATGATTTTTGTTATTATTTTTTTGCGAAACAATTGCATTAATCCTAAATTCTAGATTATTGGTTAGAACTTAACCACTGCGCCTATTAAGCTGATCTATGTCGGTACACCACTGTTTAACATCGCACTGGCCGACAACCTAACTGTCGTGAAGATGCCAGAAAATTTTCATTCCTCATCCGACAGTCCCAACTACCGTCAATCAAAGAGATCCAAAGAGTATGAGCCTAGTTAATCACAACATACTACGGAAAGAAAATTCACAATGATATCCTACAATACTTCTAAAAATGCTCTCTCTTTGTTTACTTTCTGTTCCACGAATCAATCGATTGCCTTTACGATATTCTCTCCACTTTTTACATAATACACTTGTAAAAATCTTGGTCTTTCGAAAACAGAGGGACAAGTCTGTCTTTGCCGTGAGACATGCTGGTAGACTTGAGCGACTCGTAGTAGTGCTGCCTAAGCTCGACACCTGCCAGCAGAAGACAGAAAATTAGTCCATAAGATTTAAAGCTTGCTTCTAATGAATGCGGCACACATCTAGTTTTCCGATCCGTATATTTCACGTCCTTGCTTTCACTTGAGTACTATAGCTCTAAATTTTCATAACTTTTCCTACTCAGTAATCTCTAGTAAATTGAATGTCGCTAAAAAGCAAAAAAAAAAATCACTGATGAATGTATACAAAATGCGCTGTAATAATCCAAAGAGACAGCGTTTGCAGATTGAACCTAATGGAAAAAAGTCTTCATATAAAAAAAAATCCACAATTGAACTACTAGAGGAGGTGAAACACGTTTTACGGTTCATCAGAGAATATGAGAAGTTCCATTCGAATCGGAGATGATCGAGTTATTCCTTGGTTCATATTAGGAGCACAGAACAAAATATTTTGTAATTTAAAATTTTTTTTCATGCACATATTTGGAGCATGAAAATAAATGTAAATTTAAGTTCCACAAAAACTTGTGCTTTCTTTAATGAATTCAATTAGAATTTTACACGTTGATTGAAAATTACAGCTTTATTAAACGGGATACCAATGCACTTTAATGTAGGGTAAGGTGGGGCAAACCCGACCGTTGGGTAAACTCGACCCCCCTCTGTTACCGAAAATCAGAAGCACTACGCGAACTAATATCAATGTTGTCGTGTAGAGCGTCGAAAATAATCATAATGGTGGTATGAAAGCATTTTATTAGTCTACATTGAGATGCTTATACGACAAAAAGTGTGTTTTTGGAACTTTTGATTTGACTTTTGTGCATCATTGACTACAGGATATTTCTGATTGTTAAAGTGATTTCATAATAAATGTAAGTGGATTTAAATTCTTTGATTTAAGTCCTACAAAGTGCATAGATGAATTTAGTTCAACCTTTTTCATATATTTTTTAATTTCATCGTAATGAAAAATGACGCGGTGGGGCAAATCCGACCTCTAAATATTGGGGTAAATCCGACCGCTCTTTTGCTAAGAAAATTTTTATTCATCAAATTGAAATATATTTTTAATGTTATTATTTATTATTTTCATGCAAAACGGTCTATAATTACAAACGAAAGACACAAAAACGTGATAATTATAGTATTCGTCGATCAATTGCTCCGATGCAAAAGGGAATAACATTACGTGCTACTGCTCGTAATTTTAGCATTCCAAGATTGATATTGAGCTCTATTTTCTTCATGTTACAATTCAATAACACAACATTCATTGATTTATCATTAAAAAACCGATTTAATCCACCTAGCAGTGAGATGAGACATTTCTTACACATTTCACTATTGGATTAGTTTGCAGAACTCACGAGAAGTAGGCACCCAATTAGAGGTGGGATGAAAACAGTTTCTAGTCTTGCACGAATAAAATCTCGAATAAACTGAATAAATTATAGAAATCAACAAAACGACCGAAATAAAAAAGTAAAGCAAAACATGAAATAATAGGTTTTTAAATTCATAAAATGAGTAGAAAAATTAATGTAAATCAAAATTATAATATACACGAACCAAATTAGATTAGGTTATTAAATAAAAATTAAGATTATATTTAGAAATAGTTATAAGATTAATAGAATAAATTGACTCATACTAACAAATTGAATGAAATAAAACGAATGACTGAACATGAAATGCATAAAATTAAAAATATGAATAAAATGAATCAGATAAATCAAATGAATCAAATGAATCTAATGAATCAAACAAATCAAATAAATCAAATGAATCGTATGAATCAAAGGAATCACATGAATCAAATGAATTAAATGAATCAAATTGATTTAATTCATCCAGTGAATACCATGAATCAAATTAATGAAATGGATCAAATGAATAAAAAGAATGGATGAACAAAATGAATAAAGTAAAAAATAAATGAGCTGAAGTGATAAAATGAATAAAAAGAAGAAAATGAGCAGAATTAAATGCATTGATTAAAATAAAATAAAATTAATATAAAGAAATTAATTGAATCAAATAAATTGTTTGAATGAAATGATTGAAACTGAAAAAGTAGTCAGATTATTAAAATGAAGAAACTGAACAAAATGAATAAACTGGAAAAAATTAATAAAATACATACAATGAAAACAATGAATGATATGAGTAAAATGCACAAAAAGAATAAACTGATCAGAGTGAATCCAAAGAATGAAACGAATAAAATAAGTAAAATAAACGCAGATGAACAAAACGAATAAAAAGATGCGGAATGAAATAATTAATTAAAATGAAATGATCATATATTTGAAGCCAAACACATTTTTGAATAAAGAAAATGAATAAACCGGAATGCACGAATTTGAAAACCATTGCATCAGAAAGTTTTGAAAGGTTTTTGAAAATCCTATCTTCTGAGAAAAGGCTAATAAATATGCAATGGACTTTCTAGGGCTTCCATCTTTTTTGGGTTTTATTCTTTTTGTTTTCATGCTTCTTTACTTGACGAATTCAAAGTTTACTTTTTGGTCACATATTCCCGAAAAAAGATTTATGTGCAGAACAGAATTTACTGGTACAGTATTTTAACGCGCAATTGAATATAGTAAAATGAGACAAAGTCCTTTCAAGCCCCTTGAACAGAGAACGACAGGCAGAATGCGATTCGTGAATGAGACAGGTAGATATTTCAAAGTTTTTATTTGCATTGAAGTAAATAGTGTGAAATGTCTAGGCTATGTCGATTGCATAAAAGCCGTGTTTGTATTGTTTTGTTCGGAATTCTCGTGCAGGAAATATGGATAAATAAGTCCTATACAGACCAATACTGTGAAAAAGAAATGGTTCAAACTACTCAGTATATCCAAATATGGACGACGATAAGTTAGAAGACACATTGTAGTTGCATCCCCCATCGAGAGTGGGTACTTTGGGGACTTCTTTTCCTGGATCTAATTTGTGGATATTTTTGGTCTTTGATCCGTTATTTTTCATGAAAGTTCGTACCAATACAACGAATGTGCAGCTGATACAACTCATGGTTCATTCGCCTGCGCAATGTTCCGTCTTCCATCTGCACGCCACCATAGATGGTACGCAACACTTTTCGTTCGAAAACTCCAAGGGCGCGTTGGTCCTCCACGAGCATAGTCCAGGTCTCGTGGCCGTAGAGCACCACCGATCTAATCAGCGTCTTGAAGATAACCAACTTCGCGCGGCGGCGAATTTTGTTCGACCGGAGCGTCCTCTGGAGTCCAAAGTAGGCAAGATCCGTCTCTGAATTTCTCTGCTGTTATCATTGTCGTCGGTTACCAGTGAGCCCAAATACATGAATTCGTCGACCATCTCGATTTCGTCACCGTCAATCCGAACTCGGGTGGGTGGCTTCAGCTTTCAGTCTTTGAGCATAATTTATTCAAAATTCAATAGAGATCCGAATAGTTTAAATATCGCACGTGGAATGTCTCTTTTGAAAATTTCCATCGTCAAATTTTCATATTACCCAGTTAAGCCAAATATTTTTCTGATATAGCCATGAATTTCCTTAATTATAGTGTAGATACAGGCTTTGAATACAATTGAATTAAAGTTGAATTGATGTAGCAGCAGACAAAAAATAGTTTTGTTTTCTCAAACCTTCGCAATTACAATTAATAAATATTTCAGATTGGCAGAAGATCTTATCACACAACTTAGAAATGGCTACAGAAATAGCTAGATAGATGCGATAGAAGAGAGACAGAGAGAGAGAAGAGAGAGAGAGAGAGAGAGTGTGAGAGTGAGAGAGAGAGAGTGAGAGAGGTATGGGGGGGGGGGGCGTGTGAGGAATGGCAAATGATGGTTAATGCAGTGACATTATTTTTATAGGTATATTATTTTGATATATTGATTCTTACATTCTTATCATAAATAATGTAAGTAGAAATTTTTGCGCTATAACCAGTATAATCTGAATCTTGCAAAAGAGCTAAATTTTCGCTAGATTTTTGGGCTTCAAACATACAGTTGCTTTCGGTGACGCCACAAGTATAATTATATTAGAAATCTTTTATCTTACTACTAGGTAAATTACTTGTTGATCTGTGTATTTATATACTATCCAACATTTACCTCATGATTGAACGCAATGCCTAATCCAAGGAATAAATACTAGAACTCACTGTTTCTTTATCAACACATTATTTTGTGTTTGAAGTGAACTTATATATTGATTTTTGAGAAATAGTTCATTTATTATAAAGGTAATTCACAAAATGTTCTCAACATCGAATTCCTTGAATCACGTAGATGTGTTTTCATACCCCGATATTCAAAATCGGTTTAGTTTTACCCCTAAAACACCAGTAAAGCAATACTCTGTATGAAGCACTCTCATTTTTAATTAGTGGAAATTGGTAAGCGAGGACTAAAAATACAAAATGTCTAATATCTCCGCCGCTCGTGCACGGATTTAGACAATCCATAGCTTGTTAGAAAGATATTTTTACAAGTTTTTTATTTATGTGCAGCTTGTGGGACAGTATTGTATTGTTCGAAAGTTATTTGCAAAAAACCTGCTGTGTTTTGACAAAACTCAGAAAGTAAACAACATATCGAAAATCAAAAATAATAGTGTCAAATGACAACGTTAGGCCTTTCATTTGAAACTAATTTCATTAAGATCGGTTCAGCCATTGCTGAGATAATTACATGACATTTTGTACATACATACATACACAGTGTGTATGAGAATCACAGCAACCTTTGACGATGGTGGTCAATTTTTTTTCGCTCCCGTCAATTTTTTCCCTAAAATTAATTTTGCGTTAATTTTGAAGAGTAGTGAAATTACGACACGGAAAACTGATCGACAGGTTTAAAACCGTTTCCGGAGTTTGAAGAAGCGCTTCGTCGTCCGGATCTGAAAACACTTGCTGGGTGAAGAAATTACAGATGCTGCCTGATGCTGCCTTTGCGGGCGGACTTGTTGGGGAACAGATGGAAATTCAAGCCATTTTCCCACTGATGACGACTCCGGGAAACATGGATTGGCTTTGAGAGGAAGCATTCCTTAGTGCACGAACTACAAAGCAAGGATTTGCTTGCTACAGTTGTATTCGAGATGTGGTTCTGTCTTCAAATGCTCCATGAGTGTTGCAACCATTAGTTGTAGATCATCAAACACACATCATGTCATGTGTTGTCTTAGGTAACCGAGGATCTTGAATATACTGCAACTGTCATCAGTCAGAATCGGCATCAAGAACCTGTAAGCAAGCAGGATGTTGGACATAATTTGCGTTCTGGACACCGGTGAGATCGTTTCTAATATTCTTTTTTAAATATTGCTATATACGCTTTATGTTTGGAACAATATTGGATTTCCGGTCATATCTGGAAGTATCCACCTGATAGGCCGACTAAGCTGCTTCCCTTTTTTTTGGTTTATTGCAAGAATATCTATAATTGAGTCCTTGACTACGTCCATACTTCCATACGTCTAATATCAATTAAAATTAGCAATTAAATGTTGGTGGTGTTTACACAGTAATACATTACCCCCCCTTTAAGGAAGGTCGACTACCCCTCGGCGCTGGGGAGAAGGATCTACAAATAATCTACTCTAATTTATAATTGTATTGGTTTGAAATTAGTTTCAATCATTGTAACTTTGTTTTTGTGGAAATGTTTTCGTTGGACTTTATTTTTTCGGCTCTCAGAGCTGTTTAGGCGTTTTTGCCTTTTGTCTTTATGTTTAGCAATAACTAACCGTTTTGGCCAATTTTCTCTATCATTATTTCAGAGAGCGAGTAAAAGCGCTATAACCTTGGCTCATTAGCCAGGACAGGGCTAATAACCTCTGCCCCATCCCAGGAACCCGGAACCAAAGGAGTGACATTAACCCTCTTAGCCAAGTCACTCCCAACGATTTATCAAACCCCTATCAAATTGAAACGGTTGTGTACGGTTGTCCACGTTTCTTCCTTATTCAAGGTTCAAAATGATTCGTTGATTAAATTATTCATTAAATGAATAGTTTGATTGCCGTATAATTTTGAATCATCTTCATTTTGTACGCTGCACAGTTGGCCTGGCCGCTTTAATGCTTGTGTCATATTCCATATGTGCCACAAACGTTAATAATGACAAGAAAAATTGTGGACGAACGCCTGCAATTTTCCAGGATCCCTACATGTATTGGCTGTGTATGTGTAGACTAGACTAGACTAGATACATACATACACAGTGTGTATGTATGTATGTATTACACACATACACACACATATATAGACATTGTCTCAATTTGTCGAGCTGAGTCGATTGGTATATGAGACTCGGCCCTCAGGGCCACGGAAAAAGTCAAAGTTTGAGCGAATCCTATACATTTCTTTTGTAAGAAATGTAAAACCATTAAATTTGAGTAATATCTGTACTAAATCAACCAAAAACATAGGGGGTCGGGTTTACCCCACCATTTTTGAAAACAGCACAAATGAACATTTTTGTAAAACGCTTCTATCTGAAGATATTCCGAAGATCCAAATAAAATGCTATGTACAGAAAGTTACCTAAGAGTCTAATTCCTTTCCTTTAATTTGGTATATTAAACGACTTGATCCGATGTAAAATGAGCATTTTACAGCCAAAACCATTTACTAGGTCGGATTTGCCCCACCTTACCCTAATTTTAATTCAATATTGCTGTAAAGTAAGTGACATGTAATATCACATGAATGAAAGTGTCAAATCACAAGCTTTTTGATGCTCCCATGGAGTATAATTCAACTTAATTTTCAATCAAATTTTTGATGCAAACTTTGTATTTTTACATTCGTATTGATTTACATGTCGTTTAAATTTCATTACTTTTATGTGTGTTGATATACTGATGGGAAAAACAATTGATCATTTTATGGATTTTATGGAGAACAGAAGTACCTATGTAGTATTCTATGGAAAGAAGTTCTAAACAGTGGCTGATCAAAACTTACCAAAAGGGAAACTCTTCAAGAATAATACCTGGATGGAGTGGAGGGCATTGCCTTATCTGCCCATTTGTTTCAAACCAGGAGTAGAGCAAAAAAGGAAACTGAATATTTTTTGCAAGGATAAAACATGACTCGATTAAGAAGCATTCAAATACCTAGACAATTAGAGCTTAATTGATGAGATCAGTTCCTAGAACACGTGACAAGAGGTTGAGAATTTTCATATAACTGCGTATGGTATATTGCAATATTCAAACGATAATGATCGAAGCTTTTGATATGTATTTCTAAATCAGCAGTAGTAATAGTCTGATAGAACTAAAACTTGAACGGTTAATGCCAAAAAACTATATGTACTGAGCGTAACTGCATTTTTAATCTTGTTAGCGATAATTAGGGAAGAATTAGGTATACACAATTATACAAATTTATTGAAGTTAAGATAAAGATAATAGTATATTTTACGTTTAATTCCAAGGCGTAGAAAAAAGAGTATTTACGAACATAAGAATACTTATAAGTATAGTACAAATAATATGGAATGGCTGCACAAATAAGTTGGCATTGTAGTTAAAATTAATACCTATTCAGTATACACGAAATTTTGCAATGTTAAGGCTAATTATGTTATTCATAGAAAGAAAGCATTGAACACTAAATTTTAGTTGGATTTGATAAACTAAAAGCTGAATTTAAAATGAGAGTTGGATAAAAACAACAAAAACATTGAATAAATTCAGGAAAAAGTGTTGTTGAATTCAGAAACTTACATTCTATGGAATCAACAAAATTTATCACTGAATTCAACAAGCAAAATGGTTGAATGTTACAGGAGTGTGTCTCTGCTAAAGATGATAGCACACTGAACACTACAAAAGTAACTAAAAGAACAGCAATTTCAACCAACATTTTAGTTTTATTTAGAGGGATCGAAAAGAGGAATTCCACGAAGAGCCGTCCAATTTTGTAAAAAATCGTGACCGACCATCTTCGATTTTGATGAAACTTTTTACTTTGCGCCTATGTGGGAAATTAAGTATATTCAAGAGATAATCAAATCATTTTGTCTCAAGGGCAACTTTTTAAAAGGGCGTATGTGTTTTTGCGTGCGCTACTTTCTAAAAAATATTGTTCAAGAACCATAATTTGTACAGCAAAACTATTCGAGAATGCGTTGCAGGGCATTCATTAATCTTTTTAAAAAAATATGCACTGAAAAAAAATGTACCTATTTTCAAAAAATTTGTAATTTATATTAAAAATTGAAATTAAAAAAAACCCATTTTTTTAATTTTTTATTTTTTACCAGCGAAACCTAAATAAAAAAGAAACATTTTAAGTCTAATTTCATGTTGGAGAAGTTATCAGTAAAAAAGTTTTTCTAACAATAACTTTGTACATGTTTTTCAATTCTGTACTATTTTACAGACAAAAATATATTTTTTTTATCGATTGTGATTCTAAATGTCATTTCAAATGAAAATGCTCTTTACAGAAATCTTCGAAAATGTAGTCGTTTTCAAGATATTTTAAAGTTTGTTTCGACAAAAAGTAATAATTCGTTAAATTACGCCCTTTCCATAAGCTATTCGTGTTTCTCCATCAACAATCGTACGATTTTCATAATAGTCATAATACATTCTACAACTTTCCTCTTTACACCATGACGGTATAACGAACCATTAAAAAACTACAGGAAAATAATAAAAAACCTGTTTTAATCCACCTATAGGTGCAATTGTGCCTTTCTCATTTCTCCAAACTATGATTTAATAACTGGCTCGTACAATATAACATTATGGAAATGTCTTTCATTCTTATTACACTTGGTAAGTATATATAAGAACACCTTTTTGCATTCATCGAGGTATCGGTTTGAATCGGAGTTTTCTATGTGATCGCACTCCACAACCCGTAACTCCGGAGCTGGAAGTCGGATGGAGATGGAATTTAATATCAGTTTCCGGGGACGCAACACCTTTCATTTGAGACTAAGTTGATCAAATCGTTCTAGCCATTTTCGAAAAACCAATATAACCGTTATTCTGAATTTGGATGCTTCCGGATCCGTCGATGGTGGCCAGTGTGGCCAAAGAGACTTTGAATGACTGTTGGTGACCTAGATCTACAAATTCAACAGTTGTGTTTATATTTTGGAAAAAAATCATCTCACCAATTAATCGCAGAATTCGTTAGAATCGGGATTTGCTGCGTGATCGTACGTATCACCCTGTAATTCAGGAACCAGAACTCGGATCCACACAAAATTCAACAGCAGCTGATGGACCTTTCATTTAAAATCAAGTTTGTCAAAATCGGTTCAGAAAATTCCGAGAAACCGATGTGGACAAATCAACAAATTTTGTTTTGTAACCATACTCTTCAACTCGTAATCCGGAACAAGATGTCGGTTGAAAATGAAATTCAATAGCAACCTATGGGAATTTATACCTTTCATTTGAATCTTAGTTTGTAAAAATCGGTTCAGCCATCTCCAAGAAACCGATGTGGACATTTTGTTAACAAATCCGCACATACACACATACATACATACATACATACATACATATATACATACATACATACATACATACATACATACATACATACATACATACATACATACATACACATATACATACACACATACATACACACAGATATTTTGCGATCTCGGCGAACTGAGTCGAATGTTATATGAGACTCGGCCCTCCGGGCCTTGGTTAGAATATCGGTTTTTGAAGCAAACCTTTCTATATGAGAAAGGCAAAAGAATAATATTTAATTAGCTTAATAAGCATGAGTTCAATGTTATCTTCATGTGATTATAATTTGGAAAGGTTGGTGGAATGGGTTTGAACGTGTAGGGAATGGGGGGTTAGTAGAGTGGGAGTGGAGGATGCGTCAGAAATCCTTCATCTTATTTCGGTATACGGGATGGATGAAGGAAATGCGGGCGTGAGGGTGGTCCAAGGGGAGGGGAGTGATGAAGGAGGTAGGTGTAAGGGCAAGACGGGGGGGGGGGGGGGGGCGACGCAATACTCAACTGCATATTTTGCCTTCCATTTGAGACTTGGTTTGAGAAAATCGGTTCAGTCATTACCGAAGAACCGATTTGACTTTAATTGTGGAATATGCCCGGAATTCCGGACTTCCGGAATCGTCGGCAGTGGACAATATATTCAAAGAATGTTTGATTGGCAATCAGTGATCTAGATCTGCGATTAGAAGTTATTTGGTGACCATTTCAATAGTTTTTAGCCTCTGAGGTATTACGATTGTACCGATTTATATGGGAAATTCCAGTGTATCCTTACTAACACCGCTGTAACTCCGGAAGCAAGAGTCAGAACCGAATGAAATTCAGCAGCAGTCAATGGCATTACTGTATCTTTCATTTGAAATCAAGTTTGTAAAAATCGGTAGAGAATTCGTTGGGGAATGGGTGTGATATTAGCTTAGGAACTTGGCGAGTTCCCCGGGGGCGTCATAGGGGCCAATGTGGTCAAAGCTGCTTTAATTGATCATTAGTGATCCAGACCCGCAAACTAGAGTAATGTTACATCAATTTTAATATGTTTTACATCATTTGAACATCATGGTGGTACCAGTTTATATGGGAATTTGCTGTGTGACCGCACTCTTCAACCCGTAACTCCGGAACCGGAAATCGGATCAACTAAAAATTCAATAGCAGCTTATGGGAGCGTTATACCTTTCAGATGAAACTAAGTTTGCGAAAATCGGTTCAGCCATCTCTGAGAAAATTGTGTGAGTTTAAATGACACACACACACATACACACACACATACACACACACATACATACACACACACAGACATTTGCCGATCTCGACGAACTGAATCGAATGGTGTATGACACTCGGCCCTCCGGGCCTCGGTTAAAAAGTCGATTTTTACAGTGATTGCATAGCCTTTCTTTATATGAGAAAGGCAAAAATTATACACTACACAGAAATTGAATTCTCTAAAAATGTTGTTTTCAGCGCCAAGCTGATAAAATTCGGATAATAGTTCAATTTGTACGTTATTTAATTCGCACATTTGAGAATTACTCTTTATTCTGGAGAAACTATAGGAGGACATTGATTTTACCTGCCAATGTGTTCTGAAGCAAAATAGTTGATACCTGTATGAACCACGTATTAAAACTTACTTGTTTATTTGTTCAATTCATCAACAGGCATATCAAAGCCCCAATGATGTTGACTTAAATACTAGTCTAATTACTAACAATCAAGTACACAAAAACAATAGTCATACAATAATTAAAAACAAATAAAAAGGTCAAGTGTTGTTAGCTAATTGATTAAATAGTCTGGAAAAACGTATACGCAGATTTTGTCGAGAAACGTTGAAATCAAATGCCGTAGCTGCCTGGTTAAAAATTCGTTGCAGACCAGTGATGGCTCCATACATACTATAGTTAGTGCGTCGGAATGGTAATCTGAGCATAATGTTGTTGCGTAGTGTTCGAGGAGCGACGTTTATGTTGATGTGTTCCAGAATAGCTGGGGCATCTATACGACCTTGCAGAGTGTCAGCGATGAACAAGGCTCTTGCAGTATTCCTTCGAACATGTAGGGGCTCTAGTTGAATTAGCTGACACCGGTTTTCATAGCGAGGTAGTCGGGAAGGATCTCTCCACGGCAATCTACGAAGCGCGAAACGTAAAAAGCAACGCTGAACGGACTCTATTCTCTCAATGCCATTATTGTAGTTTGGACTCCAAACTTCAGAGCAATATTCTAGAATCGATCGCGATAAAGAACAGTAGAGCGATTTGAGACAATAGATATCCGTAAAATATTTGGCTATTCTGAAGATGCATCCCAGTGCTCGAGATACTTTACCAACTGCATAGGAAACGTGCTGTTTAAACGTAAGTTGAGGATCCAGAATCACTCCCAGATCTTTAACGTGACGGACGCGTTCAATGTCTGCTTCTAGTAGACGGTAGGTAAAATGAATCGAATCTTTTTTCCGTGAAAACGATATTACCGAACACTTCTTCGGGCTCACGCACATGCGGTTCGTGTTACACCAATCAGCAAAGACATCCAGCTGCTGTTGGAGAAAACTGCAATCTTCAATTGACCGAATTAGGCGGAATATCTTGAGGTCATCTGCGAAGGACAATCGTGGAGTCTTCAGAACTAGATGTACATCATTGAAGTATAGCAGAAACATCATCGGTCCCAAGTGGCTTCCTTGCAAAACACTAGCATTTATTCCGAATCTCTCCATTTTTGCGATTGCGATATCGTGATTTATCTTATCGAAAGCGGCAGATAAGTCGGTGTAAACAACGTCGGTTTGAGCACGATGTTCCATACTCTCTGTTATGTAGGATGTTAAACACAGCAGGTTAGACGCTGTTGACCACCCGGACGTGAAGCCGTGTTGATCGTCACTTAGGTACTGCTTACAATGAGCCTGGAGAGGTTCCATAATCACCAGCTCGAACAACTTTGAAACTGCACTCAATGAAGTTATTCCACGGTAGTTATTGACGTCTCGCTTATTACCCTTCTTGTGGACTGGGAACATGTTCGCGTATTTCCAGCAAGACGGGAAAACTCCTCTAGCAATAGATGCTCGAAAAATGTGAAGAAGCGGAGTAATCAAAGCTTCAATGTGCCTTTTCAGGATAACGGAGGGGAACCCGTCTGGTCCCGGATTGAAAGATGACTTAAGCCGAGAGGAAGCTCTGGTAATCATCGTTGCATCGACATCGATAGCACCCAAAGCTTGGCCTACAAGTGGAGCTCTACTAGCGGCGAGTTCGATTTGCTCAATAGTTAGTGCCTCATCTGTGAATACATTCGCGAATTTTTACGAAAAAAGTGCACATATGTCTCGAGATGTGGTAGCTGTATTCCCATTGAAAGTCATAGACGACGGCAGGCCTGATTCCTTGCGCTGCTCGTTCACATATTTCCAGAAACGGTTAGGATGCGACTTGAAATTACGCTGAATATTTTGCTGATATCGATAGAAACAGTGTTGGCTGGCTCGTTTGTATGCATGGTTGAGACTGACGTAATAGTCTCTGAGTGATATTGTGCGATACTTGGTAAACCTCCGCAGGGCAGCTCTCTTTATAGACTTCAGCCGTCGCAGTGTACTCGTTTGCCATGGAGGGCCGGTTTGTCGATGGTGAACTTTCTTTACCTATATTTTACATTGAAATAGGTTAACACATTAAAGAGACTTAGTCAGTACGGTGTTTTGGTGTCAACAAGAGCAAATTATTATGGATATCAATAAAGTAAGGTGTTGTAAGCCATTTCCTAGTAAACGGTGTTCATCGAAGCTTCGCAAAGTAACGCAAAAAAATTATTGAAATTTTAAAATCCACAGAGTGTAAAATTCAATTGGATGAGTCTTTTTTTATATGTGATACTTGCAGGTTGCAGGCATGCAATTCTGACAATATAAAATATCTGCAGTTACCGAGCATCTACACTACAGAACCACAATCATCACCTTCAGGATATGATCCAGTAGACATACCATCGGTTACATCAATCTTCTCAGCATCTACCCAGGAAAGCGATTTGCAGGATTATTCCAGAATACATAACATTGAAATATTCAATAAAGGAGTCCTGGGAATCAACGTTTCACCAATAGCAATAAACAAGCTTCAACAAGTCAATTATTCCAAGCTTCAACAAGTCAATTATTCGAATATTTCACATGGAATACGAAAATATTTATTCAGGTTTAATGTAGAAAATGATGAGCTGGAGTTATTAAAAACGAAAGCTGCTGACCTTGATGATATCATTTCTCAACTGAAAGAGAGATTTGCAGATTCAGGATGTTCAAGAAACGATCAAGGGAGGTTATTGTCTATTTTACCAAAATCTTGGTCAAATCAAAAGATAATGGATGAATTTCATGCAAACAAACACATTGTATCGCAAGCTAGGTTGTTAGCAGAAGGAAAACATCACAACAACAACGAACAGATGGTTCATACTTTGGATTCACAAACAAAAAACACGGTGTTGGTGTTCTATGATAGCGACCAGATTGTACGATTCACGAGAATATTATTTTAATGCTCCATAGTCTACAAAAATATTCTTTCGAAAATGATTACAAGTTGCATTACAAGTCGTCAAGATCAAAAGATTGTTATCTTCGTGAATGTGACCGCTGTCCAAATCTTTCAATGTTTGAACACAATTTTTCGGAAGAATTGGAGGAACGTTGTGTTGGAGAAATAACTTTCGAACAATGGGTTGCTACCGATAGATGTAATCTAGAAACACTCGTCAAACCAGTTGATGAGTTTGTAACATATTTTGGTGAGAAGTTGGAAAAATTGATAACTCATGATTATATAAAAAATCAACAGTCTATTTTTTTAAATGAATCAAAATCGTCTTTAAAAATAGTTTTAGTAATTTGTGATTTTTCTGAGAATTATTCATTTATTTTGCAGGATGCTTCTCAGAGTAGTTATTGGAACAATGATCAAGCTACAATTCATCCGTTTGTTATTTATTATATGGACTCTGGAATAATAAAAAAATTAAGTTTTGTAATAATATCCGAAGTTCTAAAACATGACAATCGCGGTGCAGGTATTCATTTCAATGTTACTAACTTTTCTAAAACCAAAAATGCAATTAAAGAAGGCTATAATATTTATATCCGATGGAGCTGCTTCTCAATACAAAAATAGAAATAAATTTGCTAGTCTTTGTAAATATAAAACTAATTATAACATGGAAAAGGGCCCTGTGACGCAATTGGCGGGACATTGAAACGAATGGCAAGAAATGCGAGCTTAGCAATAGCACACGAACATCCAATCACAAGTGCAGAAGAGTTATATAAATGGGCTAACTAGCAAAGTAATGAACAATTAACAAAAATTTCGTTTTGTTATGTATCACAAGAAGAATACGAATAGGGAGCAGCTGAATGGAGTAGCCTGTATCAGAAGGCAAAAATGATTCCAGGTACACAGAAATATCACTCTTTTGTTCCTATTTCAGAAAATAAAATTGCCGCGAAACTGTTTTCGAATGACGAAACACCAAGTATTTTTAGCATATATAAACGAACAAAGTGTTAAGGTGTATATAGAAGATAGGAATTATATATAATAGGAAGAAATAAATTTTAGTATAAAAAATGACCGATAGTGATTTTATAAATCGGACCTATAAGTAGCAACATTATCCTCTTATCATCTTGGTGTCAAAAGGTAAGTTGTAGAACTTATCATGGCTATTATGAAAATCGTACGATTGTTGATGGAGAAACGCGAATAACTTATGAAAACGGCGTAATTTAACGAATTATTACTTTTTGCCTAAACAAAATTTAAAATATATTGAAAACGACTACATTTTCGAAGATTTTTGTAAAGAGCATTTTGATTCGAAATGACATTGGGAATCACATTCTATAAAAAAAAATATATTTTTGTCTGTAACATAGTATAGAATTGAAAAACATGTACAAATTTGTTGTTAGAAAAACTTTTTTATTGATAACTTCTCCATCATAAAATTAGACTTAAATATTTAGGTATTAAATATTTTTTTATTGCTTAAAAAAATAATTGGGGTTAAACCGACACGCTGTTAAGATTGTTGTGATTATTTGCGATTCATTACAAAAGACTGGGGGACGGGCATAGCGTAGTTGGTAAATCGATTGCCTTGTACGCAGCTCACTGGGTTCGAGGTTGGGAGCACATAGGGTTAAAGATTTTTCCAAAAGAGTTATCTCCAAACCGAAAAGAGGCGAATGGACCCTAAAGTTAAAACCTCTATAATCAAAATAAAAACAAACAAACAAAAGGCTGGGGATCTTTGTGACACTTCAATTACACTATTAGCACACTATAGTAATACTTTTATTGTGTTTAATTCTTATAAGTCTCTTTTAAAATCAAAAATTGGGATTTTTGCTTGTCAGATTCTATCGAAGCTTTTGCTATTTCTGCAAAAAGCTCATCAACCCGAGTTTCTAGTGTTCTCTAGCTTTGTCATAGATGAACTTTATCACAGTGAAACAATTATTTTGAAAAATCAAAGCTTGAAACAGGTACTTTTACTAAGAAGTGTGTGTGTCACTTATAAGTGAATGAATCCTATTAGCAGAATGTAAAACACTTGCAAATTTCTAACGAAATAAAATGACAATGAAGGTTGCAATGATGTGTCCATGAATTACTTGGAAACATCCATACCAGCCGTGGTATCACATCCTATTGTGGAACTTGATCTTCTGTGTTTACAGATTTTGTAGCCGATTTCAGGGAACCGCCTGCTTATAAGATAATTTGGGGAAAGATTCCGCATATTTCTAAAAATCGATCCTGCATCAAAGTAAAGCATTCAATATTCGATGAAATCATTTTTATCAATTGCGACAAGTTTATAAAATACTGTAAAATGCAATAAAATTGGACTAAACCGTTTTGCGCGTTAAGGGTACAAGACCTAATATAAATAAAGTTTTGCTTTTTTAGTGGTAATCTTCATTAAACAAATTTTAACTATTTTTGGAAATTTTAAAAACTAAAAAAATATTTTTGAGTAGCCTGTTACTAGCATTCCACTGCAGATGAGAATTGGTTTTGTGGAATAATTCGGAAGTTAAGGTTTTGCCTTTCTCATATAGAAAGTTTATGCAATCACTCTGAAAAACGTCAACCTAATCCCGGCCAAATTTTTTTTCGACTCGCATAAGGTTTCTGGATTTTAACAGGGGCGTAGTTGATGGTTTACGGAGAGGGGTTACACCCCCCCCTCTACTGTTCACTCCCCTCCCTTAAAAATCTACTTAAATCACCCCTCAGACCACCACCCCATCCAGCCCTCATACCCCTCCCCTTCAACTCCATCATCTTTAAACCACCGCTATATCACAAAGCATACCAATTTAAGCTGGGGAGTCGTTCGTTCATGGGACTTTCGCCCTCCTCACATACCCACCCCCGCATGACAAAATGAGTTAGCAAGCAGATAACATTGATCTAATGCTGATTAGGCTAATGAAGTATGATATTTTTTTGTTTCAGGTGTTTCACCGTCGACACGTAGCTCATCAAGTTCGTGGCTGGCATGCCATTGTGTATAAGTGCAAAGTGTACTAAGAATGTAATGGACATTTCCACAATTATGTTGAACATAAAAAGCCTCCGTGCCATAGTTTAGAGAAATGAGAAAGGCACAATTGCACCGCTAGGTGGATTAAAACAGGTTTTTTTTCAAGCGAAAATATAAGCTAGAATTTTCCGAATGCTACTTCGAAAGTTACAGCATTTAATACATTTTTGCTCGCGTTTTCCCATAGTATATTGTAGCATTAATTCACAAACATTTTGGCTCACGAAACAGTATTGCTATTCCGGAGAAATTCAAGGTTGGCAAAGCTGTATTATGGTGCAAAATGAGGCCTATCTATGTCGTCAGTCACCTCTAATACTGAACTCCTATCCCTTTCCTCCCGGCGGGGCCGTCCGGGGTACAGGCCACCTTTTGCCGTTTTTGCTTAAACTCGAGACTGGGTCGGGTTCTATTCCCAAGCGATGTCAATCCGTTCACTTCCACAGGTCGACGGATTGGAGCCTGTCTCAGTTTCGTTTCGAGTGAGAGTGGCATTAGTGAAAATCGTCTAGAATCTGTGGTCGTATGCTGACAGGGAAGGGGGACAAACGACGCGCGCGTGAAACTGCTAGTGTATCCGTCTTGCACAGTGAATCTTTCGGTACAGTTAATGGTTATTTTGGGTAGCTCAAAATTATTTCTTGCTTTTCTTTTGTAAGTACTGTTTGCATACAACCTTCGATTAATATTTTCTCTCAATAAATAATTGTTCGGAAATCAGCCCCAATAAGACTTCAGTCTGACTAGTATCGATAATCAAGGGTCAATACGTAATTTACGTATGAATCTAATTTCGAGTTCCGTTATTAGTAATAAGCCCGTGCATCAGGTTAACGATCCTTTGTATTTCCCGTCAATGTTCAATATAATACATATACGTGTATTTCGCAAACAATCCGATTTGGAAAATATGAAACACTTTCCTTGATTTATAACATCTCGAGCTATCATAACTCTGTCTGTATAACTTGTCACTCGGTAGTTTTTAACCCAATAAATATATCGTAGAAAATGAATAGCGATTTTTTTTCAATACTATCGCAATAAATAGTGATCCGGCCCATTATGCAGATAAGATTAGCTTTCCTAGACAATGCTCCTATGGTCGGTTGTGTGGAGTTCAAATTGCTTTTGTTTTCAAGGCAGGATACTCTCGGTAGCCGGCTACCCAGAGTTTAAAATGAACCAAAAAATTAATAAGATCTTTTCTTTTTCGAGTGATCGTGTACTCGAAAACCAACTAAACTACTACCTAATAAATCATGCTTTACAGGTCACATCGTTTGCTTGAAGCGAATCCTAGACATTGTACCATTCCAAACGACCACCTATGGAAGAGCCTGCTGAGTTGTCTACCTTCTGTTAAGTAGGTGGAACATCAACAATTTCCGTCTACCTTATAATATGAACACGATTGTATGACCGCAAAAAGAATCTTGCGTTACCCAAACGGAACGAACGATTGAAGCTTGTTTTGGAACCGTTACAGTACAAAACAGTCGGTGTCGATCTTGTAGCATACTCTGACGCTGACTGGGCTGAGGACGACAAATGAACAAGGTGGCCTATTGCATCAACAAGAGGTAGAATTGGGGTAGGTGTAGCGTATTGGTAAATCGATTGCCATGTATGCAGCACACCTGGGTTCGAGTCCCGATGCCGCACATAGGGTTAGAAATTTTTCATAAGAGATTTTTATAACCGGAAGAGGCGAATGACCTTAGGGTTAAAACCTCTATAATTGAAATAAAAAAAGAGGTAGAACTCCATGATTCTCAATGAAAGCTAAATACGGCGCTTCGGGTGAAAGCTACTAAGAATTGATTTGGATAACTACGTATCCAAATAAATTCTTACGTATGAGTAATTTTCACGATAAAGAAGATCAACCAACGATCGTGTGTGCGGATAACCAGAGTTTTCCAGAGCTTGGACAACCGGTACCGACGTTTTATTATCAAAGTATCGAATATGGGTGTGGCTTACGCGACGAAATGATTCTAAACGTAAGGTGAATTTTAATTTTTTTAATTAACTATAGTTTTATGTAGTTAGTGTAATTATTTTCTAAATAGAACTTCATATTTACTAAGATTTTGTATGTATTATATACACTATATTTCAACGATTTCATAAGAGTTATCCAATATTCTCTAGTGCAGAATTCGATTTATGGTTTCACAACTGCGTATTTTTTACCCAACACTGTATGCGCCCTCCATTATTTTGAAGAGAAAATTGAAGGAAATACTACCAAACATGAGCAGACTGACATTAATAGACTAGAGCCGATCCCTATCCAGCAGCACAATTTCAGCATTATCGAATGTGACTTGAAAGTTGTTCTTTGGCTTGTTTTACTACCTCGCCTACCAGTCTCACGTAATGAGTCAATAATTCGAGAGAAGAAAAACAAAACAAAACTGTAAATAAAACAAAGCCGTTGGCTGTACCGGAGGGCAATAAAAGTCGAAAACCGTTCGGTTTCGGATCGTAACACCATTGTCGCCTCGTAAATAATTCTTTGTGTCGAGGAGGGGTCACCCTCTGATCCCCTGGGAACCGAAGGAGTATGTACCATTAACTTAAAGTGCACCTCTGTTTTGTATTTAAAAACAAACAGTAAAACAGTCTTAAGCTCGTTCGACTGATTGCCGAACGATTAGCGTATTCTTGGAGACTCGGTGTCAATATTTGTGCTTTTTTTTAGTTTTTACACAACTGGAAGGAGGCAGGCGGGGCATTTTAGACATGTCGAAGAGTCATTAAATTGCTCAGATGCGTACCTAAAAGTGTTGCCGGTCGTATACCATCAATAGTGGTATAACTGATCAAGGCCTGCTGCCTGGACTGTTGAATACTTCACTTCCAGTGGGACCATGCCTGATCCTCCGAGTCGTGTGATGTACACATACGAAATATACGGCTAAAGACTAAAGCAGTGACCGCACGAGGGCGTTGTTGAATGTCACGTTTTAATAGAGCTCATAAATTTCGAGTAGCTGTGCTGTCGGTGGTGAACGAGACGGGGACTGCACTAGGCGTATGACGCGTTGCAGAGGTCGTGTCACTCGGGCCTTCGCACTCGCGGCATCCGTTACAGATTCTGCCGTGTATGCATTGCGAAGAAATATTTACGACCTCGGTTCTTCTATTCTAACAATCACAAGTTCAAGAGTCATTAACCCCTCGCTTCTTGTTGCTTGCCCCCACTCCGCCACGGTGGCATTTTGAGGACCGAAGGTCGGTCGGAAATTAAACGGGCGACATATTTCTACTGGCGCTTTATATGAGCAATTTTTACGGTCGCAGTGTGAGGATTTGTCCTCGGTTTCTCGGAAATTGGTACCGGGTGCCGTGTGTATTTGGAAACATCTTCATTCACTTCGCCGTGACATCGGCAGGGTGCAGGATTGGCGCAGTTCACAGCGTTATTTATGGCACTTTTCGGTTTCTCATTGATTATGTATCGGTTCGGGCTGCCCACGTTTTTGGTGTGATGACTTTTTAATACTACCTCTCTGCCCTGGTGAGCAATAAAATTCTATTGTTCCGAGGTGCTAAGTCGGCTTTTTATTTTCCTTAAGGGTCAAACAGAATGCGCAGTCACTGACGCAGCCAGCCAATTTTATAGTTATTGTGCCCACAATGCCTTGCTCGACACAGAAAGCAATCCATGCTTTTAGATACTTTTCATACCAGGCATTAACGCTCCGTCAGTAATGGAGCATTCTGTTTGACCCTTTACTCTGAAGGTGGGTTTTTGATCTTGAACAGTGCTGCCGTAGAGGGTAAAATTTATTAATTAACCTTGACCAAAGAACGGTGATTTCGCAACGAAACTTGCCTAGGAAACTAGGAATAGCAATTCAAGGTTACGAAGGCAACGTGTGACGTCTGCAATTCGCATCATTGAAATATCCAGTGGTCGATTGAAATTATTTCATTATTTTACCTGGATGATGAAAGAGTCCTAAGAGGCGAATGATCTTTAGGTTAAAGTCTCTATAATCGAAAAAATGAAGGAGTCCTCACCGTTGTTTTGTTAGAATTTTACAGCATTGCTTTATTTATTCGAATATCAAAAAAAAAAAACTATCGTAAAATGCAAAATAACAAACACTCTAGGGCTGTGTACAAGACACGACCGCGGTGACATTAATCCATTCTTTACCCACTACCGTATGTAGTGTTTCAAAACCAGTTTTTTTAGAACAGTTGGGATCATAAAACATGGAAAAACCTGTTTTGATCAAGAAACGTGCTTCTTTCACCGTGCTATCCGGGGCTGACTGAGGTTTTCGTTTCACCCCTCGACACATACTCGATACATGCCAAAAAATTGTTACTTGGGTGTCCTTTCATATCTCAATTAAACTCATATGTATTGATGATTATTTTTGCAGTTTTGTGGTAATTCTTGCAAAATGGCGTCAATCACCATGTAAGCCAACGACACGACTAGACACTTGCATTCAGAAACTGTATCACAAATCGGACTACCCCTCAGTGACTCGGTAACTGCAACTGTCTTGCAAAATGGCGTCAATCACCAATTCCCGTCTTCTGCTAACCACGTGCCGTACAATGACAGCATTATTCATGACGGTTTCCACTGTTTTGTGGTACCGGAAACCGCCATCTTGGTGGCGTCCTTATTAAAGAAGTAAAGAACCCAATAAAGTCAGCAAATGCTCCGAAATCCATGACATGATGGGAAGCTGAACTCTAATGTTATTCGTTAGATATTCCTGGTCCTGGTATTCCTGGTCGAAATAAACCTGCACATATGGTGTCTGTCGCGTAACAATTGTACTCATATTCCATAAGATAAATCTGCAAAATCGATAATATCAGGTTATATTGTATATATAAAATATATTATATTTAAATATATATAAAATTGCACATTATTGTGTTCCCTAAGTCATACATTTAAAATAACAGAGTTTATTTCTATCATGAATGTTTGACATTTCAATGTATCTGTCAATTTATACAACTTTCAAGCTTGGAGTGTCTGCCAAATTTGGGAAATATGTTCCATTAGCCGCCAATAGTGCGTTACAACAGTTCTAAGTTATAGTTTGGAGCACTAAGAAGTGATTGGGATATGTTTCGCCTGAAGCGATTTTTTTCATTTTTGTGGGCTTACAATCAAAATCTTTAACGTTGCACTTGTGTATTTTTATCACTGGCGGCTCCAGGGAGGGGCACGGGGGGTCACGTGCCCCCCCCCAATATTCGAACAGAAGCTGTTTTGGTTAAAAGATGTTTTCATTTCCCTACTTCAATATGCCAAATATTTTGGAAACGATCAACGAGGTGATCAGTTAATTTCTTTCTTTATACCACTGCAATTTCGAATTTTTTAGCAATAAGTGAAGCATTGTTTCTATTAGGATTGTGGTACCGGTAGTACCGGCATCGAAAATCCGGGGAATACCGAACAGTGATGGCGGTTTCGAGCTCAATATTGCCCATCTACAGGACGTTGGGTCCTGTCTTGCATTGACTAAGTTCTTGCATTAGCACAGCTCCAAAATATGCGAAATACAGGTCCTGAATAAAAATAAGTACCGTTACTTTCAGTGCCATGCAAAACTTTTGATAAAGAATATACCTAACCTAGAGTTAAAACTTGGCGAGAATCAAAATGCCATCACCTCCAGTAACCTATCCAATAGTAACCGGAGTCAAGTGACACACTCATGGGTAGAATGAGGCAATATAAGTAAACACTAATCGCGACATTAAAGTTGATATTCGTCTTCGATTCCTCATTCCACGCTGGCTACTCAGAAGTGTTTGTGAACCCTTGAGGAACTGTGATAATTTGAGCGGAGAGAGAACTGTTTGTTCAGTAATGTATGCTGTGTGACTCTTTATAAATAATTCTTTATAGAGTGTAATTGAAAACTCGAACTAAAAACTAAACTCACTTCTTGTTTAAAATTTCAAAGTATTTACAACGATTGGGGAAATATGATCTTTTGAAAATGATACATATGATTTGTTTTCCCATTATTCGCTATGTACCGACATAATTAGTTTGAAGAGTGACGCTGGTTTCGATTTGCTAATATTCCTCTACAAAAGAACGAACACCGATTTAGTGGATAATTTTACGCACGATCCGTACGAATCGCTTCGAATGGCGTGTGTAAGAAGCCCGGAAGTTCAAAAGAGAGAATCAGGAAAACCGTACTTTAGCATAAGGTTGCTGTACAGTGAATTGTGTTCGAGATGTAATAGAAGAGAAAATCCAATCTAGCAAAATGAGCACGCTTTTGTTGATTTATTGTTGAACATAGAGTTTGTATTATACACCAGCTTCGAGTTCGAAGAAAGTAGCGCCGCTAAAAAGTAGTTGAATAAAAAAGCGCGCTAAACAGCGGAATCGAATAGGGTGTCATTGTAGAAGAAAAATCTTCTGGTAAAATGCGAAATATTGTGATACATTGAAATTGCTTTGTTGATCAGAGTACTTATTATGCATACAAAATCTGATTCAAAAATCATGGTTTAGAACGTTTTATTTCACTCTGTATTTCTTCATGATTAAAAAAAAATATTTAACCGTTTCATACCTATGTTGTTTATAAACAACATCGTTTTTACACATCCATAATTTTTGATACAGGCAAGAATTTCTCACAAACTCAACTAAAACTAATAATTGTGACTATCACCTTTCATTTGAGCTCGAACAGTTGTAAGTATTATACGTAGAACTGAAGGTATTGTAATTAGTGCGATTGGATTCCTATGAAGCATGATTCGTTATAATCGATGAAGCGCAAACCTACCAGTTGTAGTACTCGTGTTGTGGCAAATTTGTAGACAATTATCAGTGAATTATACGTGATAAGACATTTTACTGATTTTCCGCAAAGGGAGTTAAGTGAGTCCAAACAGATAAAACATAGGAAAAACATTGCATCTGGGTGAAATTTCAAGAATATTTGCATATTTTTAATATTATGTGGTTTTTTTTTTTTATTCATTTCGTTTATTTGATAGGCACAAATGCGTTAGCTTGGCGGTGCCAAATGCTTTTGTTTTTACATTTTGGATATCTTAAAACTAGGAGGTTACAATGTTGAAATATTTTTTTTTACAAAGGAAAAGAAAGTTTACAGCTATCTTGAGACTAGAAATAAGATTCAATATACAAAAGAGGGCCAAAAGATTTTTTTATGAAAAAAATTTAAAACAAGGGATTCACTTTGATATACAAGAGGGGGAGTAATAGTATTTTACGAAATATTTTACGGTTATCTTAAAACTAACAATATAGTTTAGTACACAAAAGGGGGAACAAATATTTATGAGAAATTTCACAGAAATCTTAAAACTAGGGATTCAATTCTATTTACAAGATGGAGGACAAGAGTTTCAATAAAGAGTAAAAATTATAGCTATCTTAAAACTAGGAATACAGAATACTAATTTGAATTTTTTAACTAAAACTTATGCTTGGTCAAGATATTCAAAGGGTGGCTTATTTCCGCATCAGTGTAGCAGCAGTTGTATCAAAGACAGGGGAGAGACAGGGAAAGAAGAGCAAAACTTGCAACTTTCGCTCGAACGGCGGGGGGGGGGGGGGGGAGATCAGCGTATCAAATTTGCGCCTCAGTCTAGTAAGTCGTCGAGTACCGGATTGGCGGATGGTATTCTTCGGACCCGCGGGGAATCCTTCAAAAGTCATCGGACCTCGAGTCGCTCTCGCTTCAGTTTCCTTCTATGCAGGCGTAGTGGTAAGGGCGACGGCGGTTACATAGTGGCACTCTGGAGCTGATCGGTTCCACAAGGCAGGAGGAAACTCTAAAAACGAGAAATAAAAGAGAGGGGCTAAATTGGGATATTTATCGTTTTTATGAAGGTATAAATAAGGGACATATAGGGGAAATCACGAGTTGCCAGCATATCTCGGACTGGTACATTGGGTGGTCTACCTCGGGCCCGAAGGGATTCCTTTAACTGAGACCTGGCGTCACAATACCCGGCGCACACCCAGACAACGTGTTCGATGTCGTGATAGCCCTCGTCACAAGCGCACAGACTACTCTCCGCAAGCCCAATACGCCGCAAATGCGCATCCATGGTGTAGTGATTGGACATAAGTCGGGACATTACGCGAATAAAATCCCGACCCACATCCATCCCCCCGAACCAAGGCTTCGTTGATACCTTTGGGATAATGGAATGTAGCCATCGTCCAAGTTCCCCATTGCTCCACGAGGTTTGCCAACTGTTGAGCGTCTTCTGACGACAAATACTAAAAAATTCATTGAAGCAGATTGGTCTTTCGTATATGTCACCATTTAATGCGCCCACCTTTGCTAATGAGTCGGCCTTTTCATTGCCCGGGATAGAACAATGAGAGGGGACCCAAACAAAGGTAATCTTATAAGATTTTTCAGATAACGTACACAAGGACTCCTGTATCTTCCCCAGAAAATACGGTAATTGCTTTTTAGGCTTCACCGCACGAAGAGCCTCGATAGAGCTGAGGCTGTCCGAAACGATGAAGTAGTGATCTGTGGGCAGAGTGTCGATGATCCCAAGGGTGTACTGAATTGCAGCTAACTCTGCGACGTAAACTGAAGCGGGATCATTGAGCTTGAATGAAGCGGTGATAGTATTGTTGAAGATACCGAAGCCAGTGGACCCATCGAGATTTGATCCGTCAGTGTAAAACATTTTGTCGCAGTCGACTTCTCGGAATTTATTATAAAATATATTGGGGATCACCTGCGGGCGTATATGGTCCGGGATTCCACGAATCTCTTCCTTCATGGATGTGTCGAAGAATACAGTAGAATCAGAAGTATCTAGCAAACGAACACGGTTGGGAGTATATGCAGAAGGATTAATGCTCTGTGCCATGTAGTCGAAGTACAAGGCCATAAATCGGGTTTGAGAATTAAGCTCGACGAGCCTCTCGAAGTTTTCAATTACCAACGGGTTCAGAATGTCGCATCGGATGAGCAATCGATATGAGAGTTCCCAAAATCGATTTTTTAGCGGAAGAACGCCCGCCAGCACTTCGAGACTCATCGTATGGGTCGAGTGCATGCAACCCAAGGCAATGCGCAAGCAACGATACTGGATTCTCTCTAGTTTGATGAAGTGTATGTTCGCAGCGGAGCGGAAACAGAAACACCCGTACTCCATCACCGACAATATCGTTGTTTGGTACAACCTGATCAGGTCTCCTGGGTGAGCACCCCACCATGTTCCAGTTATTGTTCGGAGAAAATTGATCCTTTGTTGGCATTTCTGTTTCAGATACCTAATGTGACATCCCCAGGTACCTTTAGAGTCGAACCAGACCCCGAGATATTTAAATGTGAAAACCTGGTTGATCGTTGCACCCATTATTAAAAGCTGGAGTTGCGCCGGCTCACGTTTCCTAGAAAAAACAACCAACTCAGTTTTCTCCGTGGAGAACTCAATACCCAGCTGAAGAGCCCAAGCAGACAAATTGTCCAAGGTATTTTGTAATGGTCCTTGCAAGTCGGCAGCTTTGGGCCCTGTAACAGAGACCACCCCGTCGTCTGCAAGTTGCCTTAGCGTGCATGAATTGGCAAGACAATCGTCAATGTCATTCACGTAGAAATTGTAGAGCAGGGGACTTAGACATGAGCCCTGGGGAAGACCCATGTAGCTAAATCGCGATGTTGTCAAATCGCCATGCGAAAAGTGCATGTGCTTTTCAGACAACAGGTTTAGCAAAAAGTTATTTAAAATTGGCGAAAGACCATGCTGGTGCAGCTTCTCTGACAGAGTGTTGATAGAAACTGAGTCAAAAGCCCCCTTAATATCCAAGAAGACTGATGCCATCTGCTCTTTGTTAGCATAGGCCATTTGGATTTCTGTAGAAAGCAACGCAAGGCAATCGTTCGTCCCTTTGCCTTTGCGGAAGCCAAATTGTGTATCTGACAGTAAGCCATTTGCTTCAACCCAATTGTCGAGGCGAAACATGATCATTTTCTCGAACAACTTCCGAATACAGGACAGCATTGCAATCGGCCGATACGAGTTGTGGTCGGAGGCTGGTTTTCCTGGTTTTTGGATGGCGATGACCTTCACTTGCCTCCATTCATAAGGGACAATGTTACCCTCAAGAAACTTGTTAAATAAATTCAACAGGCGCCTTTTTGCAGTGTCAGGCAGATTCTTCAGCAAGTTGAATTTGATTCTGTCTAACCCTGGGGCGTTATTGTTGCACGATAAGAGAGCAAGTGAGAACTCCACCATCGAAAACGGTGTTTCGTTCGCGGTATCGTGAGAAGACGCGGCGCGGTACGTTTTCTGTACCGGGACAGAGTCCGGACAGATCTTCTTGGCGAAAGCGAATATCCAACGGTTTGAATATTCCACGTTCTCGTTGGTACTATTATGATTACGCATACGTCGAGCCGTACCCCAAAGAGTGCTCATCGCTGTTTCTCTCGTTAACCCGTCGACGAACCGGCGCCAATAACTGCGTTTTTTGGCTTTCATTAGACTCTTCATTCGCCTTTCTAACGACGCGTACTGTTGATAGCTAGCGGGTAACCCGTCTTCCCGGAAGGCCTTATATGCAGTGGACTTTTCCGCGTACAGCTCTGAGCACTCTTTATCCCACCACAGGGTGGGAGACCGTCCATGGGTATTCGCGCTGGGTACTGGTTTAGTCTGAGCTTGATTCGCACTGTCGAGAATCAAGCCAGCCAAAAACCTGTACTCTTCCTCCGGAGGAAGTTCTTGAGTGGATTCGATTTTAACGGATATCGCGGTCGCGTAACTCTTCCAATCAATGTTCCGTGTGAGGTCATATGAGACATTGATTGTTTTCGATGGTCTTGAACCGTTAGCAATTGAAATCACGATAGGCAAATGATCGCTACCGTGGGGATCAGGGATCACCTTCCACATGCAATCTAACTGTAGCGATGTCGAGCAAAGCGATAAATCCAACGCGCTTGCGCGTGCTGGTGGTGTAGGAATCCGCGTCATTTCTCCCGTGTTTAAGATGGTCATGTTGAAATTGTCGCAAAGATCTTGGATTAATGTTGATCTATTATCATCATGAAGACAGCCCCATACCGTACCGTGCGAGTTAAAGTCTCCCAGAACTAGCCGCGGTGCCGGTAAGGATTCCGTGATATTACAAAGCGTTCGGTGCCCTACCGAGGCTCTAGGAGGAATGTAGATGGAAGCAATGCAAAGGTCTTTACCTTTGATTAAAACTTGACAAGCGACAATTTCAATGCCTGGTGTCGAAGGGAGGTTAATTCGGTTGAAAGAATAGCACTTTTTGATCCCCAAAAGTACTCCTCCATAGGGGTTTTCTCGATCCAGACGAATTATATTAAAGTCGTGGAAGTTGAGATTTATATCGGAAGTTAACCAAGTTTCACATAATGCGAAAGCATCACATTTTAAACTATTTAGTAAAAATTTAAAGGAATCGATTTTCGGGAGGATACTTCTGCTGTTCCACTGTAGAACAGTGATCGAATCGGTGACCTCGTTCGATGACTTAGCCATCGAAGGATACGATCGCTGCAAGGAGGGGCCATTTAGTAGTCAACTGCTTCAAAAATGTTTGCACTATAGGGAGAAAACGTATCAGAAGGCTTTTAAGAGGATCAGTAACATTGAAAGCTGTGAAAATTAAGTCCACTATGTCAGAAAATTTCATTAGTCCGCTACTGGACTGAGTATCTGTTTGAAAAAAGGGGACACTTGGGGTTTTGGATGTCCCTGGAAGTGGTGGGTACTCCTTGTTAGAATTAATATTTCCAAGTCCTGGAGCAAATTGCTTCGGCTTTTGTGCATCACTTCCGTTGGATTTATTGGTTGTAGATGGCGCACTCTGAGTGGACGACACCTTGGCACCCTTACGAGGCAATGTAGGGGAGGCTGGATTTCTCCTCTTCCTGGATTCCCCTGGGTTAACCAAAGATGTTCCCTCTCGTGGGTCGTCAGATTCTTGCTCAACGTTAGCCAAACCAGCATAGGGATTTTCGGACAGGACAGATGGCGAAGCATTCTTTAGCATTTCTGCATAAGAACGCCTTGAGCGTTCCTTAAGGGAGCGCTTAATTTTATCCCCGCGCTGCTTGTACGCAGGGCATGATTTAAGAGCATGTGAAGGGCCCCCGCAGCAAATACACTTTTCAGTTTCTTTGTCGCAAGAGTCATCCTCATGCTCTCCTTCGCATTTGCCGCATCGTTTCTTATTTCCACAATATGTGGCTGTGTGGCCCAACTGCTTGCAATTGCTGCAGCTCATGACCCGCGGTACAAACAGGCGAACTGGTAGGCGAACCCTGTCAAGGAGGATGTAGTTGGGAAGAGAGGACCCGGCGAATGTCACCCGAAGCGAGCCTGATAGAGAGTAGGTAGTCTTACCTCCCTCGGTGTTTGCGGTATACAATTGTTTGCATTCTAAGATCTTAATCTGTTCAAGAGAGGGGTCCTTAAAGCAGCCAACCCCGTGCTCCAACAGTTCTTCGCATTTCAGGCCCGGTTCGGACACTACCCCATCGATTTCACAGGCCACACAAGGCACGTACGCTTTAAATTCCCGCGTAAAGCGCTCACAGCAAGCAATCGCGTTTGCCTGGCCGAGATCACTCACTAGAACACGTATCTTGTTTGCCCGAACACGTGTTATCTGAGTTACGGCCGGGTAATTAGCAGTCAGATCTCGAGAAAGTTTTAATATATTAACCGGTTTCTCTCCGGTCCGAAAATATACCACCCATGGCCCAGAGGAACCTTCTGGGTACTGCTTTATACGGGGAGCAATGCGAGTATTAGGGGGATCAGGGACTTCCATGATTGCATCAGATGGTATTTCGCCCTCGGCCATTTAAGCACGAGGGCAGAGCGTTATATAAACGGGAATGTGTCTTATTATTTGATTACAAGGTAGAGTAAAAGTAGGGAAAAGGAAAGAAAGCAAACGAGGAAAAAAAATAAAGCAAAACTTATCTGCAAACAACGTCGATTGTTCCGCACCAGCGAAAACAATGTACTGGATTTACTGTCGGCACCAGCAGAACGGCTGCTAACGAACGAACAAAGGATGACCTTGACTCACTAAAATTTACACACCGAGCACCACTGTGAAATATAACGATCCGTTCCGTTCAAAGGTTGGGAGACGTATGATATTATGTGGTTGTAAAAGTCTTCTAAAACAAATCCCTAACATTATGCTAATAGCTTCATTGTTAAACTCAGACTTTTGTTTGAAACCCGTAAGTTTAATTCATACAGTTTCTGAAATTTTCTATTTTATAATCATTTCTAGTTCATTGTAAAATTAATAAAATATAATAACTTTTCAGTTGGGAATGTTTACGGTATCACAATCTCATATATTTCTGATTGATTTCAAGTGAGCACACGTCAAACAAGTCGACAGAAGCCAAAAATTTTAAATGCGTGTTTTTTAACCGTCTATTAAGAAAGTTTGTCGCACAGTTTGTGGCAAGTGACGGCACCGATGGTTGAGTGGTAGGCATGACCGCCACCCATTCCAGTTGGCCTGGGTTTAATACCAGTCGAGGTCGTTGAGATTTTTCTGAGGTGAAAAAATCAGCGGTCACGTCTTCCTTCGGAAGAGAAGTAAAGCCGTTGGTCTCCGGCCCATGAGTTGATGGGATATCGATAACGGAGTAGCAGCTAGGGGTGATCGCGCTAGCACAAGCATCTTCAGTCACGGTTTTGACAAGCTATTTTCGCCAACTCTTCATCCGACTATCATCATCGCTTCATTATCGTTCAATATGTCTATACTGGACGGAACTGTGGACAATTCTGTGAATTCAAGTAGGCAACCAGCTAGATCTGTCTATAACGTAAATGGACCACCATGAGAAGCTGATGTTGATTTTCTTGCGACAGCAACAATTCCATTTCCAAATCATTTTTTTCCCTGATAATTTATTCGTGAAAACAAACAGTAATCTGCCAAAAATCGCCAGCAGTAGCCCTGTGAAATTCGAGCACCGGGATTAATTTGAAATTCGTTTTCGTATAAGTTTCACCGTCGATGAAAACACATCCATCTAGTCGGCCGTAAATGCAGCAAAATGAAAACAAACCTTGATATCTTATTTGGCAATCACAATATGAAACCAAATTAACATTTGAATTCGAAGCTAATATCAAAATGTTATTTCGTTTTTCTGCAATTATGATGTTTGCCTTTGCACGAGAAATGACACATTGTACATTGATAGCATAGCATAGCATATACAATTGCACAAATCGTGGGTGGCTGTACAATGATCAGCTAATATTTAACAAGATATCCACCATACCGTATCGCAAAAAAAACATTTGGGATTAACGCTTTTTCAGCATAGTGGAAATGCATCACAGTGTACACCTGGCCACGTCCTTACAATCTTCGAGGAAGGGAAGGAACGTTAGTTCAACATCTACTTGTGAAAGTGCAGGAAACCCATACTACTTTCATAAATGTTTCAGGAATAGGAGTTTGGGTTAGTAGGACAGGTTATTTATGAGGAGCTTCCCAAGTAACCATAAGCATTAAGCCATTACACTATATTGGCTATATATTTGCACTAATGTTGCATTGAAACTCCATTAATTAATGCAATAAAGCTCTATGTTAGCATCAATAATGCATAACTGCGCTGCCGACATTTAGCATTAGCGCTTGCTCTATATGCGTATATAAAGCTGATATAACGCGTACATGCTTCAAGGATCTTTAAAGCATGTAAGCCAACGACACGACTAGACACTTGCATTCAGAAACTGTATCACAAATCGGACTACCCCTCAGTGACTCGGTAATTGGAACTGTCAAATTTAAAATTTGTTTCAAAAATGCATCAAACTAGCAGCGCTGATAAGTTTGTTATTTTTTCTAATAACGTTCATGTAGTTACCTTTGGAACCCCTGGTTACTCAAAGAAAAATATAATACCAATAAAACAAACCGATCGTCGTTTGTGTAAAATTTGTTCTCTATAAAATATTGTTAATGTGAAAATTAATAAACTGTAACGCGCTAGTGACAGGACCGAAAAAATGTTAAAATATCGGATTTTTTAACAAAAGGATCGGAGCAACGATAGTGAGTAGATTTTATAATAATATAAATATATCCAACGCTACTGCTACGGTTACATGACTTGCATTCGTAAAGGACTCAACATACCATCACCGTCACTTTAGGCTTCTGGGTAAGGAGTATTTTTTATTTATCGATTTATTCGATCGCATTTTACCTTATGTGTTATTCCAGCCGCTGAGCCTGGCAATAAAAACTAAATGCGATGGCCATTCGCAAATGAAAAGTTATGAATGCTCTTCGAAAAAATATGGCTACAAATGGACGATGGCTACAAACAACGGCCGGTTAGCGGACCTGATTTAGGCGGACAATTTTAAGCGTAAAGGCCAGTTTACAGTTCGGGAAACGTGTACCGGGAATTGGTCCCCTCTGTATTTAAAAAAAAAGCGTAATTATAACCTTCCGTCACTGGGTGCATGTCACTCAGGAAATCTAGCGAAATCGTCATAGGGGACCAGTGGCTGCTTGTTCATAATTTGATCAGGCAAACTGTCTCCAAACTGTCGAAACAAAAATTTCGGTGCTTCTAAAAAAATACCAACAGTATCAAAATAGCACCGACTGCCTTACCTTACAATACCAATTTTCCCGTTGGGAACAGATAATGTAGTTAATTGTTTTAAAAATCCGTGGCGCTTTCCGCGGTTGTGTTTACAGTACATTGTTGTGTAGACTCATTTTCCGCGACGGGATTTATAAATTCCTGGCTCCATTTAAAATACATAGAGGCTCAAATCCCGTAACACGTTTCCCGGACTGTAAACTAGCGTTAACAGAGGTGGTGTCGATAATGTTGGTGACTACCGTGCGCCGTGTGTTGGTGACTACCGTGTGCCAATGCCAACGCACCGCCTTAGATTAGATCGCGCTGTTAACGAACAATAAATAATGATTCCATTGCTTAAAATCAAAACGGTAGATTTGAAGATTTATGTATATATTAATTCAGTTTATTACCGTTAAATATATTTTTTTGTTTGGAAGTTCCCCCAATTTCTTTTCAGAATATTGCTCAGTCCTTAACCTGTTATAATTTCTCCTGTTAACACCTAAGGCCAAACTTATTCGAGATATTCCTGTTTCTTAAAATATATCTCCCATGAACGAAATTTCGTGCAGAATGTATGAAATGTTCTCCTCTTCAAGTGAATAGTGCCATCTATACATAAGTTGTATCACAGAGAACAGACATCCATGATCGAACAAAAATATTTAAAAAGCGTGTGTAAACATTTGAAATATACGATAAACACAACCGATTCCGACTCTATCGGTTGATGCATTGGAGCTGGAATTCATACTGGATCCACTCAGAAGTCCGAACCGGTTCCAGACTAGTTTGACTGGGTAGAGGAATAACCGCTGTCAATTCAGTCGAACTCAGCCACAAAAAAATATGACGACACTAGCGCACCTGGTTTAGATATCCCAATTACCTTGGAAACCGTTAGGGATTTTTACATACGTTGAATGCTGAAGATGCACGTCTGTTTTCTGTGGTTGTATGGTCAAAAGTTTCGTTTTCTAATTCTGACTCGGTACGGCAGACCGGTTATCTAGCTGCAACTTTGAGAAAATCACAAAGAATCAAATTTTCCTGAATGGATAGAATATTGCATTTTATTAGGGCTGATTTCTTCACCCACGCATAACTTGTAACCCGGGTTTTCCGGTGCGTCAAGAAACGAAGAAGTTGGTGTTATATGATAAATTAAGAGTTTTAGAGTAGGCAAAAAATCTCATTGACCAACAATTCACTAAATGACGAAATATTTTCCAGGATGAAAACTGAACAACGATTGTGGGAAGGTTCATTTCTGGTGGATATCTACTTGGAAAGTTAAACGATTTCATTTTTTTCATGAATATTAAGAATGGGTAATAGTTGTTCTTAGTGAATGTAATTGAAATAAATTGTTTTTGTAATAATACAATTTGTCGATCATGGAACAATGCACATCTCAGGAACAAGAATTGCTCATGTACGTAATACTCCAGCACTGTGTGGTACACGATATTACCTAATAATTTATTACAGCGACAGCTGTGTAGCCCAAAATCTCGATAGGACAAATTCCAATTCTCATGCTCAAAAGTAACCTCCCAGTTCTAAAAATAATCTTTGACGAAACTACTTTCAATAATCGGTTGCAACAAAGTATAGTCTCGTTAGTTTTCTAGGCGGTTTCACCGTATTATTGTGTACTTTCGATAGAGATGTTCAACGCAGGGACTTCTTCATCGTAGCGCCCTCTCATCAAACACTCCATACATTTTATGAACGGATTGACAAATTCATTCATTAAGCACCAGTAATATCGGCAATAAATACTGTATACTGGTTCCGGTTAGTATTTGGTGAACCTGACCAGTGAAATGACACCCTCGACGACGAAGAAGATCATGATCAACGGTAGCAGTTGATGCGTGTCGAAAAACCTTCTCCGCAGATTTCTGCAGTGTTGTGGCATTTATTGGAAACCTTCTTGACTATGAAAAAACCGACAATAGTGTCCGAAAGAGGTTTATTACATGCAGGAAGCCACTACCCTTCTGCATTTACTTTGGTCGTTTTCATCGAATTCTTGTAAGCGCTGAAATGAAAGTACTTAATTAATATATTTTTAACCATATGCTAGTATTCCTTACCAAATAAAATCTCTCAAAATCTCCAAAATCAGTCGAACAAATCCAATTCGACTGTTTTTTCGATTTTTTTTCAGTTGATTGAAATTTTGCTTATTTTTGTAATGTTTATTGATTCGTATCCTGGCAATGTAGAGAATCAGTGTTGCTCGAGAAATTAATTTTTCACCATGAACGAGGGGAGAGTCAATGTATAGGTAACCGGCGGTAAATTGCTCGGACAATTTTTCTTCAGACTGTTGCATTAAGTTTCTGGTCGTGTCGTTGATGTAAGCTTTACAAGTGCATTTAGTGCCATTATAGAGCAAAAAAATGCCGATATATTGGTATTGTAATGCTGCGAGTTTATTTGTTTTACAACTCTTTTTGAAGATTATATTCGGCATATTTCATTTCAATCGAACATAGGCAATATAGTCCAGGGAGCAAAAGCAACGCACTTACCATGAAGGACGAGGCAAGGTACCTTAGTTCGAGACTTACTAAAGGTAATTTTCTTAAGCATTCATATCATGTGAAAACGAAAACCCATGAATATCCTTCCATTACAATGCTTTAGAAGAGAGTCAACTACGGTTTTAAACAGAACATTTTATTTTATTTTTTCCTTTTTGCTCATTATACCGAAAGGAAACAAGAAATGGTTTTGAAACCATGGCGGACAATGACAGCCAACTGAAGGTTTTTAATAGCATTAGTAATGCCAATATTAGGCTTTTGACATTTGTACGCTGGTGCTATATAGTAGCATTAGTACTGCAGAAACGAGCTGTCAATCTCTGCACAGTAATAACACTATATTTCGCCTTTTCTGGCATAATACCAGCATTATATCAGTATTTAGGGCTTCACGGTTCTTAAAGAGAGCTTTATATGTGGATCTAAAGCAGATATTAGGCTACGTTATAATGCTTATTGGTTACATGGGTTATTCAACATTTCAGTGCAAAATGAATGTAACTTGCCTTGTTTAGCCCGTATTTACAGTAAGAAAATTATTTGGATGAAAAATATAAACCTTGAAAAAATAACATAAAACAATTTCATCTGCTCTCAATTAATTGGGGTGCAAGAATTCTCTTCCATCATCAGTAAAATCGTTGCATCAACTAGTCATTTATAGATGGCGCTACACGGAACGAGCGGGTGTATTTTTTGGGCGGCTAAATACACGCGCGTGCATTGAATAGTTATCAGAATTTGATGAAAAAATCTTTATCTACAATCTCTCTATTCTCACGACATTCACACCTATTAACACTTAACTGCACAGAAGAAAATCAAATGACACGATTGTACATTGATACTACCGAAAATGCCTTTTGAGTATCGCTAAGCAGGGATGGGAATTATCATTCATTCGCATAATTCTTGGCGAATCTGTTCATTGATGTGACAGCAGCCAGTCGCTCATTCACGATCCGACGAAAACTTTCCAAATGAACACAACTGAATGTAGGTAGAGTTGAACTTCCGAAGATGTGAGCCAGGTAAAAGAATGACACGTACTATGTTGTATGAAGAAAATTGTGGTTCTTTATTCGCGGATTGAATCGGAAGATTGTATTGTAAACATTCACAAGTGAATCAACTTTTAGTTCACAAATGAATGTGAGATTGTATTCTCCAGTTGGGTTAGGTCAACTTTATACACTGCAAATGTACACTATAATCATTTTTGGTACTTATATTGCACTAGAATCCACTTGAAATTGATGTTGTTATATGCAGGGAATCGAAGTTATTTCTGGGCAAATGCATGCTTGTACATGACATACATGAAAATTTTATAATTGAAAATTGTATTATTAACAATTTTGTATTTTTCAAACAATCCATGTTACGGCTCCGCGGTTCGGTTTTCTCGTTTGGCGATGAATTCATTACTGCGTAGACAGCAGGGTGTATTTTAAAAATGTTCCTTTTGAAATTTTCGAGTAACAGCGGTGCTTGCTTTCATTCGCAATTCTCATCTGCTTTGCAGGGGAATTTTCTGCCCTCCTCCTGGATAACTTGCAACAGAATCTTTTTTTGGGTATAGCGTCGTTTCATTCTAAAATTTGTTTTTTTTTTCACCAGCACATTGCAAGCTACTTACTTGACAATTAGACATCACCAAGTGAAAATTTCACAGGTCTATGAACAAGTTTTATTTTATTAGAACAATCTGGTGAATGTTTTTAAATGAATCTTTGTGAATGAAAGAATGCATTCATTTTTTTTTTTTTTTTTCAATTTGTTTATTTGATAAGGCACGTATGCGTTAGCTTAAAGGTGCCATTTTTTCATTGTTTTACATTTTGAATTTCTTAAAACTAGGGGGATACACATTTCAATATTATTTTGTTTTATATAATAAAACTAAAAAAAAACTACAGCTAACTTATACATATAAAAGAGGGTATAATATAATATTCGTAAGATTTGGGGGACGGGTCATTTGTGTGTTCTTTGTATAGTAATTCACTTTATGATTTTTAGAAGGGAGATTGTAGAAAAAATAATTATTAACTAAGCGGAACATTTTACAAGCTTATTAACTAGAGATAACTAGAAAGAGTGGTTCAAGATTAAGGGGAATTAATTAGGGCTATTTTAAAGTAGTGGTACTGTTGGGCACTTCTTAACGAGATTAAATATTGATCAACTAAAACTAAGCACATAAGTTTTGGGGATATATTCAAGGGGAGAAGGGGGTGAAGTCATACATCTGCGTATCAGAGACATGGGAGGGAGAGCGGACAAGGCTGAAGGAGGGGGGGGGGGGTGAGATATAAACTTTCAGTTTCCGGCATCAGGAATTAACGGCCAGGATTACAGATTCGAATGGATTGATCAACTAACACTAGAAGATAGGGGGGCACATAAGTTTTGGGAAGATATTCAAGGGGAGAAGGGGGTGAAGACATACATCTGTGTATCAGAGACATGGGAGAGAGGGTGGACAAGACTGAACGGGGGGGGGGGGATATAAACTTCAGTTTCCGGCATCAGGAATCAACGGCCAGGATTACAGATTCGAACGGATGTATCGAGTATTGGGACGCCGGGCGGTTTTCCTCGAGCCGGCAGGGGTTCCTCCAGACGATTTCGTAGTACGGCTCAGATACGGATCGGGAACACACCGCGCTGCGCGTGTGATGTTGTACTGTAGATCTCGTGTTGTTGGTTCATTCGACAGATGTTTTGTCTCGTCTTGGAGTCGTATCAAACCATCGTTGGGGTACGGTAGGCGGAAAAGGGCACTTCTGGGAATAATAAGAGAAAAGATAGGGGCATTTAAATTTGGATATTGATGGTTTTGAGGAACGTGTATATAAGGGACATGTAGAGAATATCGCGGCTTGCTAGTACATCTCGAACCGGGACATTGGGTGATCTTCCTCGGGCCCGAAGGGAATCGAATAGTTGAGATCTGGCAGAACAGTACTCGGCGCATGCCCAGACAACATGTTCGATTTCGTGATAACCGTTGCCACAAGCGCAGATACCGCTATCCACGAGCCCAATACGCCGGAGATGTGCGTCCAGCGTGTAGTGATTGGACATGAGCCGAGACATCACGCGAATGAAATCCCGACCCACATCCATCCCTCTGAACCAAGGTTTCGTCGATACCTTAGGGATTATCGAATGTAGCCACCTTCCCAGTTCACCATTGCTCCATGAAGTTTGCCAACTTTCGAGGGTTCTCTGATGAGTGATACTGAAAAATTCGCTGAAGCTAATTGGTCTTTCATATACGTCACCTTGCAAAGCGCCCGCCTTAGCTAAAGAGTCCGCTTCTTCATTACCTGGAATGGAGCAATGCGAGGGAACCCAAACTAAGGTAATCTTGTACGATCTTACAGACAAAGCACGCAGGCGCTCCCAGATTTTCCCCAGAAAATATGGAATGTGCTTTCTAGGTTTCATTGAACGGAGAGCCTCGATTGAGCTGAGGCTATCCGAGACAATAAAGTAATGATCGACGGGCAAAGTATCAATGATCCCAAGGGTATACTGAATAGCAGCAAGTTCTGCGACGTAAACTGAAGCAGGATCATTGAGTTTGAATGAGGCGGTGAGGTTTTGATTGAATATACCGAAGCCAGTGGAGCCGTCGAGGCTTGACCCGTCGGTGTAAAACATCTTGTTGCAGTCGACTTCTCGAAATTTACTATGAAAGATGCTTGGGATCACTTGCGGGCGTATGTGATCCGGGATTCCACGAATCTCGTCTTTCATGGATGTGTCAAAGAAAACAGTTGAATCAGAAGCATGAAAGAGATTGACACGGTTGGGATAGTATGAAGAAGGATTGATATTTTGTGCCATGTAATCGAAGTACAAGGACATAAATCGGGTTTGAGAATTGAGCTCGACAAGCCTTTCGAAATTTGCAATTACTAACGGGTTCAAGATATCGCATCGGATGAGCAATCGATATGAGAGTTCCCAAAATCGATTTTTCAGTGGAAGGACGCCCGCCAGCACTTCTAAACTCATCGTATGTGTCGAGTGCATGCAACCCAAAGCAATACGCAAACAACAATATTGGATTCGCTCTAGTTTGATGAAATGTATGTTCGCAGCGGATTGGAAACAGAAAGACCCGTACTCCATCACCGACAATATCGTTGTTTGGTACAGCCTGATCAGGTCTCCTGGGTGGGCACCCCACCATGTTCCGGTTATTATACGGAGAAAGTTGATCCTTTGCTGGCACTTCTGTTTCAGATACCTAATGTGACATCCCCAGGTTCCTTTAGAGTCGAACCAGACTCCGAGATATTTGAAAGTTGAAACCTGAGCAATAGTTTGACCCATTAATTGAAGCTGTAGTTGCGCTGGTTCACGCTTCCTTGAAAATACGACTAGCTCAGTTTTCTCCGTGGAGAACTCGATACCTAGCTGAAGGGCCCAAGCAGACAAATTGTCCAAGGTATCTTGCAATGGTCCTTGCAGATCGACGGCTTTGGGACCTGTAATAAAGACCACACCGTCATCTGCAAGCTGCCTTAGCGTGCAGGAATTGACAAGACATTCGTCAATGTCATTCACGTAAAAGTTATAGAGAAGGGGGCTTAGACATGAGCCCTGGGGAAGACCCATGTAGCTAATTCGTGATGTCGATAAATCACCATGCGAAAAATGCATATGTTTTTCAGACAGCAAGTTTAGCAAAAAGTTGTTTAGAGTCGGTGAAAGACCATGCTGGTGCAGCTTCTCAGAAAGAATTTTGATAGAAACTGAATCAAAAGCCCCCTTTATATCTAGGAAAACTGATGCCATCTGCTCTTTGCTAGCATAAGCCATTTGAATTTCTGTTGAGAGCAACGCAAGACAATCGTTCGTCCCTTTGCCTTTGCGGAAACCAAATTGTGTATCTGACAGTAAGCCATTTGCTTCAACCCAATTATCGAGGCGAAACAAGATCATTTTCTCGAACAACTTTCGGATACAGGACAGCATTGCAATCGGTCGATACGGGTTGTGGTCGGAGGCTGGTTTTCCTGGTTTTTGAATGGCAATGACCTTCACTTGCCTCCAGTCATGAGGGACAATATTACCCTCAAGAAACTTGTTAAATAAATTCAACAAGCGTCTCTTGGCAGAGTCTGGCAGATTCTTTAACAAGTTAAATTTGATTCTGTCTGGCCCTGGGGCTTTATTGTTACATGATAAGAGAGCAAGTGAGAACTCCACCATCGAAAACGGTGTTTCGTTCGCGTTATTGTGAGGGGACGCGGCGCGGTAGATCTTCTGTGCCGGGGCGGAATCCGGACAAACCTTCTTGGCAAAATCGAATATCCAACGGTTTGAATATTCCACGCTCTCATTGGTACTGTTTCGGTTTCGTAAGCGCCGGGCCGTACTCCAAAGAGTGCTCATCGATGTTTCTCTCGTTAGTCCGTCGACGAACCGGCGCCAGTAGCTACGTTTTTTGGCTTTTATCAAACTCTTCATGCGCGTTTCCGCCATCGCGTACTGTCGGTAGCTAGCTGGCAGCCCGTCGTCCCGGAAGGTCTTATACGCAGCGGCCTTCTCCGCGTACACGTCTGAGCACTCTTTGTCCCACCATGGATTGGGAGGACGCCCGCGTGAATTCGCGTCTGGTACGCGTTTAGTCTGAGCTTGAATCGCGGTATCGAGAATCAAGCCAGCCAGGAACCCGTACTCTTCCTCCGGAGGAAGCTCTTGTGTCGATTCTACTTTTTCGGATATCGCGGACGCGTAGCTCTTCCAATCAATATTTCGTGTGAGGTCATACGAAACATTGATTGTATTCGGTGGCCCTGAACCGTTAGCAATATTAATTACGATTGGCAGATGGTCGCTGCCGTGGGGATCAGAGACTACCTTCCACATGCAATCTAACCGCAGCGATGTCGAGCAGAGGGACAGATCTAAGGCGCTCGGTCGCGCTGGAGGGACAGGAATCCGTGTCATTTCACCCGTATTCAAAATGGTCATATTGAAGTTGTCGCAAAGCTCATGGAGTAGGGTAGATCGATTATCGTCATGAAGGCAACCCCATGCCGTGCCGTGGGAGTTGAAGTCACCTAAAACTAGCCTCGGTGCGGGGAGGAGTTCCGCAATATCGCAAAGCCGTCGGTGGCTAACTGAGGCTCTAGGGGGGATGTAGGTGGAAGCAATGCAAAGGTCTTTGCCTTTAATTCTGGTTTGGCAAGCGACAACTTCAATGCCTGGTGTCGAGGGGAGGTCGATCCGATTGAAAGAATAGCACTTTTTGATCCCCAAAAGTACTCCTCCGTAAGAGTCTTCTCGATCCAAGCGAATAATATTAAAATCGTGGAAGTGTAGGGTTATTTCTGAAGTGAGCCATGTCTCGCATAGGGCAAATGCATCGCATTTCAAATTATTTAGTAAGATTTTAAACGAATCGATTTTCGGGATAATGCTGCTGCAATTCCACTGTAGAACAGTGATTAAATCCTTGACCTCGTTCGATGAATTAGCCATCGAAGGATACAATCGCTGAAAGGAGGGGCCATTTCGCAGTGAACTGCATCAAGAATGTTTTTACTGCGGGGAGAAAGCTTATCAAGATACTTTTAAGGGGGTCAGAAATGTTTAACGCTGTAAGAATACGGTCCACAATGTCAGAGAAATTTATTAAGCCAGCACTGTTTTCTTTCTCTGGCTGAGATATGGGAACACTTGGGGTTTTTGATGTTCCTGGAAGTGCTGGGAACTCCTTTTCTGAGCTCAGGTTACTGAGACCGGGAGCGACTTGCTTCGGTTTTGCACCAGTACTTCCTTGAGTAGTTATGTTAGGGGGACCATGAAGAGACACCTTCTGGCCTTTACGACGAAGCTTGGAAGAGGAAATGTTCTTCCTTTTTCTACTACTTCTAGGCACAGCAGAAGATGTTCCCTCCTGGGGTTCATCACAGTCGCCTTCGTCAGTAGACAAGTTGGTAAAGATGTTCGTAGAGACAGGTGGCGTAGCTATCTTAAGCATTTCTGCAAAAGATCGCTTAGAGCGTCCCTGAAGGGAACGCTTAAGATTTTCCTCGCGCTGTTTGTACGCGGGACATGAAGGGAGATCATGTGGGTTTCCCCCACAGTAGAGGCACTTTTCGACATCTCTACCACAGGAATCATCCGCATGATTCCCACCGCATTTCCCACAGCGGGCTTTATTGCTACAATGGGAGGCTGTGTGTCCCAATTGTTTGCAATTAGTACAGTTCATGACCCGCGGCACAAAGAGGCGAACAGGTAGACGAACCTTGTCAAAAAGGAGGTAATTAGGCAGGGCAGAGCCGGCGAAGGTCACCCGATAAGAGTCTGAGTTGACGTATGTTTTCTTCCCGTCAGCTGCGACTGATGCTGAATGCAAACGTTTGCATTCCAGTATCTTCACTGGCTTAAGCATGGGGTCTTTGAAACAGTCAGTCCCATATTTTAGCAGCTCCTCGCAATTCAGACTCGAATCGGAAACGACCCCACTGACTTCAACCCTGCTAGCTGGAATATAAACCCGGTACTCCTTCGTAAAGGGCTCGTAGCCAGCAATATCGTTTGCCTGAGTAGAACTGTTAACCACCACCCGAAGCTTATCAGGGCGAATTTTCGATATTTCTGTCACGGCCGAATACCGATCCGTCAGAACTCGAGAAATCTGCAACAGATTCAAACACTTTTTTTCTTTGGTCCGGAAGAAGATCACAAATGGCCCGGTGGCCGAGCTCGGATATACCTTGAGCCGGGGAGCCAATTTTATTTCGACGTCCATCTCACCTTGAGATGAACCGCCGTCAGGGGAAGTCATTTTTGCACGGGCCTATTGCCCAGTGCACGTTATTAAGACAACCAAGAAGGGGAAACGAAAACTAATACTTAGCTTGTGTATGTAACGGTATCCAGACGGCTTACTAGAAGAACACTGTTTCACTTCACTGACCGGCTAACGGTACTCAGAAACAGAAACACAAAAGAAGGGAAAAAATACTGAAACCTCAACTAGGCGCAGAGTGTGTAAATAACCTTGAACGCGGATTAACACTATTTGTCGCTATAGAGTGTACGGACCGATGACAAAAGACTTCTATCTCGACTGAGTGCTCGATGAATGCATTCATTTGCGATCCTTTCTGCTTTCATTCAAAACGCTATATATGCGATGGGGAATGAATCATTGGGTGAACACTGACATTGCCGTGCGCTGTCACTTTTTTCAGTTTTTTGTTTTGTTTCTCGCTTTCGCATGAATGCGTTATAGAGGTCGGGTTTCACAGTAGGAGCATGTTGGCGGATGATTTGAAATTGATCGTTTCGTGAAATGATTTTTTCCATGCCTCTAACAGTTCTGCTATAGCAAAATCCTTCAGATTGTCCAATAGGAACTGCACAGTAAAATCACCATGAGTAGTAGAGGATAAAATAGTGATTGAATTCAAGGATGGTGTGATTTGTTCAACTAATCGTCAAGTTTCCAAAATTCAACACTATTTTGTCAAGAAGGTGTGCCCCCACTTTGTCAGTCGGCTGGAGCCGCCTATGATTTTTATTCAAGGAAGGATATCACTAACACAAATATCGAAGATCTGGAAACTTAATATTTAAAGAAAATTTCATGCTTATTTTGAAAAATATTGTTCTTTGTGAAGAAACGTGAATAGCTTATGAAAAGGTTGCAATTCCACGAAATAATGCTTTTTGTTGTAAGAGAATCTAAAATATTTGCCAGGAGTATTTTAAATTGAAATAGTATTTAGAAGTAGATTCCAAAGTAAATCCTTTAAAGTTGTTCCAAATAATTTAAATTTGTTCTTAGTTGAGAAAAAAAAACTATTTTTCCTCTGGACGTCGTAAATCTATCTATATCTTATGAATTTGAAAAATTAAATTAAAATTAAAAATTAAATCGTCTGCCCCTGAGCCAATTGCTAGTCCCACCAGGGGTGTCAAATTTGAACCAAATTGGATGAGTCTAGCTGCCGGAACAACGTACTTGAAGTGTGTATAGGATTCTTAGACAATTTACATGAATTTTCATCACTATGCGGTACTGTATTATCGAAAACGAAAAAGATAAACAAATAATGCATTTTTTGGGTTTTGACGTAAGCGCCAGCGACTTTTCGTGGTATTCAACGGGGAAATCAGATCGAAATGGTGTGAAAGCAATTATGTGAAAAAGTCACCCAAGAGCCAGGATTCGAACCTGTAACCCTTGGGACTCCGGTCCAATGCACAAACCCTAGCTGCGGTTGTAAGTGATCTCGCTTTTGAGGCAGGGTACGATCATTGTCGCCGATACGATAATCATGTGTTCCTTCTGGGACGTCCTCATTGCCCAGGAGTAGCTTAGTCCCTAGGGTTGCAGATTCAAATTTTGCCTCTAAGGTGATTTTTTACATACACTCTTTCATTTACCTCACCTTACGATCACTGTACGGTCGCGAGTTACTCATCCGATCGCGAATGGGAAAAGATCCGACAGCTGCAATCGCGTAGACACGATCGATTAGATACATTTAAGGAGTTTTGTGCTAGTGATACCAAATCTCGTGAACCATCATAAAACCGGTCATCTAGCGACCACAGGAATTACAGTAGTTAGGTCTCAATAAAAGCAGGTTACGGGTATGAGCAGTGCTGTACAATGATCATTGATTCTGGCCCGCACAGTAAATTAGGTGGTTCTGACGGAGCAGATAATGCGGTATCGAGAATGTTGAATCCAACGATGGCAAGTGGACTAGAAAATTAGGGCAAACTTTGAAAAATGGACGATCCATGCTTCCTTATCAGCTATGAAATGGCAGTTCGACGAATACAAGCACTGGAGAGAAAGATCCAGAACTGAATAATCAAGGGAATACAGAAATTGCAGAATATGAGGTGCAAGTTCCTGTCCACGGGGTAACTGATGCCGAACTACCCTTCGTTGAAGCCATTTGCATTTGATAACTGCCACTAGGGATCGTGGTTCATCCCAAGCAACTCGCAAAAGTCAGGCTACATAGGATACTGCGGCCAAAGTAGATGGGAGTTTGTGCAACTCTAATCTGATCTACTTATGTCACTTCCGAATGTTCTCAGACGGTTTCGTCAGTTTCCGGTAGCCGTGTGGTGACATTGGGGAAATATTCCGCCAAATTAAGAACCGTGAACCCTACCATCAGTAGCCACGTTTTCTTGGCATGAAAACTCTCCGAATGGTCCTACCGTTTTTGTCGTGGACGTGGTCACCTTTAGGTTCACCACCTGTTCACTGATATCGACCCAATACGTTGAAAATTGGAAAGCGCAAGGTGAATATCCTCGAGTAGTTGATGTCATATTCGATTCCCTTGGGCTCTTTGCGTTCTTTCCAATTCAAGGTAAAAGTCGTATCTAAGACTGCTGGTCATCCTGACTATGACGACCCGATTGAGGGAGAACTCTGTGGGCATTGGGTACGGTGGACAAAATTCCCATTTCCGTATTCCAAAGAACGCCAAGATTGCATATTTGTGGATGGAAGATAAGCTGTGGACTCCTGCGTGGCATACTTCCGCTTGCCGATGAAACAGGTTTCGTTGATATCAGCCAAAATAAAGATAGTCATGCACAAAACTCTGTCTATTTCGAAACTGGAACTGAAGGTCACGATCTTGGAAGTCCGACTACTGGACTTAATAATCCAATTGCGCATACTTGGATATCGCGATGATTCTTCTGGACAGACCACTATGTTTGCATGGATCTAGGGCCGATCATCGCAATTACCTGAAATATGTTCCCGTTCATGTTTATGAGATCCTTATGACAAGCGATCAGCGAACCTGGAGGTGGGTGTCCACCAAGCTAAACATTCTTACCAACAGTCCATGGTTCTACGGACAAAGCCGTCTTTTTGATTCTGTAGAACACGGTCAGCACGACGACCCACGACTCATCCAGCAGTCATTCGATTTAGAAATTCTTTCAAATCGTGGAACGAGATTTAAAGCTGCAAGTAAAAGTGGTCATTTCTTCAATCAGTTGAAAATTTATTCTACTTTGCTTACACTCCGTCATTAACAGGCCAGACTTTTATCCTGTTCACTGATACATCCTAATTATTCAAAACAGTTCATTTATTCCTCAATCTAAATCTTTATTACGTGCAATTACCGCGTTGTTTCAGTTACTGAATAAGCCATGTTTATTTCGAAGTCCATCAACGGCAATTGGAATAGAGATTAGCCCCTTTCAGCGTCCCTACCTCGATTCGCAACGCTACCAGCCGCCCTAAGCCGTCCGATATTTTACGCACAATTTTACAAATCCCATCAATTTGCGCCTACTTTGGCTGCTGCCTCCGAAATTGCAGCAATTTCGTTCAAATTCCTATTGTCCGATCAACGCCTACTACTGGTTGTATGTGCGATTGCACAATGTGCATGAATGTAGTCAACCGGAGGCAATTCCTGTTCGTCTGTGCGTAGGACCATCGGCTGTTCCTGACGAACAGGGGGGGGGGGGCCTGGTAAAGCGGACTTTCGGGGAATTGTGTTCATTTATACCGAACTTTCAACCACCACGCAGCAATCCTTGTACCGTGGTCCCAAATTGGACCAGTAATCGTTGTGCCTCCGCTACCCTTACCATCTCCCATTGAGTTCTATTTTCGGTGTTTCACGCGGCCGCTGGTGTTGGTGGGTGCTCGTCAATTTTACATAATTACGTATAATCAAGTAAAATGCGCTTGATTGTTCAACCACTCTGCTTGTGCGGAAAACCTTGCTTCCCAACAACAATAGAAACGACGTCGGATGGAGAAGCGGTGTTGATCCTGCTGCTTCCTGTCGGTTCTTTTTCACCCGAGTCGCAGTTGCTAGCTAGCTCGCTGGAGGCAATGGATTTACTCCTGGTGGGGTTTTGTTGGAGGGAGGGAGGAGAGGGTGAAGTGTGGCGCTAACGAGCGAAAATGTTGGTTTTTCGCATGGCTGCAAGCGGAGACTGGGATTTTCCGTGCCGATTCAGTATGGGAAAAAACGGGCGCTCGATTGGAAATGTTAGATGTTTTGTCTTTGTGCTTGTGTGAAACAAATTCCATGCGAATTGAAATTATCCAACGAATCAAATAGTGTTCATCAGTTGAATGTAATAATAATCGCTTCATCGTCTGCGGCCCGCCTACTGTGATGACCCTTATATTTTCCCGATCGGACAAATCAACTGCCCCGGAAATGACCCGAGCGCACTAATTTGCCTAACTGCCCTGCTAGACAACACGCTAAATGGCCGATTGCCGTGATTACGGTGATCATTACTATTTTTATCATCATTATCATATAAATGCCAGCTTCGGAGGTAGCCACGTTTTGCCGCACGGTTGATGATGCTGCTGCTGGTTCGAAATAACGATAATAATGCTATTGTCCAGAGCGTGCGGGGGCGGTCAGACACACGTTCTGAAATATCAATTATTTTATCTCCATGACACCCTCGGTTCATGGACCAGCAATTCGAGAACCAGGTGCATATCCCGAAAATGGCTCGAAGCGAACGTGTTTTGCGGTCAGCAAATGGCTACTGTGATGTCCATTCGCGCCGATTGCGTTCAGCGAAAGTGGTTGACAATCGTTGCGGCCGCGATGACCTGGAAACGATGATTCCATCCGTGCCCGGAAGTCTGCGACTGGAGCATCCGAAGAGAACGGCAGCGGGTGACCGGTTCGCATGTAAACTCGAACGATTTTAAATTGCAAATTGATCCGGTGCAGAGTAATTAAATTGCAACCGAAAAGCCGATAGCAAAATATATACACACCAAGTTAAGTTATTAATCGAGCTCAATTATTCGGTGGGAAATGGAAATGAATCTTCAGAAGATCATAGCGCAATCATGAAATCTCTCGTTAGACCATGTTTCAACACTGTTAACTCGTTAAACATGTAAATTTCCCTCGTTGACCTTTTCAAATCAACCCAAAACTGTGTTTGTCTTCCATTCATGCATATATTAAAAATTATAACCATGTCTGATTTTGACCGCCCCCCCCTCCTTCCGACTCAAACCCATCCGGGTGAAAATGTTCCATCGTTGACTTTCACGCTAAATTTATCCTCGGCAAGAAAGCAAGTCAACTAAAAAAAGGGACTGCGAACAATCGCAAATCAAAACACACACAAGTTTTGCCTTCTTTCCGAGCGGAAGACCCTTCCGCAATTGCCATTAGGAGGACGATGTTTGCAAATTGGGCACTGGAGAGTTCATTCCGCACCGGAATTCGAAAAGTGTAGAGTTGATGTGTTCGCCTCCGAACAAAGCAGGCTTTGCTTTCACGTCTAACCCTTTTGTAAGTATAGGTTTGCCTTTTGCGTTGCCAAGTAGGCGCTGCTGAGCGTTTCTTCTTTAGTAATTCAAGCGTAACAAGTCGTATTGGTCAATGAACCGATTGCTGGGACTTGATTCTTAATTTTTTTCAAAAGCGGAACTGAGGGGATTGTGACTGTTTTGGTCAGTGGAGTGGACGAAGGAAATTTTCGAATATCGAATTCGGGCAGATTTGGTGGCACTATTTTAAAATTCAGCTCGGGCAAGCAATAAAATGGAATTATTGAATCGTTGAGATATTGGAACAGTGTTAAATTTGGTTATTGAGTCCAGTAGTCGGATTTTCAATACGGCGACCTTCGGTTTCAGATTCGGAATGGGCAGAACTTTAAACGCGGCCACCTTTGATTTGACGGCTATCGACGAAACCTGGTTTTTCTGTGCCATCGGCAAGCAACAGTATGCCATAAAGGAATATACAGCTTTGCATGCGTCCACAAATAAAAGAACTTGAAGTCCTTTTAGGTTGTTTGTTTGTTTATTTAGTTAAAGGCTTTAACCTTATAGGTCATTTACCTTGAAAAGAAGAAAGAGTAATTCACAAAATTATCATGAATTATTGTTTTGTTATAGTCTGGAAGCTGTCTCGTTGGAATATGGGTTCGTAGAGGTGGATATAACGGATTTCTCATAATTTGAGTTGTCGTGGTTTGTTGGTTTGCAGTCGAATGAAATATTGTTTAGCTTGGTTCATCTTGGTATGTCAGGGCCGCGGAGAAACCACCTTATCCATCTCCGGAGTGTGGTGGAGGAATGTTGGTTTCAGTTTAAATTTACTCAAAGATCCTAGCATCCTTTAGGAAGGTCAGTAGAGTCTTCTGTAGAACTGGATCGTTATCCAGAGCATCCAGAATGGACAAGGACAGGTTATACTGCCGACGAAGATCATTTGGCTCTTGGCAGTTGATCAATAAGTGTTAGACCGTGAGTCAGTCTGGCAGGATTCACAGATCGAAGAGTCGACACGTGATATGGCGGAGCCAGGACAGAGCCCTCTGTTCGAGTCTACTGTCACGGTTGGTCCATCCTTCAAGTGTACACTTGATTTTTTGTAGATGTCCCTGGCCGCTTCTCCAATGACTTCTAACCTTAACTACCACTTTCCCTTTGGACTCTTTAAAGATGTCTTCCGTTGGAACCTTCTTGGTGAGTAAGGTGCTGGATTGACGTCCGAGGCATTTCAGGCGGAGGGTTACCGTGGGTACCCCTGTGTCCAGGGACCCAGCAGATGAAGGGAATAAATTTCTGTACAACTGTACAACTGCAAAAATTGTTGCAGGCGGAAGGTTTTCAGCTCAGAGAATGGTGCGCAAATGATTCGAGAGTTCTTCGTATGCTTCCCCCTGAACTAATAGAGATGCCAAGTCAGGTAGAAATAGATCCTCATAATGATTTATTTTGTTTCTAAATTCTCTCCTTTCTTCCGTTGGATGTGATAACAAAAAGAATAGTTGTTTCAGAAATGGCTTAACTTTTTGATCCTGTAGGATTATTGGGAGCTGTAGTTATTAGTGCCAAAATCTTTATACAAAAACTCTGGGTAGAAGGTTATGGGTGGGACGAGAAACTTCCTGACACTTTGTCAGAGTGATGGATGGATTTTAGATCTCAAATTTCCGAGTTTTCTGAATTGAAAGTTCCTCGACGTGTTCTAGTTGGTCAAAATTATTCAATCCATTGCTGTGTGTATGTTGTTTCCGAAGACGGAGGAAATAAACCATTAACTTATTCATTTCTAAATCAAGAGTACCGCCTCTTCGTGGGATGATCATTCCGCGCCTGGAACAGTGTGCGGCGTTACTGGGAGCGAAGCTTGTAGATCAAGTGGTAAATAATATGGACCAATAACGGTTTGGACCGACTCCACAATCGTATTGCAATGGATAAATTCCCTTCTTTCTGTATGGAAGATCTTTGTTTCAAATCGGATAAGTTAGGTGCAAAAATTATTCAATAGTCATTCTTGGCGACATGTACTATCAGAACTTAACCGTTATGTATCCGACGCGGAACCCGGGTACCTTTTCAGGTTTCAATTAATGAAATTCTACTGTTTTGGAACATTTTTGTGAAGCTTTGTGACATCTTAGGCCTTCACTAAGTGAAGCTTTTTGGTTAATAACATTGTTGATATAGAAAGTGGGGTACGGGGGGGCCCCTGAATTTTTTTGTTACGTAATAGGCCGACGAGGGTACCCTTACTTACCTTACCGTTCAGGCTAGAGCCTTGTTGTCTCTTGCTGTATGTAGAAGCCGTATCCACTCCACTCGGTCCATTGCTGCTTGTCGCCAGCCTCGCAGTCTTCAAAGGGTACGCAGGTCGTCCTCTATCTGGTCGATCCAACGTGCTCGCTGTGCGTCCCGTCTTCTTGTTCCTGTAGGGTCGCCCTCAAGAACCATCTTCACCGGGTCGTCGTCCGACAATCTTACAACGTGTCCAGCCCATCGCAAACGTCCTATTTTTGCGGTATGCGCGATGGATGGTTCTTCCAGCAGCTGATGCAACTCATTGTTCATTCGCCTGCGCCACGTTCCGTCTTTCATCTGCACGCTACCATAGATGGTACGCAACGCCTTTCATTCAAAAACTCCAAGGTCTCGTGGCCGTAGAGGACCACCGGTCTAATCAGCATCTTGTAGATAATCAACTTCGTGCGGCGGCGAATTTTGTTCGACCGAAGCGTCCTGCGGAGTTCAAAGTAGGCACGATTTCCCGCCAAGATCCGTCTCAGAATTTCTCGATTTCATCACCGTCAATCCGAGCTCGGGATGGAAGGTTCACATTGTCGTCTCTAGAACCTCTCATGCATTTTATCTTCGAAACGTTTTTGGCAAGTCCAATCCTGCTGGCTTCAGCTTTCATTCTGATTTATGTTTCCGACATCGCCTCAAAGTTCCGTGCCATTTTGTTAATGTCATCGGCGAAGCCAAGAAACTGGACGGACTTCCTGAAGTTCGTGCCACTTGTATCTATCTCCGCTCTCCTTGTTATACCTTCTAAAGAAATGTTAAACAGCAGGCTCGATAGACCATCACCTTGCCGTTACCCTTTTCGAGGTTCAAAGGGACTCGAGAGAGTCTCTGATACTCGAACAACGCACATCACCCGATCCATCGTCGCTTTGACTACTCGTGTTAGCTTATCCGGAAAACCGTACTCGTGCATTATCTGCCATAGCTGATCTGGATTAATTGTGTCATACGCCGATTTGAAATCGATGAACAAATGCAGAACCTTCCGAATCGCGAATATTTGGTCCATGGTGGCGCGGGAACCCATGAATTCCGCTTTGTAGTGCCCCACGAACTCCCTTGCAAATTGTGACAATCGGCGGCAAAGAAATGTAGGCGGTGCTAAGTAGTGTGATCACGCGGTAGTTGCAGCAATCCAACTTGTCACCTTTTTTGTAGATTGGGTAAACAGTGTCGTCGTATCAATCCACTCCACCGGAAGAGTCTCATCCACCCAAATTTTGGCGATTACCCAACGCAGCGCTCTATCCAGTGTTTCATCACCGTATTTTAATAGCTCGCTGGGTACTTGATCTACACCGGCAGCTTTGTTGTTTTTCTGTCGACCGATCATCTCCTTGACTTCTTGGAGATCAGGGGCCGGCAGCTTATCGTCTACAAGATCCGTTGCCATACCGCCTTCGTCCTGTACTCCTTCACCGTTGAGGTGCTCGTCATAGTACTGCTTCCATCTCTCAATCACCTCACACTCGTTCGTAAGAAGGTTTCCTTCTAAGTCTCTGAACATATCGGCTTGCGGAACGTAGTCTTTGGGCGTACTGTTCAGCTTCTCGTAGAGCTTCCGTGTATCGTTTACGCGGTACAGTTGTTACATCGCTTCGCAATCTCGTTCCTCCTGTTTGCGCTTCTCTCTCTCTCTCTCTCTCTCTCTCTCTCTCCGGAGGACCGAGGTTTGCCTGTTCCGTGCTTGTTTGTATCGCTCCACATTCTGTCTCGTTTCGTGCTGCAGCATCCTCACCCGTGCTGAATTCTTCTCCTCTATTAACGGCTTACATTTGTCGTCGAACCAGTCGTTTTCTCGATTCGGAAACGCTGTACCTAATTCCGCTATAGCAGTACTTGGGCCTTGGCGTGCGACTACGTTGAGTGATCGATTTGGTTTTCGGTACGTTGGACAGATGATCTCCAGGTGGCTTTGTGGATATCTTTGCGGAGGAAGAAGGTACTTCGGACTACCATTCCACGGGAGGCTGTGAAGTTCACGCATCGTTGGCCGTTGTCATTCGATACGGTGTGCAAGCTGTTTGGCCCGATTACCAGTCTAAACATTACCTCTCACCTACCTGAGCGTTCATATCACCGATGACCATTTTCACGTCCCGTTGCGTAAAGCCATCGTACACCTCCTCCAGCTTCGCGTAGAACGCTTCCTTCTCGTCGTCGGATCTCCTATCGTGTGGGCAGTGTACGTTGATGATGCTGTAGTTGAAGAAACGTTGTTGATCCTCAACTTACACATACTTGCGTTGATCGGAGTCCATCCAATCACACGTTGACACATCCTACCCAGCACTACAAAGCCGGTTCCCAGCTCGTTGGTGGTGCCACAGCTCTGGTAGAAAGTAGCCGCCTGATATCCTGCTTTTCCATACCTTTTGTCCTGTCAAGCAAAGACTTCAAAGTTGCGTGGTTGGAGTTCGTCGTAGATCATCCTGTCGAAAGCTGGAAAGCAGAGTGACCTGCAGTTCCATGTTGCGAGTTTCCAATCGTAGTCTTTATTTCGTCACGAAGGTCTTTGCCGATTGTCCCGATTCGTATTTTCTTCTGCATTGTTCGTAACGGTTAGTTTTACAGGGCAGCTTTTCGGGCCTTCCCCAACCCCCTGTCTCGCTGGAGGACCATCTTGTCAGCTCTGTTTAGAGTCCCACGCTGACACGAGAACGATACATCAGCCGCCCCTAACATGGGCAACAGACGCTCGGATGGACTCATCCTCCAAAATGAGGAGCCCCCTTTCCCTGTCAGCATACGACCATGGTCCCGCCGGGGTTGGTTACCCGATCTTTCCTATACTCATACCCCAGCTGGCACCGCGGGGAGGTAGGGATAGGAGTTACTGGACAAGAGGCTAAGGATACACAACCATGCACTGCTAGGTCCCATGTTAAACTGACTCAGACATCAATCCGCTAAAAGTTTAATAACTTCGTGAATGTTTACGGCTTTCTCAATCAATGTAGCTTGAGCAAACGAAGTGTTTTTAAAACTGCCCGACGTTTCGACCGAACTCCAGTTCAAGTCGATGTAGTACTCAAAGATAACTTTAATAACTTCTTTTAACAAAGCCGGATTGACGTGCAATCTTCGACAAAGTTGTAGGCAATTAAATATCTTTCTTATTTTTACATGCAGTGATAATCCGATGCATACAGTGCCACTCAGCGGCGACAATACGAGATAGTGGGTTTTCTCCATGTAAATTGTCGAAAAATCCCTTACAAACTTCAGGCACGATCGTATCTACCGGTAGACTTGTCCGATTTGCTTCAAATTTGGAGCAAGCACTCCTGGTGGGACTATGAATCGACTCAAGGACTCAGAGGCAGATAGGGGTAATTTTTTCTTGTCACTCTGGTATACACGGTGTCTACTTGTGCACCATGTTCGATGTTTTTAATGAACTGAGTTAAATTTGTAATTCTAGATCTACCAGGAAAAAAATCCGTGCTGTCCTACTAGGATCTCGAACAACTCGGAACCCGCGCTGAGCGATGTTATGCCTTTCCAACACTCAGGAAGTTTTGGACCCGCTGTCGCCGAGAACTTCAACTTTCATTTGCCTGCAAGAACGTCATCCTCAGAAAAACTGATATTTCGTAGATTCATGACATCGCAGGGAACATTGCGAAGGTCGCATTCCACCTCAATGGAGTTGGCTGAAACAGTTTTGAATACACTTGAGAAGTGATTTGCGAATCAGTTGCAGATGCCGCTTGGTGTGTTTGATGATTCATTCGAAAAGAACATGGTAGTGGGAATCCCTTCTTCCTTACGCTTCCCATTCACGAAAGACCAGAAACGTTTTGTGTTCCGCTTAAGACACATTCCACGCACTTGTATCGCTTACCTCATGAAAATAAATCTGCTAATATAAGTAAAAGTTGTTCTCAAATATGTTGGTATAGGTTTAAGGCTCGCAAATCATAGATATATAGAAAATTTTAAAAATACTTTTATGACGCTCGTCAATAAAAAGTAGTAATACAGACTCGTTTTTAATAATCGAATATATTTTCCCGTACCACACCGGTATATCGTAATAAAATTAATTTGGAGTAAATGCCATTTTATTGTATACATATTGTACAAAGATTTCATTTTTGGACGCAGATTTTTTGAGTGAATGGATTGCCGGATAAAAGGGGGGCAAAAATTGACCATTTTTGCGTTGTCCCTTAACGCAAAAATCTTGTTTTTTCAATTTTTCACGAAAACAATGCACGATATCTGTGAAATATTTTCAGAAGCTATTAGTACTCATCAATACCTTTCTAAAAATGTGCTATTTGTACATAACAAACTTTGAAATCGTTCTTTCACAGGGGGGCACTGAAGTGTTGTCCCCTAACGCTTTCCGTGACAGTACGGTAATTCCTTCTGCAGAGATACTTTGGGAGCCTACAGAACAGGATATAGATATAAATGATATAAGCAACCTATTTCAGAAATAGCGCAGCCATGCAGTGGTATGAGTGTCCTAAGGGGTGGAAAGAGAGAGGGGGGGGTTATGCCATTAAGGGGAAGGTCTACCTTATAATATCGCAAAATAATCGAGTTTTTATTACATCTATCAATGGATAAAATATCTAAGGATAAATCAACAATTTCAGAACAGGGTTCGAAGATATGGAATGGCACGCAATATACCAAACAAGTATGAGAGCACATGGAAAAAATTGGTCATAGGCAATAACACTCACTTGTCCTCCTTCAATATTTTTTCAAATTGACGGGATAACACTGTTCAACACACGATCGGGGAGCAGAACAAAAAAAAATGGCGAAAGTTTTGAGACCCAGGAAACCCCTGGTGAAGAAATTTTTGAAAAAAATTATAACCGGGCTTCACAGTTTAAAACCAAAGTTTGTATGGAGACCTAGGGGTGTTCAAGAGGCAAGATAAAGGGCGAACACGAAATTGTTGCGACACATTCAACAGGGCATAACTTTTTTACCATTGGGTAAAAATCAATCAAATTTTGCACACTTTCTCATTGATGTGCATTGTTTACATGCTGTCAAACTCGAAGTCGTGTTTTTCGATTCAACGAAAATGGAGGTGAACCAACACGAGTCGAGGGAACAAATTCTTTCCAAACACCTGGAATTTCCTAACCTGTCGCATCGGCAGTTGGGAAAAATGTTGAACATTCACCATTCAACCGTCTCCAGAGTGTTGAAGCGGTTCCAGGAGCGGTTGACGTTGGACCACGGCAAAGGAGCTGGAAGAAAACCGGGACCGGAGAACAAAAAGACGGAGGGAAAGGTGAAGCGGATGATTAAAGCAAATCCCAACGTCTCAAGCCGTGATGTGGCTAAAAAGATCGGCATGTCGCAGAGCTACGCCCAGAATGCAAAGAGAGCGCTGGACTATATACATACAAGGTACAGAACTGCCCAAACCGCGATGAGCGGCAACAATCGACGGCTAAAACTCGGGCACGGAAGCTTTACGAGAAGATGCTGACAAAATATGGCTGCTGTGTGATGGACGACGAAACGTATATAAAAGCCGATTTTAAGCAAATTCCGGGGTTGGAATTTTTCACTGGCAAAAGCAAGTTCTATGTGGACGACAAATTTAAGAAGAAGAAAATGTCGAAGTTCGCCTCCAAATATCTCATTTGGCAGGCCATCTGCTCTTGCGGACTGAGGAGTGAGCCTTTCGTGACAAAGGGCACAGTAAATGGCGAGATCTACAAATCTGAGTACCTCGAGAAGCGCCTTTTGCCATTCTTGCCGCAGCACGACGAAACTCCGCTATTTTGGCCAGATTTGGTATCATGCCACTATTCTAAAATTGTCCTGGAGTGGTATGAGGCCAATTCTGTCCATTTTGTTCCAAAGGACATGAATCTGCCAAACTGTCCGAAGCTGCGCCCGGTGGAGCAGTACTGGGCAATGATGAAGCGGGAACTTCGGAAGAGCAAGAAGACAGTCAAAGACGAGAAGGACATGTTAAGAAAATGGAAAAAAACTGGGAAACTGGCACCGGATGACGGATGACTTTGATGGAGGGCATCAAGCGAAAATGCGTTCAATTTTATACTCAAGGCTCAATCGATTAACTTTTCTTTTGATTTTTGAAGTAAATATATGTATAAAACTACCCCAAAATTTTGGTTTGATTTTAAACATTATAAGAAAATTGGCATGACATTTTCGGTGTCGCAATAATTTCGTGTTCGCCCTTTATCAATAAAAATGGTCATCTTAAATTTTCGCATAAAGTCTTACATAAAATGCTTATTACATCGAAAAAGTAATCTATGCAAGTTTTTAGCGCAATCGGCCATCATTAAGGGGGTGCGGAGTTTGAATATAATATAAGAAAAAATCCAAAGGGGGAGTACATGAAATGTAGAAAATCGAAAAACAATTTTGTCGAAATATGTTTAAAAATAGCATGAAACAGCAGAATCTAGTCTCAAAACAAACGAAAACCACTGAAAACAAATTATAAATTTTTTTTTAGATCCAAGGACTTGGAAATTTTTGAAAAAATGATTCGAAATTCGAAAATTTTACTGTAATGCCCTACGATTGAAAAATAATTTCCCATCGAACTAGGCTTGGTAGCAGCGCAAATAAAAAGATGGCAGAGATTTGGGGTTCCAACTAAATCACCATGAAGGAATTTTTGAAAAAAATGGAACGGGACTTCACAGTTTATAATTATTTACCACTTGGAACAAACCATGGTTTGTCTTTTCGAAATTGATTTTCTTCTACATGAACCAAACATCGTAGTTTAACACAGCTTTTTAATGTTTTGATAGCACGTTAAAGTAAAAATTTCATCGAGGATACGCATTTCTCAGGATTCGCAAATAAAAGATATAATTTCACGAAATTTTCCAGTTTTCTATTCATTCAGTGACAAGCTGAGCGATAAGACCGCAATTGTGTGCAGATTTTTAACAATTTTTTTATACTAATATATATCTAAATTTTCCAAAAGCTGAGTCTTTCCCTTCTTTTTGAAAAATCGCGTAAGACGGCTGCATTTTGATTAATTTCCGCAATCATAACTATTAAGTGTCTTCTTGCAGATCTATGAGTAGAAACGGTTGAACAAACGCCAGAGGTTGAACTGGAAGGGCGATATTGTATTTCGAAATCTTTACTTCAACCGTATTACTGGTTTTTCGCGACATTATATAAAATATGTAAATATCATAACTGCTTGACTGAGTATAATCGTAGGACAGTCTTACCTTTGCTGAGTTGCATCAGTGTCACATTTGTTTATTTTTAACGCAACGAGAAAATAAACATTGAACCACCCTAATGACATTTTTGATCTGCCCTAATCAACAGTCAATTTGATTTTCAAGATTTTATAATGTCAAAAAACAAAGTCAGCGCATTAAAATTGCTTCAAAAAACTTATTTGGTCAACAAAATAAAAAATTGTTGAGTCACCCTAATAAACAGTTAATTTTATTTAATATATTTTCCGATATCAATAATGTATTCAACTTACCAAAACTACTTGAAACCACCTTTTTCGAATCATTAGAAAGTGGCGATTGTGGACTACAATTTCTTCTATACCGGGCCACACTGTGGTATGCGGTGTGGCCTGTTCTCAATCCATATTAATTTGCTTTCCAGATATCATTTGTCAAATACACATGAAGATGAAACTAGAAATACATCTAGTTTGGCATTTCAAATCTTTGTTTTGAGTTATTTACGTGTTTAGAGGTAATATACTTCGCTTTGTTTGAGCTTCAACAAACACTTCGGTCGCGTTAGGGGACAACACTTCATATGTGACCTTTTGTGTTCATTTTGGTGTTGTCCCCTAACGCAGCGTTTACAACGGTCGTGAAAAAAATTTCATGGAAGCACGAAAATCTAAGTATACAGTATTGTTCTGTGACTATCGATGATCAAATTACTAGAACAAATGGATGCTCTAAAGTTTGAGATAGAGCAGGTTTTTTTGATAAATACAAGTGTAGGTTGGAAAATCAATATATTTTGCTCTGTTGTCCCCTAACGCGACATTTTCACCTCTCAGAATGAAATGACAACCTGAAAAATATCGAACCCATAACATTAACGTTGTGTTAGGACTTTTAAAGTATTCAATTTAGTGTTTTGAGCGTACATCGTAGGATTTTTCAAACGACAAGCTGTTAACAGTTGCATAATGCGTGCAAACGTTGTCCCCTAACGCTGGAATGTGTCTATTTCTAATTTCTGTTCCTATAGTCATAACTGCAAACAGTCTACTTCAAATAACTCATATTTAGTCTTCAACCAAAAAAACCGTGCTGTATCCTAAATTATGATCAAAGTTCCTTGAAAATTCAGACTGATTTCGAAGGAACGTCTCATAAATCAAATACTGTGCAACAGTTACTGGAAAATGACTCTCATGAAATGCAACTTCTCAGTCGATGCACCATACCAAGGAGTCAGGCAAATTTGCCACCGGATTAACTGACTGAGATCATCATCCAAGGAGGCACAAATTAATCACATTCCACACTAAAATGACAGCGAAATCTAATCCGCTTCTGCAGTGCCATTCCCCGCCGAGAATGTTGTCCCAAAAAAAACATGAAATCACTCAAATTCATATACACTCAATCCCGACCGAAAACGACCAAAACCTATAAAGATGCGCAAATGCGATGAATTTACAGCCCGGAGTCCATAATAATAAAACTGACATCTTTAGCAATTTATCTTGTTTATGGTGGCATTTCAAACGCTTTTTGTTTTTTGCTACCGGCAAACTACGTCTCATCTCGTCAGATGCAATCTGCACTATTCGGAAACCATAAAATAAATTGCTAATACTGTGAGGAATTGCACTTGTCACCTTTTTTAACCAATTCCATGTGTGTGAAGCTCTCACAAAAAAGAGACGTTTAAAATAAATGAGGGGACGAACGCGTCTGCAAATTGTTTTTTTTTTGTTTTTGCTCCTTCCTCTCTTCATCGGTGTCACTCGACTCAACTCATAACATTTCAAATGGCCCCTCATTCAAACGGTTTTTTTGCGGTGCGTGTAAAATACACTTTATGCTTTTGTCCTTTAGTTTTTTTTTAACGGGAAATTCCCTTTCAGTCACTGATTATTAGCTCAAGTCCCTGCATTTTACACGCACCGATCGCAGATGAAAATGCACACAGTTTCGCGAGGGGAAAGAGCTCCGTTGCTCATTTCGCTGCACGGGCGGGCGGTGTGCGAGAGAGTGACATGCTGGATGATGGGCGCAGTAGGCTGCTCCACTTGACGCATGCAGTGTTGTGATGCAAGTAGGTACTACAATTCGATAGGTGCCAGTCTGGATGAAGGCGTTTGTTATTTGCAGAAGAGGGCGAAAAATGACACTGTCAAAGTCTTTTTGTCTGGCTGATTGGAATAGACTGACATAGATAATCGATTTTAAGTACTAAAGCTATGGCGAATTATAATTTTTTCTGCATATTTGATAGAAAATTTTTCTGGGAAGACAAATTTAAGTTTAGAAATTCAAGTCTTTATCAAACCCGTGAAACTGCCGGAAATTTTCCCACAAAACAGAAACGTAGTGTTTTAGCTATCAGCTTGTTCTTGTTCCAAGATTTGCGTACGATGTTTATAACTAACCCGTTGCAAACCTAAACAATTTCCACAAACATATGCTCCTCTGCGAGAAAGTCATTCCGTTAACGTACGTATAGTGACAATAGGAGAAATGACAATAGCACTGAATGCAAATTGTTCCTCAGAACTTGGCTGGAGCACGAGGAAACTAAGCGACTAACGAGTGTGAAGTTGCCTCCGGGAGCGAATATTCGCAACTTTCGTCGGCTGAAGGAAGTTCTACCCCGGTCCGAACGGTGAGGAAGGATGGAAAGGGGATGGGATCAGGAGGATAGGCGAAAACTGTGTGCAAAAGTAAATCAAATTAAATTATTGCCGGAATGAGTCCTCGGCTTCTTCGTTCACTTTTACTGCGTATAGTAGAGCTAGCGAACTTGTGTCGTCGTCGTTGTTGCTCAGCCGGTTCTAATCCAATGTAGTAATTGGAAACGGGTTTTCGGAATAGGATGGCAGGGGAGGAGGGAAGGAGTTTCCACAGACTTGCATATTCATAAAGTAAACCGGAAGCGTTAATCAGGAAATTCGTTTCTCGAAAGTTTACTGGAACGGACAAAGTTAACCAAGCGAGCCGTTTTGTGCTAGCGTTTCGAGCAAAACGGAACTGTGGCTGGGAATGACCAAGAGACAGACCCGAAAGCGCCTGATTGTGGCTGTCAGTGGTTGTCTAATTGGCACAACGATCGAGCTGAGACACAGGCTGGTGGAATGGTTTGGGGTGACAATTTTACGGTTTGTGCTGTGTGTCGATTGTGGGATGATATTTATTGAATCGCGAAACTGATGGGATTTAAAGCTAATCAAAGGATAAAAAGACAAATGGACAAATGCCAAAAGGACGAAAGGGATACACGGATGGAAGGAACAAACTGTTGAAAGAGCAAATGGATGAAAAAGGTCAATCGTACCGATGGAACAAAGTGATGAAAGAGACAATCGGACGAAAGGGGGACAATTCGACGAAAGGGGGACAATTCGACGAAAGGGGGACAATTCGACGAAAGGGGACAATCGGACGAAAGGGGACAATCGGACGAAAGGGGATAATCGGACGAAAGGGGACAATCGGACAAAAGGGGACAGTCGGGCGAAAGGGGACAAATGGACGAAAGGGAACAAAGGGACGGAAGGGACAAAAGGACGAAAGGGCAAATGGACAAAAGAAAGAATTTGACGAAAGGGAGAATTGAACGAAAGGGAGAATTGGACGAAAGGGAGAATTGGACGAAAGAGAGAATTGGACGAAAGAAAGAATTGGACGAAAGAGAGAATTGGACGAAAGAGAGAATTGGACGATGGAGAAAATTGGACGAAAAAGAGAATTGGACGAAAGAAAGAATTGAACGAAAGAGAGAATTGGACGAAAGAGAGAATTGGACGAAAGAGAGAATTGGACGAAAGAGAGAATTGGGCGAAAGAGAGAATTGGATGAAAGAGAGAATTGGACGAAAGAGATAATTGGACGAAAGATTGAATTGGTCGAACGAGTGAATTTGACGAAAGAGATATTTTGACGAAAGAGTGAATTGGACGAAAGAGAAAATTTGACGAAAGAGAGAATTGGACGAAAGAGAGAATTGGACGAAAGAGAGAATTGGACGAAAAAGACAATTGGACGAAAGATTGAATTGGACGAAAGAGATAATTTGACCAAAGAGATAACTGGACGAAAGAGAGAATTGGACGAAAGAGAGAATTGGACGAAAGAGAGAATTGGACGAAGGAGAGAATTGGACGAAAGAGAGAATTGGACGAAAGAGAGAATTGGACGAAAGAGAGAATTGGACGAAAGAGAGAATTGGACGAAAGAGAGAATTGGACGAAAGAGTGAATTTGACGAAAGAGATATTTTGACGAAAGAGTGAATTGGACGAAAGAGAAAATTGGACGAAAGAGAGAATTGGACGAAAGAGAGAATTGAACGAAAGAGAGAGTTGGACGAAAAGAGAATTGGACGAAAGAGAGAATTGGACGAAAGAGAGAATTATACGAAAGAGAGAATTGGACGAAAGAGAGAATTGGACGAAGGAGAGAATTGGACGAAAGAGAGAATTGGACGAAAGAGAGAATTGGACGAAAGAGAGAATTGGACGAAAGAGAGAATTGGACGAAAGAGAGAATTGGACGAAAGAGTGAATTTGACGAAAGAGATATTTTGACGAAAGAGTGAATTGGACGAAAGAGAAAATTGGACGAAAGAGAGAATTGGACGAAAGAGAGAATTGAACGAAAGAGAGAATTGAACGAAAGAGAGAGTTGGACGAAAAGAGAATTGGACGAAAGAGAGAATTGGACGAAAGAGAGAATTATACGAAAGAGAGAATTGGACGAAAGAGAGAATTGGACGAAAGAGAGAATTTGACGAAAGAGAGAATTGGACGAAAGAGAGAATTTGACGAAAGAGAGAATTGGACGAAAGAGAGAACTGGACGGAAGAGAGAACTGGACGAAAGAGAGAACTGGACGAAAGAAAGAACTGGACGAAAGAGAGAACTGGTCGAAAGAGAGAATTGGACGAATGAGAGAACTAGACGAAAGAGAGACCTGGATGAAAGAGAGAACTGGACGAAAGAGAGAACTGGACGAAAAAGACAATTGGTCGAAAGAGTGAATTTGACGAAAGAGATATTTTGACGAAAGAGTGAATTGGACGGAAGAGAAAATTGGACGAAAGAGAGAATTGGACGAAACAGAGAATTGAACGAAAGAGAGAGTTGGACGAAAGAGAGAATTGGACGAAAGAGAGAATTGGACGAAAGAGAGAATTGGACGAAAGAGAGAATTGGACTAAAGAGAGAATTGGACGAAAGAGAGAATTGGACGAAAGAGAGAATTGGACGAAAGAGAGAATTGGACGAAAGAGAGAATTGGACGAAAGAGAGAATTGGACGAAAGAGAGAATTGGACGAAAAAGAGAATTGGACGAAAGAGAGAATTGGACGAAAGAGAGAATTGGACGAAAGAGAGAATTGGACGAAAGAGAGAATTGGACGAAAGAGAGAATTGGACGAAAGAGAGAACTGGACGAAAGAGAGAATTGGACGAAAGAGAGAATTGGACGAAAGAGAGAATTGGACGAAAGAGAGAATTGGACGAAAGAGAGAATTGGACGAAAGAGAGAATTGGACGAAAGAGAGAATTGGACGAAAGAGAGAATTGGACGAAAGAGAGAATTGGACGAAAGAGAGAATTGGACGAAAGAGAGAATTGGACGAAAGAGAGAATTGGACGAAAGAGAGAACTGGAGGAAAGAGATAACTGTACGAAAGAAAAAACTGCACGAAAGAGAGAACTGCACGAAAGAGAGAACTGGTCGAAAGAGAATTGGACGAAAGAGAGAACTGGACGAAAGAGAGAACTGGACGAAAGAGAGAATTGGATAAAAGAGAGAACTGGACAAAAGAGAGAACTGGACGAAAGAGAGAACTGGACGAAAGAGAGAACTGGCCGAAAGAGAGAACTGGACGAAAGAGAGAACTGGACGAAAGAGAGACCTGGACGAAAGAGAGAACTGGACGAAAGAGAGAACTGGACGAAAGAGAGAACTGGATAAAAGAGAGAACTGGACAAAAGAGAGAACTGGACGAAAGAGAGAGCTGGACGAAAGAGAGAACTGGACGAAAGAGAGAACTGGACGAAAGAGAGAACTGGACGAAATAGAGAACTGGACGAAAGAGAGAACTGGACAAAAGAGAGAACTGGACGAAAGAGAGAACTGGTCGAAAGAGAGAACTGGACGAAAGAGAGAACTGGACGAAAAAGAGAACTGGACGAAAGAGAGAATTGGACGAAAGAGAGAACTGGACGAAAGAGAGAACTGGACGAAAGAGAGAATTGGACGAAAGAGAGCATTGGACGAAAGAAAGAACTGGACGAAAAAGAGAACTGGACGAAAGAGAGAACTGGACGAAAGAGAGAACTGGACGAAAGAGAGAACTGGACGAAAGAGAGAACTGGACGAAAGAGAGAACTGGACGAAAGAGAGAACTGGACGAAAGAGAGAACTGGACGAAAGAGAGAACTGGACGAAAGAGAGAACTGGACGAAAGAGAGAACTGGACGAAAGAGAGAACTGGACGAAAGAGAGAACTGGACGAAAGAGAGAACTGGACGAAAGAGAGAACTGGACGAAAGAGAGAACTGGACGAAAGAGAGAACTGGACGAAAGAGAGAACTGGACGAAAGAGAGAACTGGACGAAAGAGAGAACTGGACGAAAGAGAGAACTGGACGAAAGAGAGAACTGGACGAAAGAGAGAACTGGACGAAAGAGAGAACTGGACGAAAGAGAGAACTGGACGAAAGAGAGAACTGGACGAAAGAGAGAACTGGACGAAAGAGAGAACTGGACGAAAGAGAGAACTAGACGAAAGAGAGAACTAGACGAAAGAGAGAACTGGACGAAAGAGAGAACTGGACGAAAGAGAGAACTGGACGAAAGAGAGAACTGGACGAAAGAGAGAACTGGACGAAAGAGAGAACTGGACGAAAGAGAGAACTGGACGAAAGAGAGAACTGGACGAAAGAGAGAACTGGACGAAAGAGAGAACTGGACGAAAGAGAGAACTGGATGAAAGAGAGAACTGGACGAAGGAGAGAACTGGACAAAGGACAAAGGACAAAGGGCAAAGGGCAAAGGGCAAAGGGCAAAGGGCAAAGGGCAAAGGGCAAAGGGCAAAGGGCAAAGGGCAAAGGGCAAAGGGCAAAGGGCAAAGGGCAAAGGGCAAAGGGCAAAGGGCAAAGGGCAAAGGGCAAAGGGCAAAGGGCAAAGGGCAAAGGGCAAAGGGCAAAGGGCAAAGGGCAAAGGGCAAAGGGCAAAGGGCAAAGGGCAAAGGGCAAAGGGCAAAGGGCAAAGGGCAAAGGGCAAAGGGCAAAGGGCAAAGGGCAAAGGGCAAAGGGCAAAGGGCAAAGGGCAAAGGGCAAAGGGCAAAGGGCAAAGGGCAAAGGGCAAAGGGCAAAGGGCAAAGGGCAAAGGGCAAAGGGCAAAGGGCAAAGGGCAAAGGGCAAAGGGCAAAGGGCAAAGGGCAAAGGGCAAAGGGCAAAGGGCAAAGGGCAAAGGGCAAAGGGCAAAGGGCAAAGGGCAAAGGGCAAAGGGCAAAGGGCAAAGGGCAAAGGGCAAAGGGCAAAGGGCAAAGGACAAAGGACAAAGGACAAAGGACAAAGGACAAAGGACAAAGGACAAAGGACAAAGGACAAAGGACAAAGGACAAAGGACAAAGGACAAAAGACTCAGGACAAAAGACTCAGGACAAAGGACAAAGGACAAAGGACAAAGGACAAAGGACAAAGGACAAAGGACAAAGGACAAAGGACAAAGGACTCAGGACAAAAGACTCAGGACAAAGGACTCAGGACAAAGGACTCAGGACAAAGGACTCAGGACAAAGGACTCAGGACAAAGGACTCAGGACAAAGGACTCAGGACAAAGGACTCAGGACAAAGGACTCAGGACAAAGGACTCAGGACAAAGGACTCAGGACAAAGGAAAAAAACGAAAGACAAAAGACGAAAGACGAAAGACGAAAGACGAAAGACGAAAGACGAAAGACGCAAGACGAAAGACGAAAGACGAAAGACGAAAGACGAAAGACGAAAGATGAAAGACGAAAGACGAAAGACGAAAGACGAAAGACGAAAGACGCAAGACGAAAGACGAAAGACGAAAGACGAAAGACGAAAGACGAAAGACGAAAGACGAAAGACGAAAGACGAAAGACGAAAGACGAAAGACGAAAGACGAAAGACGAAAGACGAAAGACGAAAGACGAAAGACGAAAGACGAAAGACGAAAGACGAAAGACGAAAGACGAAAGACGAAAGACGAAAGACGAAAGACGAAAGACGAAAGACGAAAGACAAAGGACATCTCACACCACAAATTAACACATATTCTCACATTTCCTCGCATAACTCGCCGATGTTGCTAGGCAACCGTTCCCGTGCGTTCATCGTCCACCTAGACTACGTTGATCCGGGGGGTGTTGCTGATTGCACCCAAACAACCCGGATTTGCGCTGGAGAAAGTTTTTCGCATTGTTCCAAGAAAATTCTATGTATTACAGCACATTTCGTCGACTAATTTATCGCTTGTTGATTTACGACAGTAGCAACAGCGGGCCTGGCCTGGTGGGAGTTTTCCGTGTGAAAATAGTACGTTTTTGTGTGCGTTCTACCTGACGTACCCACCCTTGCATACCAACAATACCTATTCAAATAGGGCCAAACTTTTATGGTCCCGCAGGAACACAGTCGTTTAGAGCACATTTTTCCGCTTCCGGTTCCGCCCGAAATTTGCCAGGTGAGCAAACTTTTTGTGTGCAATATATTTTCGATTTTTTTTTTTTTTTTCATAATTGTGAATCGGCTATTGATGTTTTACCGAGCGTAACCGCCGCAGGAGGAGCACTAAAATGTTTTACAAAAGGCATGCGTAAATGGGTGGGAGGCAATTTGCTCCGTTTTTATGTTTTGTGTTTGAATATTTTCGGGATCTAACAAATGTCATCCATCGCATGCGCCCTTAAGGAGAAAAGTTTTTAATTAAAAAACCAGTTCACCTTGGCGTTATTTACGCGAATAGCAAAGGTGTGTAGAATCGAGCTTAGAAAATTAATGGGCAATTTAACGAATGCGTTTTCTTTCCACGGCTGAAGTCCTTGATAAATTAACGAAACAATGCGTACGATTTAAATGTTAATTGCTGCATACGGTTAGCTCAACAAAGCCAGGATATTTCAATTCGAGCAATTATCGTTAATGATTGAAAGAAGAAAAAAAACAATGTGTAATTATAAAAATAAAAATAAATCGTTTCACAAAGCAATTTATTTATTAGCAAACATGCACTTGACGTTTTGGAAATTTTTGTGTCCATTGCTGTCGTTAACAATGAAAAGTGGCGAAACGATTTGAAACTGTTTCTTGGAACATTTCCAAGCGAATCGACCATTTCCACGGCAACCAAGTCTTCACCTCATATATTTCACACTTTCCTTCTAGTTTCCCGATACAGCACTTAACACCTCATGACTACCATTACCATCTATCGTATTTGTATCGTTATAGTGGCACTTTTGTTGGTTACCACAACAACACTGCCAGGTCATGAGTTGGGACGCAAATGTCTGAATCAAATACAACGTAAACTTCACGATCAGGTTCCATGTCGAGGTGTAGTGTCTTCCAACGGAGGGGGGGGGGGGGCAACATCGCTACCAACACCGGGTACCTCCGGCAGATGTTCCAACAAGAGCAGTTCCACAGAGCGGCGCAGCACTGTGTCAAACGATGACAGTGAATCACCACATTCCGGATCCGTTCCTGCTGCTGCTGCTGTTGCTGCTACTGGTCCGCTTCCAGTCCAGGATGGGTACTCTTCGATTCCGTACCGTTGATGCTGGCAGCAATCATTTTTCATATGCATCTGCAAGTGACGTGTGTTGTAGCGAGTCTTTTCCACTAGCTCGGTGTTCTCCCGTCCCATCCCGTACAATTTCAGTCCCCGAAGTACTCACCCGGTTCGTGAAAGACGAGAAGCAGCAAGAGATTTGTCTTTTACTTTCGTCGTTCCTTCACTGTATTCTGCTACCAGTGCCACTCTGCTACCCACCCCGCTTTCTTTACATTCATGGGTTACTGTGATGGTTCCCCTCTACAGACAGGCATCGGGGCACTGAGCGTGGTTCTATAAATGCACTCATTTTTCTCACTTCGTGTTTGTCATCATTCATTGGCTGCTGGCTGAGTAATTCACAATTTTAACCAGATGCTGCAGAAGCATGACCTACTACTAGGCTAGAACATGTTATCGATGAGTGACAATAGCTGGACAGTGAAATTGTGATACACGTGGTTCCTAGCCCAGTACCTAATTGCTTCGTCAATACACCGCTAACAAAATCTTTTGAAAGCGTTCGGTCGTCATATGAGGGTCGGGTTTATAAAAGTTCAATATTGGGCCGCATGAATAAAAAAGAGAGTACTTCAAAAACTAGCAGGTGCTAGTAGTAAAGTAGCATTGGTATGAATAAACAAAGCATTTACTACAAACTACTTTCGAGCATGTGACTTTACTTTTTCGAACATAGTAAACGCTTTTCTGGTATGAAGCCGTGTGGTGTCCGGCGGGCTGAAATCTTTTTGCACTATTTCAACCAAGAATAGAACCTCTGGGAACTGCTCCCATGTCGTAAGAGGCGACTAACAACATGCTAGGAGTTCCTAGGCCGACGTTTTGCTCCGTACCGAAGACTTAATCTGGACGGACCTTAAGGTTTTCCATATTACCCTCTTTCCAGTCTGTATTTAGTGAATCACTGACATATACTGCTCCTTTTCTGATTCGCCTTTCTTGATTGTGTACCAACGTTTTAAGTTTCTTCTGGCGGTTGTATATTAGCCGTAAATGACGAAATCTAATTCTACACTAAGTAACAGAATATATTAATATACCGGCACTTCCACGCCAAGGTTTAACTTCCAAAGCTTTGGTTTAAAAACCGTTTTTAAAAAATGGAAACTTTCATGTAGGAAATTTATTGAATTGGCCTAAGATGGAGCTGTCGAATTTCACAAAAAGCTTTTTATGTTGCAAGTGATCTGTAGTTGTGCTAAATTAGGTATTTTTCTATTATATTTGGAACCGTCTACCGACAAATCTACATTTACGAATACCTCCAAAAGTGACTCCTTGAGGTCTCATGAAGGCCTGACACTAGCTTTATGATACTTTTGCTTTTCTAAACAGTAATAAAAATCTCAACATTCAAGAACTTCACTTTGTCAGAAAATGTAGGGCCATCGGAAGCTAAAACTTCGTAAAATCGCACTCCTGGTCCTTTTTTCAGTGCAGTACTCTACGTCACTCGTTCAAATTTGCACCGCTCTTATGGTAGTCGGTATTTGCTAGTATTACTGTTCTCCCATCCATTCTGGTAGGCAAACGGTGGGATAGCAAAATTCTTACAAGTTTCCTATCTCATGCCTCCACGCGAGTCTAAGTCTATTGATGACATTTGGTCCTTAGACCGCAGAATGAGAGGGTGCGAACAGAATGAGAGGGTGCGAACAGATCTAGTCGAGAAAACATTGCCGTAAAAATGAATAGTTGATCGGAAATTAGCCCCAATACTACTAATCTGACTAGTATCTATGAACACGGGTCAATACGTATTGAAAATTCGCCGCGTCTGTTTTTATGAACCTAATTTAAAGCTCCGTTATTGCTAACAAGCCCGTGCATCAGGTTAACAATCCTTTATATTTCCCTTCAGTGTTCGGTATTATCGCTCGTATACTTGTATTCCACAAACAATCCGATATGGAAAATAAGAAATACTTTCCTTGATTTATAACATCTCTCGCTATTTTTGCCTGTATAATGTGTTATCACTCGGTAGTTTTCAAGCCAATAAATATATCGTAGAGAAGAAGTAGCGAATTCTGTCCAAATACTGTTGCAATAAATAGTGATCCGGCCCATTACGCGGATAAGATTAGCTTTTCTAGGCAATACTCCCACGGTCGGCCGTGTGGAGTTCAAATTGCTTTTGTTTAGGGAACATAGTATACTCTCGGTAGCCGGCTGCCCAGAGTTTAAAAATAACCAAAAACTAAACAAGATCATCTCTTTTTCGAGTGATCGTGCACTCGAAGACTAACTAAACAACTACCTAATAAAACATGCTTTACAGGTCGCATCGTTTGCTTGGAGCGAATCCTAGACCTGATACCCTTCCAAACCACCAACTCCGCGACACCTATGGAAGAGTCTGATGAATCGTCGTCCTTCCGTTAAGTAGGTGGAGCATCAACACTTCCCGTCTACCTTATCCTTTATCCTTCCCCGTGAACGATGGAGATGGGGGCGGCCGGCAATGATGGCTATCATGCTGTTGAGGTTTTAATATGGGTCGGATTGGTATGAATTCCTACTTACCACTTCCTAAGCAACTCTTATTAGATAATCAGCAGTCAAACATGATGAAGTCAGTGTGCAATCCGCCAAAATCATCGTCACAACGCAACGCAACGCAACGCAACGCATAGTAAACGCTTTTCTGGTATGAATATAAAAGTGGATGCTATATTTTTTTCTTCAATTATATAGTTTTCTCTTTAATTATATGCTCACTTTAAGCTAATCATGTGATAAATTTTAATAATCACGAATAGGTAGTAACTACGAGCAAATATTTAATTACGTGGTTACAAAAAACATGTATTCTGATCAAACGAAAAATCTGTCACTACAAAAATATTTTATAATTCGCAATCAAATAATATTTTCTGGAAAATATTGATTTACTTTTCCGCGTGTTTGATTGCGAGGTAGAACAAGTCAAGTGAGTCAAGAAAAATTTATGATGTTTTGGACCATGTGGCTTGATAAAGCCGAATATTTTTAGATCAGCATCGCAGTCAGTCTTTAATTTGCTGAATAGACGTATCGACCATCATAAAGTGGCAGATTGAGTTGATCATTCTACTACAGTTGACATAACGCTTATTGTACGAATCTTCGTTGGACTTGACTGGAAATCACAATTCGGACAAATGGGACGATTTGTTGTAAACTGGGTGGAGTTTTTTCCAGGACATCCACAATAAAGTTTAAGTGCAGAGAACGCGGCTGACCCAACGAAGGTCTGCCGATATTAACCCAGACACTTGTGCTGCTCAGACCTGTGAACGTATCAAGGACAAAACCTTACGTGTCAATTTTGCGATCAGTCGGCACACCATATAAGTATCTCGCTTCGGAAGAATGCGATGCCCCCCAGGGGAGACTTGCTAAAACTCCGCCTAATGGTATGGAAGTCTTTAAACGGGCATGAAAGGCATCTTTTGTTTACCGAATTGCAGGGTTTTGGGGATACGAAGAAGATTTTGGACGTTTTGCCTTTCTCATATAAAGAAAGGCTATGCAATCACTGTAAAAATCGACTTTCTAACCGAGGCCCGGAGGGCCGAGTATCATACACCATTCGATTCAGTTCGTCGAGATCGGCAAATGTCTGTGTGTGTATGTATGTGTGTGTGTATGTGTGTGTATGTGTGTGTGTCATTTAAACTCACACAATTTTCTCAGAGATGGCTGAACCGATTTTCGCAAACTTAGTTTCATCTGAAAGGTATAACGCTCCCATAAGCTGCTATTGAATTTTTAGTTGATCCGACTTCCGGTTCCGGAGTTACGGGTTGAAGAGTGCGGTCACACAGCAAATTCCCATATAAACTGGTACCACCATAATGTTCAAATGATGTAAAACATATTAAAATTGATGTAACATTACTCTAGTTTGCGGGTCTGGATCACTAATGATCAATCAAAGCAGCTTTGACCACATTGGCCACCTATGACGGTTCATGACGCCCCCGGGGAACCCGCCAAGTTCCTAAGCTAATATCACACCCATTCCCCAACGAATTCTTAACCGATATTTACAAACTTGATTTCAAATGAAAGATACAGTAATACCATTGACTGCTGCTGAATTTCATTCTGTTCTGACTCTTGCTTCCGGAGCTACAGGGGTGTTAGTAAGGATACACAGGAATTTCCCATATAAATCGGTACAATCGTAATACCTCAGAGGCTAAAAACTATTGAAATGGTCACCAAATTACTTCTAATCGTAGATCTAGATCACTGATTGCCAATCAAACATTCTTTGAATATATTGTCCACTATCGACGATTCCGGAAGTCCGGAATTCCGGGCATATTCCACAAATAAAGTCACATCGGTTCATCGGTGATGACTGAACCGATTTTCTCAAACCAAGTCTCAAATGGAAGGCAAAATATGCAGTTGAGTATTGCGTAGCCGCCCCTTCCCCCCTCCCCACCTTGCCCTTACACCTCCCTCCTTCATCACTCCCCTCTTCTTGGATCACCCTCACGCCCAGATTTCCTTCATCCACCCCGTATACCGAAATAAGATGAAGGATTTCTGACGCATCCTCCACACCCACTCTACTAAACCCCCATTCCCTACACGTTCAAACGCATTCCACCAACCTTTGCAAATTATAATCACATGAAGATAACATTGAACTCATGCTTATTAAGCTAATTAAATATTATTCTTTTGCCTTTCTTATATAGAAAGGTTATGCAATTGCTCCAAAAACCGACTTTCTAACCGAGGCCCGGAGGGCCGAGTCTCATATAACATTCGACTCAGTTCGCCGAGATCGCAAAATATCTGTGTGTATGTATGTATGTATGTGTGTATGTGTATGTGTGTATGTATGTGTGTGTATGTGCGGATTTGTTAACAAAATGTCCACATCGGTTACTCGGAGATGGCTGAACCGATTTTTACAAACTAAGATTCAAATGAAAGGTATAATATTCCCATAGGTTGCTATTGAATTTCATTTTCAACCGACATCTTGTTCCGAATTACGAGTTGAAGAGTATGGTTACAAAACAAAATTTGTTGATTTTTCCAAATCGGTTTCTCGGAATTTTCTGAACCGATTTTGACAAACTTAATTTTAAATGAAAGGTCCATCAGCTGCTGTTGAATTTTGTGTGGTTCCGAGTTCTGGTTCCTGAATTACAGGATGATACGTACGATCACGCAGCAAATCCCGATTCTAACGAATTCTGCGATGAATGTAAAAAGGTGATTTTTTTCCAAAATGTAAACACAACTGTTGAATTTGTAGATCTAGGTCCCCAACAGTCATTCAAAGTCTCTTTGGCCACACTGGCCACCATCGACGGATCCGGAAGCATCCAAAGTCAGAATAACGGTTATATTGGTTTCTCGAAAATGGCTAGATTTGCTCAACTTAGTCTCAAATGAAAGGTGTTGCGTCCCCAGAAACTGATATTAAATTCCATCTCCATCCGACTTCCAGCACCGGAGTTACGGGTTGTGGAGGTCGATCACATAGAAAACTCCGATTCAAACCGATACCGCGATGAATGCAAAAAGGTGCTCTTACATATACTTACCAAGTGTAATAAGAATGAAAGACATTTCCATAAAGTTATATTGTACGAACCAGCTATTAAATCATAGTTTGGAGAAATGAGAAAGGCCCAATTGCACCTCTAGGTGAATTAAAACAGGTTTTGCCTTTCTCATATAAAGAAAGGCTATGCAATCACTGTAAAAATCGACTTTTTAACCGAGGCCCGGAGGGCCGAGTGTCATACACCATTCGATTCAGTTCGTCGAGATCGGCAAATGTCTGTGTGTGTATGTATGTGTGTGTGTATGTGTGTGTGTGTGTGTATGTGTGTGTGTGTCATTTAAACTCACACAATTTTCTCAGAGATGGCTGAACCGATTTTCGCAAACTTAGTTTCATCTGAAAGGTATAACGCTCCCATAAGCTGCTATTGAATTTTTAGTTGATCCGACTTCCGGTTCCAGAGTTACGGGTTGAAGAGTGCGGTCACACAGCAAATTCCCATATAAACTGGTACCACCATGATGTTCAAATGATGTAAAACATATTAAAATTGATGTAACATTACTCTAGTTTGCGGGTCTGGATCACTAATGATCAATCAAAGCAGCTTTGACCACATTGGCCACCTATGACAGATCATGACGCCCCCGGGGAACTCGCCAAGTTCCTAAGCTAATGTCACACCCATTCCCCAACGAATTCTCTACCGATTTTTACGAACTTGATTTCAAATGAAAGATACAGTAATGCCATTGACTGCTGCTGAATTTCATTCGGTTCTGACTCTTGCTTCCGGAGTTACAGGGGTGTTAGTAAGGATACACTGGAATTTCCCATATAAATCGGTACAATCGTAATACCTCAGAGGCTAAAAACTATTGAAATTGTCACCAAATAACTTCTAATCGCAGATCTAGATCACTGATTGCCAATCAAACATTCTTTGAATATATTGCCTACTATCGACGATTCCGGAAGTCCGGAATTCCGGGCATATTCCACAATTAAAGTCAAATCGGTTCTTCGGTGATGACTGAACCGATTTTCTCAAAGTCAAGTCTCAAATGGAAGACAAAATATGCAGTTGAGTATTGCGTCGCCGCCCCCCTCCCTCCCTCCGTCTTGCCCTTACACCTCCATCCTTCATCACTCCCCTCCCCTTGGACCACCCTCACGCCCGCATTTCCTGCATCCATCCCGTATACCGAAATAAGATGAAGGATTTCTGACGCATCCTCCACTCTCACTCTACTAACCCCCCATTCCCACCACTTTCAAACCCATTCCACCATCATTTCAAAATATAATCACATGAAAATACTATTGAACTCATGCTGATTAAGCTAAATATTATTCTTTTGCCTTTCTCATATAGAAAGGTTATGCAATTGCTCCAAAAACCGACTTTCTAACCGACTCATAACATTCGACTCAGTTCGCCGAGATCGCAAAATATCTGTGTGTATGTATGTATGTATGTATGTATGTATGTATGTATGTATGTATGTATGTATGTATGTATGTATGTATGTATGTATGTGTGTGTATGTGCGGATTTGTTAACAAAATGTCCACATCGGTTTCTCGGAGATGGCTGAACCGATTTTTACAAACTAAGATTTAAATGAAAGGTATAATATTCCCATTGGTTGCTATTGAATTTCATTTTCAACCGACATCTTGTTCCGGATTACGAGTTGAAGAGTATGGTTACAAACATAATTTGTTGATTTGTCCACATCGGTTTCTCGGAATTTTCTGATCCGATTTTGACAAACTTGATTTTAAATGAAAGGTCCATCAGCTGCTGTTGAATTTTGTGTGGATCCGAGTTCTGGTTCCTGAATTACAGGGTGATACGTACGATTACGCAGCAAATCCCGATTCTAACGAATTCTGCGATGAATGTAAAAAGGTGATTTTTTTTCCAAAATGTAAACACAACTGTTGAATTTGTAGATCTAGGTCACCAACAGTCATTCAAAGTCTCTTTGGCCACACTGGCCACCATCAACCGATCCGGAAGCATCCTAATTCAGAATAACGGTTATATTGGTTTCTCGCAAATGGCTAGATCGATTTGATCAACTTAGTCTCGAATGAAAGGTGTTGCGTCCCCGGGAACTGATATTAAATTCCATCTCCATCCGACTTCCAGCACCGGAGTTACGGGTTGTGGAGGTCGATCACATAGAAAACTCCGATTCAAACCGATACCGCGATGAATGCAAAAAGGTGCTCTTATATATACTTACTAAGTGTAATAAGAATGAAAGACATTTCCATAAAGTTATATTGTACGAACCAGCTATTAAATCATAGTTTGGAGAAATGAGAAAGGCACAATTGCACCTCTAGGTGGATTAAAACAGGTTTTTAAGCTATACTTGGTGAACATTCTAAATTTGAATGGTTCACTACCGCGGTAGGTTGTGATGACCGACGCCGTGTAGACCAGCGGCAGCGGCGGTGGTGATGATAATAAAATGAGTTCAACTGTGTTTTTCTCGAAATACCTTTTTTGCAGCTGCTATGTTATTGAAATTTGAAAAATTGTATATGTTTGACAAAAATGTGCCTGATATTTTAAATGGAATTCTATACGTTTCTTTTGCAAAACTTATCATCTGAGAATATTTTCTTGTAGTGAAAATTGACGACAGACCTCGGCGCCTACTGGTTGGCTCGTTATGGAGGCTTGACCTACCACCGAGGACTACATCGAGTAGATCACGACGAAGCGAAGAATTAAATGGCTCACTTGTATCGTAACCAAACTGAGAGCTAATTGGTTCACAAACCGGCAGAGAAAAATTCCGGCACCGGGGAACTCTCAGTCGGAGTAGGGTAGTTTTACCGCCTGGCAGCTAATTGGCTCAAGGAAATGGGTATCAGTTTCGGAAGAAATACCGCTGCCGGGGAACTCTCAGTCGGATTAAGATGGATTTAATGCTAGGAACTATCCGAGTAGGTCGTAACAAAGCTGGCAACTAAATGGCTTATGGTAACAGGAGCGAAATGGATCACTGAAACGAAAGCTAAATAGCTCACGAAAACGGCTTACAGAAATGCTTTGCGGTAACTTACCGCTGGGTAATATCCGAATTTCATGAATAGAGAGGGTCCGACTTAACTCCAGAAAACTCGTGGGAAAAAGGCTTCGTGATCGTCAAAGTCGACGGGGTGTTCATGTGCAGCTGTTTCGCGTTGTTGGAACAGTTAGTCGCTCGAAAGCTGATAGTTATTGGTGGTAACTTCAATACCTGGGTTGTGAAGTGGCCAGTAGAGTAACGAACACAAGAGAATATATGTAAAGTTGGACCAACGATTGTGCAATGAAGGTTCCATTAGCATATTTCGAAGAGACGGAATGTAGTCTATCATCGATGTCACATTCTGTAGTCCTTTACTAACGGTGAACACGGACTGTAGAGTGTGAGAGAAGTATACCCAAAGCAACCACTAGGCGATTCGCTACTACATCAGCCAAAGAATCCTGCTGTAGCGCGGAGGAGGACGACCGGCAAACGAAAGTGAAATAGCGCTTCGTTGAGACACTTCAGAACGTTGATGCAGCTGATCTAGCAAGAATGATTGTGACAGCTTCTGACGCTACAATACCGCGAAAACTGGAGCCATGTAGTAGACGGAGTCCAACGCAACGTAATAGCGAGGACCATGCTAAACGCCGACGGTCCGAGAGGCAGCACGAGACGAGTGTTTCGTACTCGAAAAACTGTACATGACGTTCTAGCTGATGGCCGTGCGAGTCGCGAGCGCGTACAGAACAATATCGTCGGAGGCGATATAGCCGGGATGATCCCCATCTGCATCCTCCTGGCGGAGGATATCGAGTGTTACAATCGAAGAAGCACTAGAAACTCGAGGAAGATGGCGCGAATCGATTTGATGGCAAGGTTGCTGCAGGATTGGGACAATACGGAAAAAGGTGGTCCTACCAGCTCATTCCAAACCTGTTGACGTGAGTCAAAAGAAGGCACATAAACACTTGGCTTCTGTCGGGCCACTACTGCATTAGGAAATATTTTCATCGGATCATGCACGCAATGTCACCGTTGTGCCCGGAGTGTGAGAACATCGAAGAGACATCGGAGCACGTGGTCTTCGAATGTCCGAGGTTTGAAACGATACGCAGGGAGAAACGGAAGGGGTAGGACATCAATCCGTATAATGTTGTCCACAAAATAAGGGACGAAATCACGTGGTATACGGTCAACAAAGTGGTGACGCAGATTAAAGCAGCGGAACTGGCGTGATGAATGCCGAGCAACAGTTTAGGGAGAGCAATCACCGCCGGGAAACTCTCTTCCGGGGAAGGCCAGATATATCGCTGGGGATTAATCGAGTGGACCACAACAGAGCACCGGGTATGGATCGTTGGGACGCCACGCTCCACCCACAATCGCCGGACTGACCATGGCACCCGGGGACTAGACTGTGTAGATAGATCGCGACGAGACACCCCCAGTTACGGGTCGTCGGGATGCCAGCGAACCGAACGGCTTCGGAATCAGCGGACCGACCTCGGAACCTGGCCGGTTGGATCGGAACCTTTAATACGAGATCTTATATGCTTTTAGGTTTTGCGGACGGCATCAACAATGTTGACATTGACCGCTGAGCAGTCGAAGAAACATTAACAAAACAAAGTCCATGGTACTGGTAGAGAGCAACAGTCCGAACGCTGTTGGTTGCGAGGTGGAAATCGATGATATACAGCATGAGGTTGTCGATGAATTTGTGTATCTTGTATAACGATGAATAGTGTGTTGCAGCTGTGAAGGCGGCTTTCTATAGTTTACGTAGTCAGGTAAAGTCATATACTCTATACAAATCGCTGATACTCCCTGTTGCTCTGTAAGGATGCTATGGAAGTTAAAGGAAGCACTATCTAGTGCTCGTTGTGTTTGAGAGAAGGATTTTACCTTCAATACACATCGGCACAGTAGAAAATGGAGAATGGCACAGACGCATGAAACACCAACTAAAATTTTTCTCGACAGAGAACCTGGAAGAGGTCGACGACTTTGGGATGACCCTGTACTCATTGGCTGTGTGCAATCGAAGAAGCTGCGTGTGTTGTGGTCGTAGAAGTAAATGAAAGGGCACGAGATCGAGTAACCTGAGTGCCTCGAAGTATGTACGACCAACAAAACAACGGAAAACTGATGTTTTAACAAATTTCACACCATCTGGGGCTAGGTTTCATTTCAAAAATGAAAAAATTGATTCTACGTGACTTCATGTATGGTCGCGAAATGATCGAAGCACGTGTAATCGCCCCTGACGAATTTGAACCAATTTTAGGAAAATAGTTCATCCAAGGCCAACATCTAAATTTTTGGGTAGATTGAACCATCCCTCGGTCTATGGACCTCATTAAGATTCCTTAAACAATTTCCTTCAATTGACATCTCACGGGTTGATTCTAAAGTAAATACTGGATATGTATTCAAAAGAAAATCAAAGTTTTTGCCAATTTGTGCTCCCATGGACCGAGGGGATGGATCAATCAATTCGAAAATTTGGATTTTTTATATTGACCATAGATGAACAATTTCTCCAAAATAAGTTTAACTCCACAAAGGCCTGTTTAAAGTTTGCACATTATTCGATCATTTCGTGCGGATTGACCCATATACATTTTATAAAGAATAAGTTTGTGTTAGTTTGCAGTTACAGTGAATTTACAGTTATTTTTCTAATATTTTCTAACATCTTTATGTCAATGAAATATGTGTTTTTCGCAGCAACCAACACATTTTAAAAATTTCATACATATTTAAAGTAGTTGTACTAATAAGGCTATTTTTTCGTACGTGCTATGAAAATACATCTAGTAGCCGTTGCTTCTTGGAAACAATAAAAACACAACATACTGGTGATCCAACACAAAAATGGCCATGTTTATGAATTTTAGTGTTCGACGTCGTTAAATATATAGAACACGTCGTAGCAATGAATTAGGCTGTTTTAAGCACTTATTCCGGTTTACAGAAAATAATGTCGAATGGTTAGCTGCTCACTTTCGCGGTTCATCTCAAGAAACTAGAGGCGGTGGTTTAAGTAATTTCCAAAAGATGAAAAGTTTTCTTCGATAAGTTGGAGATCCCGGATTTCAGGTAAACAGTTTTGTTTTGTAATAATAAAACAGCTTTTTGTTATTATGTTTGTTATTTGTTATAAGAACATTAAATTTATGAGATATGTGCATATTTCTAGCTTGATGTTGGGGAAGATATTGGAATACACCAAACGACTGTCAGCAAAACTATTTTGAACGTATGCTAAAAATCTGTTTTAATCCACCTAGCGGTGCAATTGTGCCTTTCTCATTTCTCTAAACTATAGCACGGAGGCTTTTTATGTTCAACATAGTTGTGGAAATGTCCATTACATTCTTAGTACACTTTTCATTTATACACAATAGCTTGCCAGCCACGAACTTGATGAGCTACGTGTCGACGGTGAAACACTTGAAACAAAAAATATCGTACTTCATTACTAATCAGTATTAGATCAATGTTATCTGCTTGCTAACTCATTTTGTCATGCGGGGGTGGGTATGTGAGGTGGGCGAAAGTTCCATGAACGAACGACTCCCTAGCTTAAATTGGTTTGCTTTGTGATATAGTGATGGTTTAAAGATGATGGGGTTGATGGGGAGGGGTATGAGGGCTGAGGGGTGATTTAAGGAGATTTTTAAGAGAGGGGAGTGAACGGTAGAGGGGGGGGGGTGTAACCCCTCTCCTTAAACCATCAACTACGCCCCTGTTAAAATCCAGACACCTTTTGAGAGTCAAAAAAAAATTATTAGAGCCGGGATTAGGTTGACGTTTTTCAGAGTGATTGCATACCCTTTCTATATGAGAAAGGCAAAAATGTGCCAAATCCAAAAAAGTGAATAGTCGTCAAATTTTTTTTCGAGTTTGCATCAAAGCTCGACATTTCATGCACCTTGAAGACATTTAGCATCAAAAATAAAAATTCTATTTTTAATTTTTCCTATAGATTAGATGAGAAATTTCTGTGTGGCCGCAGTCTTAAACCCGTAATTCCGGAACCAGAATTCCGATCGATCCAAAATTCAATAGCAGCCGATGGGAAGGTTGCACTTTTCATTTGAGACTAAGTTTGGGCAAATCGGTCCAGCCATCTCTGAGAAAAATGAGTGACATTATTTGACACATACGCACATACATACACACACATACACACATATACACACATATACACACACACATACATACACACATACACACACATATAGACTTTTTCCGATCTCGACGAACTGAGTCGAATGGGATATGAACTCGGGCCTCCGGGCCGGGATTAGGTTGACGTTTTTCAGAGTGATTGCATAACCTTTCTATATGAGAAAGGCAAAAATTGCATCAAAATCTTCTGATTGGATTAAATTTCCGGTCGCGAAAGAAGATATGGATGCGACTAAAAATATATGGTGTAGAAAGTTCAAATTTCCGGACTTAACAGGAGCATTGGACTGCACTCATGTCATTATTCAAAGTGCATATGAAGATGCAGATGAATATGTGAATAGAAAAGGTTTAAAATCGTTCAATATACAAGCTACATGTGATGCAAACGAAATATTCACCAGCATTGATTGTACATGGCCAGGATCTGTACACGATTCTAGAATATGGAAAAATTCATCAGTGTTTCAGGTAATGCATGAGAATCCTGCCGAAGCCTTATTGCTAGGTGATGATGACTATGGAATTGCTCCTTGGATGATGACTCTATACAGAAATCCCAACGGTACAATAAAATTCATAGCAGTGAATGAGTCATAATAGAACGAGTGTTTGGTAATTTTCCTCGATTCCTTCAATCGGAAGTACGTCGTATTCCAAGTACGATTCTGTCTTGTTTTGTGTTGCACAATATAGCCAAATATTTAAAGGATGAAGAATTTGAGGAGGTTCGACCAACAAGTAATAGAAATATACATGTTCCAATGCTTGATGAAATAAATAACAATGATGCGCAATGCAATTTCAACATATTTATTTGAATTGTAAACGCCATATTACATAAATATGAAATATTAATTTCAATATATTTCTGTGCGTAGTTCTTTAATCTGATTTTAGTTAAATGCCAATCCCAAGTAACAATTGAAGTTTTAGAGCACGCTACAAGTGCAATCTAAGTTTTATGAATGGCTATAAAACTATCATAAAACCTCAATCGTTACTAGGGATGGCTGATTTCTGGGTTGTTGCGTAGCCTGCATGTAATTAGAAAATTAGAATTTTTTAGAAAAAGAAATTCGATTATGTGTATAAAAATTATCGTTAATTAATAAGATTAAATAGAATCGTCCGTTTCTGTATCCGGTTGGTGGTTTTGCTCTTTGTAGTCATCATCTGATCGATGATTGTCGCATTCACTATCTACTTCTTGATTGGAGATTTGTGATCTCAATACCTGGTCAGCTTTTGCCAGCACCGGTTCTATCTTTTTTGTCAATTCAGTTTGCTCAGTAAAGTAACTCAACTGCTTCACAAGCACGAGGCGTTGCAAATCAGGTATGCTCAAGTAGCCGTTTCTGTCGTTTCAAAATACCCCTGATATAGGAATTAATGAAGGTTTTGAGTTTATAACTTGTTTTTTAAGTGATTATCTGCTGGTTTAGAAATATTCCAAATATGACAGAAAACATTTCACTATACCTGGTGTTTTGTTCGAATGAATCCTTTCGATAGCATCGATTTTCCTTGTCGACCGCTTCTATAGGCATTGGAACTCGTGGATGCCTCAGATGCTAAGTTTGGTTTGTCTTGTGAAGTCTCTTCTCCTGGGCTCAAAGAACCAGAATCGCTTGCATCGGATTCGGAATCGCGCACGGTTTCCTTGTTCCAATAGATACGCCATCTATTTAAAACCATCAATAATAAAAATAAATATGCGGGCGAATTATTCCGTGAGCATGATACTTACAATGAATTTTGGATATTGCCGGATTCACAGCTGCTCCGAAAAGGTCATAGATGATCTTTTCAGCACGATTTAAATCGATTTTTTTTTATTTCCAGTTGCCTTTCCGTCGAATTTCACTTCCACCCGGTTCTTTAAGTTGTTCAGCTTCTTCAGAACTTGCTGTTCGGTGAGCGTAATACCTTTCTTCCTTGAAATGTTCTCAACAACCACTTGAACAGCTTTCTTTTTCATTGAGTTTCCTGATTCCATTTACCGTTTTTTTCCGGAAAATTTTCAAAAAAAAAACCTCACGACGACAACGGACACAACGAATTGGGAATGTTTTACAGTTTGAATTGAAGTAAACGCTAGCTTTTACTTTTTCGAATAGAGCGCATGCTTTGATCGTTTTTATTCAAACCGACGCACCGGTTACTTCACTTTTAAGACTTTACTTTGCTCTGGAGCATTTGCTACTATTTGAGCACATGCTAGTTTTTATTCGTACGAATTAAAAAACATCGTATTCAGTAACGCTAGCGCTAGGATTTTCAGGACTTTATTGACACATTTAATAATCCTTTATAGGAGTCTTTAGACATGACAATAAAATAAATCAATTCTTGCAAGTGCGATTCCTGACCGATAGATCCCGAAGCACGAACACTTCCGTTCTCTTTATTCAGTTTCCATCGCATACTGCGATGCCGCAAAGAAACGACAAAGGGTGTCAGCGAAAATAACAAACAAATAAACAAAATAGAACACCAAAATGATTTATTTTCGTAAATTCAATTGCCTTCGGGAGAGTCCACTTCGGGTAAACTTTTGTTTATTGTTTGATGTTTCGCTGATTTAATTGATGTCGGGATGCTATTTTTTCCCCATTCGCCTCCACAGTCAGTAGTGGCGCGCAGCTATAACCAACTCACCACTTCCGGGAGGGGTTTTGGGGTGGTAAATAATTTTTTTTTCTCTCCATCGTTTCCCGTTCCTTTACCCAGTCACTGAGTCGAACATTTTTAATTGAAACGATAATTATCGAGCTTTGATTGATTGCGTTGTTATTGTTCGGTGAAACTTGTTTTGCCGAGTGCGATTCGGCAGAATTAAATGAAGTTTGGCAAATTGGATTTTTTTTCGGGAAATATCGAAACTATTTTTCTGCCTAACCGAAAGTGGGAAGGTATGCATGAAAATTAATAACAAACTTGTGAGCAAATCATAGGCTACAATTATTTTTTAATTTTTATTCAAAAGAAGCTAGATGACTGCTCACAATGTTGAAATGTCAAGTGACACCTGAAGACTAGTTTATATGAAATGTGTCCTTCATGATCGTAATAACGATGTGTTTAATGCCAACACCATGGTTTCGGGTATATTTTTAATAGCCTGCTCTGTTGAATACATTTCCCACATTAAAACAATTTTCCCATGTAGATACGAATGAATCTGAATCTTTCTCCTCTTTTGTCGCTAAAGGGTATACGAGTAAAAGTCTCACATTGGAAACATTTTATCCCAATGAGGGGTGGTGGGAACCGTGGGTTTGTCACCACTCAACTTTCCATAAATTAACGTGTATACGATCCCAAGATGATGAGACGGGGAATGAATGGAATCAGCATAGAATCATTCGGTGTGTTTGCCCTGACTCTCTTTATCGCCTTTCAATCACTTTTTCATCAACTTTGAAGAGTGGAAAAAACTAGTCATTCCATTCAGCACTGAGAGTGCTATGTCTTTAACAAAAAGTTCATATTTGCTACAGACGGTGAAACTTTACCGGAAAAGTTGTATAAAATAAAAAATAATTTTCATGAGTTCAGATAACCGATTCAAAATTTAACAGATATTTAGCAAAAAGAACCTTTTTTGTCCACAAGCTCTCTAATTGGAATACCGTGAACTTGTGCAGACACGTGATCTCCATGTGCCAAAAAAAAAAAAGAATCACTTCCATCACACTAGCTTTCCGACGTCATCGGATTTTGCCGAACAGCAGAGGATTGCATCTCTTCACTCACTGGCACAGCCGCACTGCACTCAAAATATCGAATGTTAGTTTATGTTTATCGCTTTTCGCACCGAGTACAGTTACTGGCCGAAATATTAGAGTCTTTTGTGTGGTCAACATGGATTTAAAATTTTCAATTAATTTTTCAGTTACTAGTTAAGTAAAACATGTTTTGGTATTTATTGGATTTGCGTTTCGACTTTATTCCATCAGTATCTGATAGACCGACTCTCTAGTGACCAAGTTGGTCTTCCAAGTACTGCTGAGACGAAATTGAAAGGCAAATCCATGACTTATAAAATTATAGGTTTGTGCCTTCGAATCATTATCAGGCAGCTAATAATAAAAACTTTCAAATATTAGTGCAATCTAGAAACCAATTTGCTACGAAATGTTGCAATACAATAATTAATTAAGGAATACTTATGTGATTTCAGGTCAACGACTATTATATGCTTGTTGAATACGCAAACAATGTTTGAAAAACTTTTAATTTCTTTAAACTAAATTAAATTCTTTAAGGTAGATGATACTTTCTTTTCGACCGCTACTGCCCATATTGCCATCATGTTTGTATTTCAGCGATGAATAGAGAGCTCAAAAAGCATTGCATCAGTGTACTATGGAGGAAAGCATCCATAATAGGGAAAATTACTCTTCATACTTTACTTTGCTGCTATAATCGAAATAAATTCTGATGATATCTAATATGATTTCATCGAGTAGAAATATGATAGTATCGTTCTGTATTGCTCAGTGGATACTGAAGCTTTTTGTGACAATGTCTGACTCCCTTAAGTTTAAAAGGTTTTCAGAGCACTAACTACTACCTATTGAAACGATTTCAAAAATCGGTTTTTCCAATTTAATGGATATGTTTATTTGAAATAGCACTTTACGTTAGTGTTAATGTATTGGAAATGATTGAGTTTCAATGCTAAATGGAACGATTAAAATTTTTCTTAAAGCGAAGAATATAGAAATTTAGTTTTAGCTAGGGGGAAAATAATTTTCCTTCCAAAGATATTCACTAACTAGAGCATCGATGTACCAACAGTACTACCAACATGTGGAAGAAGGTCAGAAAACGATTACAGCGAAAGAAAACCACAGCAAACTTGTACTATGTAAAACAGGTATTCGCGTGCCAAGATATTACGAACTGGGATGTCTGTTAGACTGCCTCTGATCCATTGTGTATCTTCCAGAAACATGCTCGATGTCGTAGTAACCCCTATTACGACCCTATCTGATCCACATCCAACATCTTGATACTAAATCCAAAAATGTTACACATCTTGTGTCCACGGATATACGGCCGACCGGGACATATATGTCAGTAGCTCACACATTCTGATTTGGTCATAAGATCGAAGCGATCATAGTTTCGATTTTGCTGTGGTCTTATCGGAAAGCAAGAATGTGTGTACTTCACGGATATCTATCACGACCAGTCGTTTTAACCGTGCACACAGGTTTAGGCGATGATCCGATTTCATCGGGCAAAACAGCAGAATAAAAATCGACATACAATTAAAATTTTTCAATGAATATAATAATAGTTTTTCGGAGGACTGAAGTGTATTTGGTTTCGAACCAGACGCCTGGTACTTAAATATCACAACTTTGATTATCTTTTTTTTCTTTTTGTTTTTTTTTTGTTTTTTTTTTAATTGCCCACCACACTCCCCCACACCAAAGAACTCATACATCTTTCTACTCCTTTACAAAATCCAAAGTTGAGTTGTATTATGCTTCGAAAGTATGACCAACTCAGCTTTTGTCTTGAAGATACCGTACTTTACAACCAAATTATACAAATTTGCCTCTATGCCATTCGAATTTTTGCTACACCACAATCAGCGAAGGATTCATTGTTGGAGCTATTTGCAACCCTCAATTGAACAAATGAAACGAAATATTTCGTGATCGTCTACGAAGGATCGGAGAGGAGTCTTCAGCGTTAAATGTATTTCATTGAAGTAAAGCAGAAACATCAACGGTTCCAAGTGGCTGCCCTGGGCTATACCTAACCTAGAAGCAAATTTGGGTACCTGACAATCATCTCAATCACAATTTTCTCTCGATCTGTGGTGACAGATAACTGGTGAATTGTCAATTAATGCCAGTAGGCGATACGGTTTGTATTGAAAAAATGACAGTTCTATCATTTCGTATACAGCAAGCAAGGTGAAAGAAATGAAGTAACTACGTTCGATGGTTTGTGATCTCCACCGGAGCGAAGAAGTCCATAAGCGTGTCGGCCGGATACAGCCGAGCGCTCATATTATGATGCTTCTGGACAAAGGAGTGTTCACAAACCGGTTCCAGCCGTCCAGCGGCTTTGCGTGACCGGAACGTGCAGCAAACGCTGAAAAGGAAGATGGAGGGAAAAGTTGCGAAATCCCTCCGCGCCTTGAGTCGGAAGGTAGTTGCAACCGGCCACCAGTTATTGAGACCATTTTATGATTTTTTATTGGTATGAAATGTAGCACGAGCCATATGCATAGTCTTTTCAAGTAGCTGTCATTTTTGTGAAATAATTAATATAGTAATCTTTGATATTTCGTTTTGTTTTTCTCCATCTATACGAAGTGTTTTTTTTAATCATATCCAGTTCAAGACAGCGTTCAATAAAGCCATTCCACGTTAGTTATTGATGTCTGGCTTTTTCAATTTTTATGGACTGGAAACATGTTAGCTGCTTTCCAGCAAATGGAAAAATGCTACTGGCAAGAGATGATTGAAAGTTGTTAAGAAGCCGTGTCTGAAAAGTGCCTTTTGAAAAGCACCAGAAGGAATCTTTCGGGTCCCAAATAGCAAGACGATTGAGATTCGAGTATATTAATCTTTGTTTCTCGTACTCTGCTTCACTGATAGAATATATATGTAAATCGCTAGGCATTAGTTTCGTACAGAAAATTTTCATAAAATATACGATTTTTTCGTACATATCATGAATCGTTTGTAGTTCTATTGAAACACATTTATTTTTCGTTTCTAATTTTTCGCGGAAACCACGAAACGACTTTCGTTGGCTTATTACGAAACAGCTTCGTTCGGCAAACGAATTGTTCGCTGTTATATACGAATATCTTTATAATATTTACGAGCGTTATTCGTCAAACCGTCAAAAAGCTTCAATATGGAGTTATTGTTGCTATACGTCAGATAATTGTTGATCATAACGACGGTCTCGGTCTGCTATTTAGTAGCCGTATCCGTGTTCGTCGGTTTCAGGAAGATTTCCTGAACCTCTTTCGCTTCCAGTTGCTCCAGAATCCGGAGCACTACGAATTCAGTTGAGCCATCGCGAACTGCTCGTTGGTTTTATATGAATTAGTTTGAGCTTTCTCTGTCGGAGCAAAGCCAAAATAATATGCTACTTAATACGAAAACTTCTTTTAGATGAACGAAATGAATTCGTGCGACCAGCGAAGTCGTTCGTAATACACACAAACATTTATAGAAATAAGCGATTCATTTCGTTTGATTCATGAAAAATAATGTCGTTATCAACGATTACATTCGTGCCATGTACACAAGATAAGTAAAACTTTTGTTCATCAAGCGTCCATTTCTTCACACCATAATCTTTCTAGTCCTCAATAATGATGAACAGGTTCAAATAGAATCTAATTTACCAGATCGATCCCTTTAATTAATAAAAAATCGGTGCAGTCAAACATTGATCCTAAAAGATCGAATGCGACCAACGAAATCGTTTGTAATATACATAAACGTTAATTAAAATAAACGAAACATTTCGTTTCATTCACGAAAAATAATGCCGCTATCAACGATTACATTCGTGCAATGTACACTGAATAAATAAAATTTACGAAACTTTTCGTTCATCAAGCGGTTATTTCTTCATACCACAGTAAAATCGTTTTGGCCACATCGACTTTTTAAATAAATAAAATCGATGTTGTCAAACATCGATCCCAAATGATCGTCTGAAAACAATAACAGGCTAATAAATACGAAAACTTTTCTATGATAAACTAAATGAATTCGCGCCACCAACGAAATCGTTCATCATATACATAAACATTTATTGACACAAACGAATCATTTTGTTTCATTCACAAAAAAATAAAGTCGTTATCAACGTCGTCCTGAAATGTACACTAAATATGTAAAATTTACTAAAACTTTCATTCATCAAGCGGCCATTACTTCAAACCACAATCTTTCTAGTCCTCAATGGAAGTGAGTAGGCTAAAATAAAATCAATTTTGCCAGATCGATCCTTTTAATTAGTTAAATAAAAAATCGTTGTTGTTAAACATCGATCCAAAAATATCGATCGAAAAAATAATATGCTAATGAATACGAAAACTTTCCTAAGATGAACGAAATAAATTCGTGAGGGCAATAATCATTCTATATACATAAACGTTTATTAGAACAAACGAAACATTTCGTTTCATTCACGAAAAATAATGTCGTTATGAACGATAACATTCGTGCAGTGTACATTAAATGTGTAAAATTTACGAAAGCTTTCGTTCACCAAGCAATTATTCTTGTTTATGAAATGAACGAAACCTACTATTTAGAATGCACGAAAATACTTCGTTGCAGAAAACGACGAATGAATTCGTGCATTGCATGATCGATTTTATTATATTTACGAATATATATTATCAGTGTTGAGAGTGAGTTTACGTTGCAGTTATTGTTGCGGACGACCGTAATTACAAACTGGACCAGTGTAAAAAACTCATCAAAAACTAATATTTTAGGCTTAATTGATGAAAAACCAGGACAAATCGATCGTTTTCCTCGACATTCCAGGACACCAGGAGCGGATCCAGAAAAAAATTCGGAGGGGGTCCAAAATTTCGATTTTGAAATTTCAGTGTACAATACGTAATATGTAATACCCTCATTCAATTAAAATAAGTTTTGTTGGTCGAATCTGGTTTGAAATGATTTTGAATTTAATACGAATGGAAAATAAAAATAATTTAAAATTTTCTCAAGAAGTTAAAAAATTTCGGGGGTGGGGTGTCATCCGGACCCCCAGACCCCCCCCCCCTCTTGGATCCGCCACTGCAGGACACCAGAACATTCAGTTGAAAACCAGGACATGTCCTGTGAAACCAGGACGTATGGTCATGTTGTTTACTCTGTTTTCCAGTAAGTTCAGCCGGAATTCGGGTTGGATGTAGTTAGTATTCCAGTTCCAATGATTAAAATTAAAATCTATAACTATAACTATAACTATAACTATAACTATAACTATAACTAGAACTAGAACTAGAACTAGAACTAGAACTAGAACTAGAACTAGAACTAGAACTAGAACTAGAACTAGAACTAGAACTAGAACTAGAACTAGAACTAGAACTAGAACTAGAACTAGAACTAGAACTAGAACTAGAACTAGAACTAGAACTAGAACTAGAACTAGAACTAGAACTAGAACTAGAACTAGAACTAGAACTAGAACTAGAACTAGAACTAGAACTAGAACTAGAACTAGAACTGGAACTAGAACTAGAACTATAACTATAACTATAACTATAACTAAGCTGACCAACTGTGGGCTAGGAAAAATCCGTACACATTTCTTCTCAAAAGTTGGTTCGATTCCCAACCCCGCACACAGGGTTAGAGTTTTTTCAAAAGCGATTCTTCTACCACGAAAAAAGAAGCAAATGACCCCAATGTTAAAACATCTATAATCGAAATATTTTCTGAATTCAATGTAATTGATGGAGCACAGAAATTATAAGTCAGAGTTTCTGTGTTAGTGTACTGATTGGTTTCCTCCATGTACATTTGTTATTTGATTTGCAGTTAGTATTTATGGAATCAAAATATATTTAGTTTACCATCAAAGTCTAGTTCGACCATTCCGAGACATCGTTTCGTTCTTCACATTATGCTTTTAAAAAATCCAGAAAAAAATCTTCTGTTTAGCATTCGTCATGTTCACAATGAACTGAAATTTTTTGCCATGCAGGAAGGTTCTTAGAAATTATATGGGTTTCTGTAGAAAATTAGACAGTCCGATCGAAATGAACTTACGAAATTATAACAGTTATGTTGCCTAGAACATTGAATTCAAAATAATTACTGATTAGGTTTCGAATTTAAATTTAAATATCCAATTTGATTAGAGGATCTGAATGCAGAATCATAGAATTTTGAAGTAGGAATCTGTCATTGATAACTGCAAAGCGTGGTTTATAGAATTATACTGTCGTGTTTTGTAATGTCGGACCAGGTAGGAAGAACACAATCTTAACGCGTAATCACCATTGAAATATCTAGGAATAATTAGTGTTTTTTCATGTGTCCTTTGTAACGATTCCACTTTTCTGTACAGCGACACTTTTAAAAGCCGTATCGCAAGCTCGAGATGCCATATCGTGCAGTCGAATCTTGATTTTGCCATTATCCATAAACACTAATTGTTGTAGATTGTTCTGCAAAATGATTTTATTTGCCTGGCGCAATCTATCGAAAATTATCATTATTGAATGTCTGATATGATGGCATCTGATGGAGGTGACTTTCGCAAGGCTATGCTATGAAAACTGTATGTAAATATTCTAAAAACTCGGACTAATACGAAAAGATTAAAAGTAACGTTCTTTGACCAGAGTTCCTCTTTTGTTTTTCATTTTCACATATCTCGACAATAAACGATCACTTCGGCAAGAATTAAAGTATTACAGCGATTGTTGTTCAAATTGACACTTCCCGACAGATTCTACGATACAGCAATTCTTCCAAGATTCACTCAAAAATCTTTAAAATCGGGAAAGACCATCTTCACTACAGATGAAACATCTAGACCTTTTATTCAAAACGACTTCTACAATGAGTGACTCTCTTTGTTTACTTTCTCTTCTGTTAATAATTCGGTCGCTTTAACATTTATCCCTCAACTTTTTGCATAATATGCTAGTCAAAACCACCATCTTTCGATCTGTACTGTAAAATAAGTGAAAAGTTCTATAGAGACGCCGTAAAAATCGAAAGAGAAAGTAAACAAAGAGAGTCACTCATTCCCGGTCAAACCATTCGGAATTTGATTCGGAATCCTGAATGGAATTCCAAATCAAATGCAACAACCGATTCTGAAACCGATTGAGTCGGAATCGCTTGTTGCATTTGATTTGGAATCCATACTGACTCCATTCAGAAATCCGAACTGGTTCCGGAACGAGTTTAACTGGATTGTAGATGTCGTTTTGAATAAAAGTTACGCCATTAGACGTTTTATTGCGCACTTTCCGCCAACCTGGACTCCGCACTTTCAAAGGGCGAGTGATCAAACTGCTACTGAAAACTGCGAGCTGTCAAAACACATGTATTTCAAGTGATAGTGATGGTACTTTCATAGACAGACCAGTCGAACTAACCAGTCTATGCGAAGAATTTAATAGAAGAATAGTAAGTGCGCAGTGCGGTTAGAATCCAGTTTTTAGTGCCTCAAGCAACACTAGCATGGGTTTTGAGCATTTTGCACGGCAAAGCAAAGCATTTTGATTTAAGCGCAATACTTTAAAAGGACCTAAGAGTTTTTGCAGCGTTTTCAAAAAAAAAAATGTGACGAGATCTGTATTTTGTTCAGCAAAACACAAATAAAAGAATAAAAAGTTTCAAAAAATTAATTTTTTTATCAAAAATTAAAACTACAAAAACTCATTTTTTGAAAACTTATTTTTTCACAACGAAAGTCTGAAGAGAATAGAAACATATTTATTGTGGTTGCATCGCGGAGAAGTAAGTAGTAAAAATGTTTTTCTTGTAAATGTTTTTAACATGTTTCTATATTTCATACTAACTGACAGACAAAAACATAATTTTATTACAGAATACGATTCTCATAGATATTTTAAATTTTGTTTTCTTTCTTTCTTTTTCGAGAGTTGTCCTACTGGAGCTGTAGAGCTGAGTTCACGGAAAGGCTACCCATCAGAATTACTCATTACTACTTAAGTCCAAATGCAGCAGGCCATGATTCTGATTGTGATATCGAGTGTACGGTTCAGTTGTGCGGGCGTATGGGCTCTACGATCGCGTGAGAATGAGCGTTCATTGGTGTGTACTTGAGACAGCGTGAATCGGATTGGAAGTGATGTAGGGGTCACTAAATCATTCGGGGCGTTTTGTGTTAGCGAAATATTGGGCGTAGTTGTGCGTGGATGATCGCGATTGTATGTTCGGCTTTGTGTACAATCGCGAAGGTCTAGGGCGTTTGTATGTTATTGTATTCGATTGCGTGGGCGTTTGTTTGTCGCGTAGACGTTTGCATGTCGTGTGTGCTAGCGTGTCACTTCGCATCCATAAATTCGATTTTAAAACCAGGTCCATTTACATATTCGCGTGTGTTCTTGGATGATCACACGGACCGTGAATCTGATACTTATTTTCAGTGGATGGTTCAGATGCTAGAAAAGAGTGAGTTTTCTATCACAATCAACTCTATTATTAGAGTTCCCGGTCATGTTACCATGGAACGTATTGTCTAGTAGATATGAGGGTGATTTTTTTCTGATTGGTCCAGCTGGGGCCTCGGCTGCTAGGGCCGAGAGGAAGAACTTCCGGACATAATTAATTCATCATCAATTCATGATTCTTGAGACTGCATTTCTGAATTTATAAGTGCTAAAACGTTCGCTTAGTCACCGGAGTGCATGCATGCACAAGAACGGTGCTGCATCCTGTGCACTGGCTCATAATGTATCAGAGCTAAGTTAATTGAGCTAGCAAGTAGCACGAGCACCGATGAGCGAGAGCTCTTACTAGCCCGGTGGTAGCTAGTACGCTGTTCCAAGCTATAGCTCAGCTATAGCAAAGTTGAAAAAATACAACACGTTAGTGTGAGTAACAATGCTTGTATCGTTTTATTGCAGAGACTTGTCGCACATTTACCAAGATATTTTTTTCGTGCTTTGTCCTATTCTTTCGTTTAATGGCTTACTCTATTGCGTTCTAGCTCATTGGGCAGGCTTACCGTGCTAGTTAATTGAGCTAAATCGTGCCAGATTACCGAGCTAGCTCTTCGAATCCTACAGCTCGAGCACAAAGGATACGTAGCACGAGCGTTGTCAGTTCTAATTGCATTTGATTCGTTCAAAGCGGCCTCTGAGCTCGTGTTAGACTCTCGTGCTGTGCTTCATGCATCCCTGCCGAAGTGTTCCTGTTAGCAAGATCGTAAGCGTAGGTATGCATAGATGATCGCGAAGGGCTCAAACGTTTGTATGTTAACGTGTTTGTCGCGTGTGCTAGCGTGTATGCAACTTCGCGTGTATAAATTCGATTTTATAACCGTGTGGCTATTCGCATATTTGCGTGTATTCTTGAATGATCGCGCGCGGACTCTGAATCTGATACTTAATTTGCAATGTATGGTTCAGATCCTAGAAGAGAGTGAGTTCTCCCATATCACTAGAGTTTCCGGTTATGGCCAAAGAGGCATCCACGTAAAATAAAATCACCCCAATAACTGAAATGGAAGTAAAAAATCTCATCACGAAAACTTACAGCAGTAAATATGAACGGTTTATGATACAAACGAGCCTGCTATATAATTTGGTCCCGAAAAAGAATAAAAGTAGAAAATGTATAATCCGGATCATTTTCAGATACCTTCATAGGAGGCAAATTGAGTTGAACCAAATACTAGGGGCAGATCACTCTAGGAATACAAATTACCATCAATTTAAAAAAAATGCATTTAATTTCCAATTTTGCATCAACTTTGCACTCCCTCGTAGAAAATTTTGTTTAACAAACGTCCTACGCTGATCCACTTTGTTCGACATTTTGTTGAAAGTAGGGCTAGTTGTTTTGTAGGGTTTTGACGTCTTACACGCAGCGCAAAATACATCAAGAATTTGTATTTTCATGGAAAGAAATTCAGTTAATTTCGCTAATTTTTAAAAATGCATCACAAGTGATCTGCCCCTAGACCAAATGTGTACATCGAGCACTATATTTTTCATTACGGAAATTAATCGAGTAAATTGCGTTTCGACTTCGATAGAATGACTTGGCGGCTGCTAGACACTGAATTTCAAAATACCACCAAGCTTGAAAGAACGGCTTAAACAACTAGTCGAGGTGGATAGCGGGACCTATAAAAGTTCATTTTTTTTCTTTTATATTAGAACAAATCGTAAAGTTTACTTAGTCCCAAAGCTAATAAGAAAATTCACAAAAATTGATTTTTTAGCACTCTTGTTCACTGGTTTCCTTTTGCTTTTAATTGCATTTTTGAAACCTGGGAAACTAGTTTGCAACATTATTTAGTCTGTTTCCATTTGTGGAAGATTTTTTGTTGTCCCGGGAGTACTTCCACTTTCACTGAGGTTGAAAATTCCGTACAAATTCCGGACAAATCCGTACAAGTATTTTTTCCCGACACATGACCAAAAATCCGTACTGTCCTCCCAAATTCCGTACAGTTGGTCAGCTTAACTATAACTATAACCATAGGGTCTGTTGATTAAACTATATAGCTGAATCATATGTTGGTTGTTTTCATGTAACTTTAAAATGTTTCACAATTTCGCCTTGATGTCAAAGAGAAAGTTTCAGGAAAGTTTACGGGCTTTTGAAAAACCTATTATTGTTGATGGAGAAACGCGACTAACTTATGAAAAGGTCATAATAAAACAAAATAAATGTGTTGTTAAAACAAAAGTTAAAATATCTCGAGAACTACTACATTTTAGAAAATTTTTGTTAAGAGCATTTTGATTTAAAATGGCGTTTAGAATCATATTCAAAAAGAAAATTGTATTTTTGATGGCAAATAGTAAGAATTATAAAAAAATGTCAAAAGTTGTTGTTTGGAAAACTTTTTTATTGAAAGCTTCTTTATGATCCAAATACACTAAAAAGGTTGCTTTTACGTCTTTAAAACGATAAACATTAAATTTTTGACATTTTTTGATGGGGTAATGCGAATAACTTTTAAAAAGAGCATAATTACACGAATTAATTGTTTTTGAAGGAGCAAAATTTCAAATATCTCGAAAACTATCGCATTTTGGAAGATTTTTGTTAAATGCATTTTGATTTTAAATGGTGCTTAGAATTATATTCTGTAATAGAATTACAATTTTGTATGTCTATTAGTATGAAATTTAAAAATATTTACGAAGTTATTGTTAGGAAAACTTTTTTACCGATTTTTTCTCCATCATGCAATCACAATCAAAATGTTTCTTTTCTCTTTAGGTTTTTGGTAACAAAATATAAAAAATTTTAAAAAATGGGTTTTTTTGCAATTTAAATTTTTATCATAAATTTTTGTTTTTTTGAAAAATGACACAACATTTTTTTCAGTCTATATTTTTTTCAGACAGAAGAATTCATTCCCTGTAACTCGTTCTCAGATAGTTTTGCTGTATAAAATACAGTAATCGAACAAAAAAAAAATTGAAATTCATACACGTAGAAACGTTTACGCCCTTTTGAAAAGTTGCTCTTGAGTCAAAATAATCTTATTACCTGTGGAAAATATTTAGTCTTGCATGACGGTGAAACGTGTAAAGTTTCATTGGAATCTAAGATGGTCGGTCACGATTTTAAAGATTTTCGGACGGATCTTCGTGGAATATTAATTTCAAGTTCACACGTCTGCAAGAAGCAGTAGTTTATGTTATTAATTTTTGCCTTTCTCATATAAAGAAAGGCTATGTAATCACTCTGAAAATCGACTGTCCAACCAAGGCCGAGAGGGAGGAGAGCCGAGTGTCATATCCCATTCGATTCAGTTCGTCGAGATGGCAAAATGTCTGTGTGTATGTATATGTGTCAAATAATGTTACTCAATTTTCTCGAAGAAGGCTGAACCGATTTGCACAAACTCAGTTTCAAATGAGCGGTATAACGCTCCCATAAGACGCTATTGAATTTTTAGTTGATCAGACTTTCGGTTCCAGAGTTACGGGCCGAAGAGTGCGATCACATAGCAAATTCCCATATAAACATTACTTGGATTTCCGGGTCAAGATCACTGATGGCCAATCAAAGTAGTTTTGACCACATTGGTCACCTATGACGGATCTTGATGCCCCCTGTGCACTCGCCAAGTTCCCGAGCTAATTTCAGGTTGGTTACAGGTTGGTTATTGCGGTCACATAGCAGTTTCTCATATGAACCGGTGCAATCGTAATACCTCATTGCTTCAAAATCAATTGAAATGAACATCAAATTACTTCGATTCGCATGACCCCGATCCCCGATGACTAATCAAAGATTATTGAAACATATTGTCCACTATCGATAGTTCGGGAAGTCCCGGGTTCCGGGATTATTTCAGATCTAAAGCCACTTCGGTGATCTGATGACTGAACCAATTTTCACTAACCTAGTCTCAAATGGAAAGTATAATATGAAGTTCGGTGTTGAACCCTCCATCTACTCCTCCACCTCCTACCTCGCAACCCCTCCCTCCCCCCTTTTTCTCACCACCCCCTCCTACCTAAGTAAAAATTGTGATGAATATTCAAGATTATGTGTTAAGACAACATTCTATACCTTAAAATGATAACGTTTCCAAATAATCAATAATTTTCCTGATCCAATGTTTATTTTTGTTGCATATTGATGTTACGTGCATGAATTAAATGATATTTGGAATTGACTTCGGATGAACATGTTCTAAATTCAATTATAAGTTAGGAACATCGTTGACGTGAAAAATCAAAAGCAAAAAAGTCATAAGTAAAAATAAAAATGTAAGGACCCCATCATAAAAATCGTGTCATAATGCGATTACTGTGATTGGCAAAGCAACACAAAAAAACACAGCAAAATTTATAAAAATACACCACAAGTTTGTCTGAGACAGCCAAGCACTATCTCTCTCGATTCAAAAATTAATTTTTCTATAGCCCACTATGACCATTTTTTTAAAATAATGTTGCCAAAAGATGGCACTTTTTACACACACGCACAAACATTGTAGAATATTTAAAATCGCTAATATGGACAAATAATTAAGTACCTGAACCACTGTACGTTGATGTAGTGCAATTTGTTTTGTTATCGTATTTGGAGAGCATAACCATCTAGATTATCAATTTTCACAGTGCAATTAATTCTACACCTGGTACCGATTTTCAAAGTTTTCGATTAAAAAAGTTTATTTTTCTTTTTCAATCAAAAACTTTGAAAATCGGTACCAATATATATTCAAAGTTTTACAGAAATATTAGACAAAATGAATCATTTTCATTTGGTGTTTAGAAATTTTTAATGTAAAAAAACCACACCCCACCATAGCGAAACTGTTTTTGTTTTTAAAAGTACAGCATTTTTTGCGTTTGTCCAACTAACTTCCTCATCAGCATATCCACTATCCATCATCGGGTCATTTGCCGCTTATCCACGGAGTTCTATTATTTGGGCAGTTCCATTCACAAAAACTCGGTCCAATTTGCTTTCATCGAGTTGACTCTTTTTTTTTTCTGTTGGCACAAAACTTGCAGTAACAATAACCCAATCGCAGCAACCCACCATGCATCGCCGCCGACGGCCGCTTATCGATCGAACCAACGACGATTCGTGCAAAAATTGCTTTCCTACTTCTACTACGGCTGCTGCTACAACGACCAATTGAAATCAATTAAAACAATTATTCCAATTTGCTCAATTACACGAAAACAGAAATAGTAATAATCATTCAGCAGTCCAAATCCGCGAATCGTATCGGCCGAGTAGGGGTGGAGTTGAGCTTCGATGGGCTGTTTTTTGAATAAGTAATCTCAGTTAATTTCGTGTTAAAAATACAAATAGAGATTGGTGGCCTATTCGAATGCTGTTCTTGGGTAACAAAAGCCACTTTCTTTTTTTGCTATCGACAGAGTCGATCAAACGAAAAGTGATTGTTGGAAACATTAGAAACTATTCGGTTGTAGAAATTTATTCAATACAAAAATCTGAAATATTTTAAAAGTGTTTAAATGTTTTTTTTACTTCAAAACTTTTTTTTTAAATTTTAAGAATCAGTCCGATTCGTTAATAAATTGCTACTACCCAAGAGCACATTTTACTTCGTGTTTTCCATACAGAAACCGTCAAATGAGTGTAGTTCAGTACATAAAAAAATAACATCCAATGCCTACTGAGCACTGAGTGGTCCAACCAAACCACGACCGATCGATCGATTAGGCAACGCAACTTTTCAAGTGATGTCCAGCACTGACTGACGAACATGAAATGAATGACAGCCTGTCTGTCTGGAAGAACTGATGGACGAATGGTAGATCGGCAGCCCTCAGATCGACGATTTGACGGACGACGCACTCGGCGATCCAAACAGTTTAATCAATTTTACTCAATTAGCCTTCATTATAATGATTTAATCTTTTCAATGGGCGATTGGTGGGCGAAGAGGTTTTTTTCTTTCTGTCGCGGTTCTAGCTGGTAGCTGGGACAATTTGAATTCCGTCTTAACGAACAGCTAAAGGCGCAGACAGAGAAGTAGAGTTTGATTTTTTTATATTTAATTTTTGCTCACTTTTGTTTGTTTCGCCAATTTCAATTATAAAATTATAAAGATTTTTATCATGTTAGATTCTACTTTTATAATTATTCTAATGTGCAATTAATGAATTGTCCAAAATTGATTCGTCATCAGAGACCGAGCATCCAAACAGAAGAACCAACTGATACAAGATACCCCCTTCACGCAATCGGTCCCGTAAATCGCGGGAGAAATCAAAGTGAAAGGGTTAAATGGCGACAGGAGTGCAAGTGTTTTCCCCACTATCCTCGCACCAGTGCACACTATACATCATCAGCGGCGTCTCAAGGGATTGGACCTCTTTTGCACCGGAGCGAACTAACAGCGGGAGTTCCACACTATAGACTGATACCTTCATACCTGATGCGAAAGCAGGCACAAGTGGCTGTGCTCATGAATGAATAAATATGCTGATTAGATGGATGGGATTAGAATAATTGATAAGCGAACGAACGTCGGTCCCTTGCATCGCCACACATGCGGGGAGAGGTGGGCCCGGCCTGCCTGCCTTGTAGGTGTCTGCTGAATGTAGTCGTTAAACATGGAAGACATCACAGCAGGCTGGGTGGAGATACTTTTCCCTATTTTCAACCGTGTCCCGCTGAATCTACTTGAATTGCACTTCTCAGCAACTATTGCGCCACACCGTCTCGTAAGCCGAGTTCGACCAGTCAGTGGGAAAGGACTTGTTTATTGAGTCGAGATAATAATTGATTTAATATGCAGAAGAAAGCGCCTACAAACTGACGACAACCGCAGCGTCTAAGGAGATGATGGTGCATTGTCCTCGGAAGTTCGTGTCACCGCTTGTCCCGTTTGCACAAATGCCCAGCCTACTATAAGGTACTCTGCGAATAGCAGCGGTGGTGGTGGTGGCGCATAATCGCTCGCATCAACTCGTGTTCCTTGTGTTGGCTGACGCGACCGTCGGACTGGACAAAGCATTCGGGTTTGACGCGGGAGTAAGCGGCCCGGCGATAAGATTAAACCCTCGTTGACAATATTGGCGATGATGTTTCTGAAGTTTGCCATTTACATGTACATGGACTGAATTGAATTTCTCTCCGAGGACAATGAAGCTCATTAATAAATTTAGCTCCGTGTACGTACAGTTCAGCAGCTTCAGCATATTTGCCCTTTTGGGATGCCTGGGGGAGTAATTTTAACCTGCTGAACTAAGAAGTGTGCAGTTATGATTCTGGAAAATGTAATTTGTTCTTACAAAGCATGATAAAGTAATATTCGTTGCTTCAACCCAGTAATTTTTTTATACACGGAAAACCGAACTATTTACACCAAAGAATAACTCAATCATAATGGGAACAATTTATATTTATTCAATCTTCAGCAGATACAGGTTAAATAAAAATCTCAGACATCATTTCTGAAAACTTGAGATGAACAATCAAATAGTGAGCTTGACTTGAGCTTAAACTTGTGCGATCACCCTGGTTGCTACTTATAGATATTGATCGGAATTAGCTGAAATTATACAGAGAAACAATAGATGATAATGTTGTTTATTCATCAATACCACCGATGGTTTGGACCGAACGTAGATCTCAGCATAAAAGGGTAGGAATATTAGTACGACACTTCCCAAGCAACCAGAAGTTCGGATTATACTTAAAAAGCACACTTTAAAAATCACATAAAGTTCTTAGTGAACTTTCAAGCTGCTTAGGCTTGAATCGAACTTCAAAGCTGCTTAAGCCTCTATTAGAACATAAAACATATTGTAAAATTCTTTAAAACGGGAAGCTTATGCAGCTCCCATATACGAACTTTTGGTTGCTTGGGTTGTTATTGATAGAGGCCTGAGCACTCTACGAGTGTCACTAGAGGAGGGAGATTGTTAGTAGGGATAGGGAAAAGAGTGCTGGAATTCGCACGCGATTCCAGATTTTAGAGGTATCTGGACGTTTTGTTATATGCTTCTATAGGTATTCTTCTACCGAACATATTAGGGGAACATTGTAAGTTTGTGAAAATTCGCTGATAAAAGTTATTAACTAAAGAAGCAGTACGACTTCAAAACAAGTGGATTTTATTATTAATCATACCAACCCTGTTTGAATAGCTGAATCTGCCATATGCGAGCGGTGAGTGGCAAGCCTAGTTTACACTTGTATAACGTTGGAGCTATTCAAACAGGGTTGCTATGATTAATAATAAAATCCACTTGTTTTGAAGACATGCTGCTTCTTTAGTTAATAACTTTTCTTCAGCTTCTCGTAGAACTTCCGTGTGTCGTTTACGCTGTACAGATATTCCATCGTTTCGCGATATCGTTGCTCCTGTTGGCGCTTCTTTCTCCGGAGAACCGAGGTTCGCCTATTCCGTGCTTGTTTGTATCACTTCACATTCTGTCTTGTTCCGTGCTGCATTCTTCTCCTCTATTAACTGCTTACATTTGTCCCCGAAGCAATCGTTTCCTCGATTCGGAATCAATGTACCTACTGCCGTTACGCCCAGCTGTTTTCCGTGGGTAGTTCTGCCTCCAGGCGCTATGCGTAGTCTTGTGCAACCCCCGCGTCCCGAATTTGCGCGATGTTGGGCCTTGGTGTCCGACTACGACGAGTGTTGTACACCGTCGAGAGTTTTGAGCGCATGCATATTGCAACTAGGTAATGGTCCAAATCTATATTCGCGATGCGCTAGGTACGAACGTTGGTGATATCAGAGAAGAATCGCCCGTCGATTAGAACGTGATCGATTTGGTTTTCAGTGCGTTGGTCAGGTGATCTCCAGGTGGCTTTGTGGATATCTTTGCGAGGGAAGAAGGTACTTCGGACTACCATGCCACGGGAGGCTGTGAAGTTCACGCATCGTTGGCCGTTGTCGTTCGATACGGTGTGAAAGCTGTTTGGCCCGATTACAGGTCTAAACATTGTCTCCCGTCCTACCTGAGCGTTCATATCACCGATGACGATTTTCACGTCACGTTGCGAACAGCCGTCGTACACCTCCCCCAGCTTCGCAAAGAACGCTTCCTTCTCGTCGTCTGGTCTCCCATCTTGTGGGCAGTGTACGTTGATGATGCTGTAGTTGAAGAAATGACTTTTGATCCTCAACTTACCCTTTCTTGCGTTGATTGGAGTCCATCCAATCACTATAAGGCTCTCGCCTCGGTAAAATGCGTGTCCCAGACGGGGATTCGCCAAAACTCCAACTCCTGGTATGAGAGTCTTAGAGCGGACACTCAAGGCCTCTTTCATTCACCGAGTCCCAGGGCGTTGTGGCTATGGGGGAGATTTTGGACGTGTGGTAACCTACACTTCATAAACCCTTGAAATAAATACCTTCTATGTTTTATTGTATCAATATGACGGTGGCTACACGGTGGGACGGCGGGGTAGTGATGATGATAGCAGCTGACCTGGACGGCGGATCTGGATCCTGACGATTACTGTCTCTCGGCTCTCGATAGAGGGAAGGTTTGCGGCGTGGCGAAAATCTCTTCGATCACGGGTACGGTTTGTGGACGGCACGTGGTACTTCGGAACTTACGGCTCAATCCGTGGGGTATTAACACCCGTTGGTATTGTTGCGTTTTTGGGCTAAAACTTGGGTTCACCCAAACACAACTGGCGATAATTCAGGGACCGACCTCGTGCGCGTTAAGGTTTATCGAGGCTCGTCCTTAGGGAAGCCATTCGGCTCACAATTTCCACGATAACAAAAAAAACTCGTGCGTCTGGTTTAACGGTCGTGACTTTTCTGCCCCACAAATCGAGATTTTTTCCCATCTCCAATCGACTCCAACCAATTTCTTTCCAAACCAAATTCTCTCCGTTCTTCCGTTTTGGATCAGTTCAGTGGATTGCTTTCTAATCCCCATCGACAGCAGTGCTACCAACGCAGTTTGTTTGAAATGACCGTTAAGGAAAGCTAGCTATACAAAATGTCTCCCTAAAATCCCACACGTAATAAACTGTTACCAAATGACGGTAACATCACGCGTTGACTCATCCTACCCAGCAATACAAAGCCGTTTTCCAGCTCGTTGGTGGTGTTACAGCTCTGGTAGAAAGTAACCGCCCGATTCCTGCAGTGCTACCACTTCAAAGTTGCGTGGTTGGAGTTCATCGTAGATTATCCCATCGAAAGCTGGAAAGCAGAGTGACCTGCAGTGCCATGTTCCGAGTTTCCAATTGTAGTCCTTATTTCGTCGCGTAGGTCTTTGCCGATTGATTCGATTCGCATTTTCTTCTGCATTGTTCGTAACGGTTAGTTTTCAAGGGCGTGTCGTGTCAGCTCTGTTTAGAGTCCCACGCTGACACGAGAACGATACATCAGTCGCCCCTAACATGGAGAACAGACGCCGTTTTGAGCCGCCCCTAACATGGGGAACAGACGCTCGGATAGATTCACCCTCCGAAAAAAGGAACCCCCCTTCCCTGTCAGCATACGACCATGGTCCCACCGGGGTTGGTTATCCGATCTATCCTATGGTTACTCGTAACCCGGTTGGCACCACGAGGAGGTAGGGATAGGAGTTACTGGACAAGATACCACTGTGGTGATGGCGTCGGTGGTTGAGTGGTAAGCGTGACCGCCACTCCTTCCAGTTGGCCTGGGTTCAATTCCAGCCGAAGTCGTTGAGATTTTTCTGAGGTGAAAAAATCTGTGGTCGCGTCTTCCTTCGGAAGGTGGAAGTAAAGCCGTTGGTGCCCGGTCCATGAAATTGGTGGATCGATATCTAGTCCAGGTAGTGGAATCACCTCTCTGGCGTCGGTAAAGAAGAAGTATATCCAACTTCTATACTCTTAATAACAAAAATATCCTCCTCCCGTGATACTTGTGGAGTGCGCAGTAGTATATACGGCCTTTAGCAAAAGCAAGTATCGGACTAACAATTACTTCCCTTTCCTTCCGCGATCTACGTTCAGGCCTGGCAGGCGCCGGTATTGATCAGAAACACTTTAGGATTACCAGGCGTTGCACATTGAAAGATGTTTCGCTAATCCCAAGCATAATTATCTACTGATTCCCTGTGCAACTTCAGCTAGTCCCGATCGGTAACGGCGTAGCAGCCAGGGGTGGTCGCACAAGCTCAAGCTCAAGATACTAAGGACCACTGTGGCGAACCACCGGGTCTGTATTACGCACTGCCCAGTTATTAACCAACCAACTTGACCTCTAAAGATTTCCTATCAGTCTTCTACAAGAGTGTCCTTGGAATGAGAACAGAAACTCATACCTTTTTGCTTGTCCTTATCTACTGTGATTACGACAATGTTGTGCTCACCGAAACATACCTACGTGTTGATAGGGTGAAGTGCCTATTTTCATCATACTAAGGAGGGCACCTCACTGATTCATTAGTTACTCGGCCTACAAACAATGGAATGCGTACAAATTTGCATCAACAGCTTTACTTCGTTGTTAAGTACCAAGATAATAACATACATGCGCTGAAAACAGTGAAATTCTCGTGTTTGAGCGTAACGAAAACACGAATCGAGTGCCCCTATTGTAGCGCTACCATTTGACTCAATGCGTTAAACAAACATGGCAGACACTGCTTTAACCAACGGCTTCAAATGGGTATCGCGATAATAGAAACATAGCGATAATGGGTTCATCACCCTATATTAAATTCCGAGCTTACGACGAACTGCGCTATTTATCGTTGCGATCGTAATTCTTCTACCAGCCATCTACAAAGCAGCGGTGGTGTTCTTATTGCGATAAAGAAAAATTCTTCTTCGACTGAACTAAAAATGCCTGTTTCTGAATGTTTTGAACAGTTTGCCGTACACGTTTCCTACAAGTTCGGTCGTTATTTATTTGCTGCGTTTATCTGAGGCCGAACAGTGATCCTGACTTGTATAACATTCACTCCTCTGCGGTCGAGAGCATTCTTGACAAAATGGACAGAATGGATATAATGTACTTGTAGTAGGCGATTACAACCACTCTCATCTTCGGTGGTCTTTCGATGACGAAGTAAAGTGCTACATTTCAGAAAATGCGACATCGGAGCAAGACTCGGCCGTCACAGAAATGTCGGTCTCTGATGGTTTATATCAGAACTGCTCTCTTAGCAATGTGAACGTATGGACACTCGATATAGCCGTCGTCAACGACACGAACGTGTTTGAACTGATCGAGACTTCGACAGCTATACTCAAGGTAGATCCTCGCCATCAGCCCTTCGTTTTAAGATTTGACACGTGTTCTAAGAACGGCGACGATTCTGACACAACTAATGACGACCTCAACTTTGGTTTTACTCGATGCAAGCTCGATGAAGTCTCATTAGCCATTTATACAGTCAATTGGTGTGATACGCTGGATGGAAACGATTTAGATCATTTAGATTGCAAGTATCCGTGGTCGAATGCCGAGCTTGGCCGACTGCGCAACGTACTCTGGAAGCAACGTCACAGAACCGACGACAACAAAACTATTCTTCCATAATTGAACTGCAATATGGAACAGCCCGAAACAGTGCATTCAGTGAGTATCTTTACCAAGTCCAATGCAACCTGCGAAATAATCTCTCGACATTCTGGAAGTGTATAAATAACAGAAACGCTCCGGAGATATTCCAGAAAATATATATCTTCGAGACAGATGCTCACAGTCCAAAGACGAGTTGGTGGATCTTTGGCAGATCACTTTCAAAATATATTTATCAGCTCTCCTGTGTACCCGACGCAAGACAACTTTGAATCATTGTCAACTTATAATGTCAGCCTCCCTGTCCTCACGTCAACGATGCCGATGTTTTTTGTCCAGCGTTGACAGTCTGGGTATGAAACTACAGCGACTAGGATATCCTCCCTGTGTAACAAACATCATAGAGACTTTTGGAAAATTGTGGGAATGGGATCTTGTAACTGATCTCGTTGTCGGGATCCCATAGTTGTGAAATCAAACCAGCATCAAAAAGAGAAGAAATATAAAATACATCTAATAGAAACTTATTCCGGTGTTCTGAAACTAATCAGACCCGTAGGATTTCCAATCATGTTGAGCTCATTTTTGAAGGGATGTACCGAAATATTTTTTTCGAATGGAAAGCGAACTTGGAATAAATAAATTTCAATTTTCTGAAAATGTTTTACATTTCTTACAAAAGAAATGTATAGGATTCGCTCAAACTTTGACAACTTTTTCCGAGGCCCGGAAGGCCGAGTCTCATATACCAATCGACTCAGCTCGACAAATTGAGACAATGTCTGTATGTGTGTGTGTGTATGTGTGTATGTATGTATGTACAAAATGTCATGTAATTATCTCAGCAATGGCTGAACCGATCTTAATGAAATTAGTTTCAAATGAAAGGCCTAACGTTGCCATTTGACACTATTATTTTTGATTTTCGATATATTGTTTACTTTTTGAGATATGGACGATTTTGTCAAAACACAGCAGGTTTTTTGCAAATAACTTTCGAGCAATACAATATTGTACCACAAACTGCACATATATAGAAAGCTTGTAAAAATACCTTTCTAACAAGCTATAGATTGTCTAAATACGTGCACGAGCGGCGAAGATATTAGACATTTTGAATTTTTATTTTTATTCCTCGCTTACCAATTTCCACTAATTTAAAATGAGATTGTTTCATACAGAGTATTGCTTTGCTGGTGTTTTAGGGGTAAAACTAAACCGATTTTGAATATCGGGGTATGAAAACACATCTACGTGATTCAAGGAATTCGATGTTGAAAACATTTTGTGAATTACCTTTATAATAAATGAACTATTTCTCAAAAATCAATATATAAGTTCACTTCAAAGACAAAATAATGCGTTGATAAAGAAACAGTGAGTTCTAGTATTTATTCCTTGGATTAGGCATTGCGTTCAACCATGAGGTAAATGTTGGATGGTATATCAATACACAGATCAACAAGTAATTCACCTAGTAGTTAGATAAAAGATTTCTAATATAATTATACTTGTGGCGTCACCGAAAGCAACTGTATGTTTGAAGCCCAAAAATCTAGCGAAAATTTAGCTCTTTTGCAAGATTTAGGCTATACTGGTTATGGAGCAAAAATTACTACTTACATTATTTATGATAAGAATGTAAGAATCAATATATCATAATAATATACCTATAAAAATAATGTCAATGCATTAACCATCATTTGCCATTCCTCACACGCCCCCCCCCCCCCATCTCTCTCTCACTCTCTCTCTCTCACTCTCACACTCTCTCTCTCTCTCTCTCTCTCTCTCTCTTCTCTCTCTCTGTCTCTCTTCTATCGCATCTATCTAGCTATTTCTGTAGCCATTTCTAAGTTGTGTGATAAGATCTTCTGCCAATCTGAAATATTTATTAATTGTAATTGCGAAGGTTTGAGAAAACAAAACTATTTTTTGTCTGCTGCTACATCAACTCAACTTTAATTCATATGTATTCAAAGCCTGTATCTACACTACAATTAAGGAAATTCATGGCTATATCAGAAAAATATTTGGCTTAACTGGGTAATATGAAAGTATGACGATGGAAATTTTCAAAAGAGACATTCCACGTGCGATATTTAAACTATTCGTATCTCTATTGAATTTTGAATGAAATATATGCTCAAAGACTGAAAGCTGAAGCCAGGATTTCGAAGACAAAATACATGAGAGGAAGAGGTTCTAGAGACGACAATGTGAACCTCCCACCCGAGTTCAGATTGACGGTGACGAAATCTAGATGGTCGACGAATTCATGTATTTGGGCTCACTGGTAATCGACGACAATGTGTTACACATCGAGATTGTGCCGATAAAATGCCGAATCATTTCTTGGAGTTTATCCTCCACGATCAAATTAATAACGCAGCCACTTCCAGTATAGTATACAGTTATTTTCCTCTCGCATGGAATCAGAAACAGTACATTGATCTCGCTCTCGCACCGCAATGGCGATCTTCCTCTACAAAGCCGTGCAGATACAATAGAAGCGGTCAGATCAAAACGTGGTGTGCGGTGGATGGTGCGTGCCAGTAAAAAGTCTCGACTAAAAATAGTTTCGCGGGAATATAGATTCATCCTCAGCAGATTAAAACAACCACTGAAGGTAAAAATACGGCTTATAGTCGAAAATGTGATGCTAATTGGTACTTTCATCCCTTACGAAGGCTCATACGGCCTAGATGCATTTTTCGCGTGCTAATCGAGCACCGAAGGATAGATGGTAATAATACGCGGCATATCTAACGATCGTCCCGTTGAGGTAATTGATGATACAACCTGTACCACACTTGTGATAACATGCCAATTACAGTTCTTCCTGCATGTCCGGCCTTAGAACCGAAACATCATACGATACGGACAGCAATCTTCACATAGGTCTCGATCAGCTCGACCTCTCAAAGTCAAAGGTAAGCGATCACAACCATTGCCGCAGAGTAAATCCTAACCACATTTCCATCATCTGAAAGCACGCCGAATCGTGATAAATTCCACGCAATACCATCTAATAGTGCATCTGATAGGTTAGAGTGAAGCAATAGTTACGACAAATCATCAAAAGCCCATCATCAGGTACAGTTGATTGCCTATGTGAGTGTCCGGCAAACCTCATTAAACGAGACATAACCTCGTTAGAGGGCTTTTTATTTACAGTCCAAACCCCTCATCTTTACCCGAGCGAAGACGATCTCGCACCAGTAATATCGGGCTAGCGGAGCGAGTACGAAGCCGGACGGGCCACCACCACTCACTTTCGTCCACCAAATTATTCGTGCTGGTTCAAGCGACAAGGACGAGACGACCACGTTTGTGTGCAAGGAGTCGCACAGCAAGCAAGCACCACGAGTGCGACACAGTCTGCAGCAAGGTGCAACGTGACAGACCGCAGTGCATTCGTGACGATGCACGGTGCGAGAGTGTAGCGGCGTGACAAGCAGTGTAGCCGACCGGTCGCGCGACTCAGCAGGTGCATTGATCGACGGCAGGAGATGCGGAGCAGCAGTTGCAACGACACGGGGCCCCCACCGACACCCTAGCGCTGAAGAAAACGGTCTGTGAAATCATGTGAAGCAAATAGAAATAAGTTTGAAATGATAGATTGATGTATTCTTAAGTAGCTAACGATACCGTACTGATTTACCTTACGTGAGCCATTTCGCTTGTATGAGATACAGCTTCATTTCCCTAAGCTAATCGGTTAGCAGCATTCCTCTATAGACTGAAAGTGATCAGCCGAGTCCGCTTAGAGTCGTACTTGAGGTGACAGATGCGTTAACGACCCTCCCGCCAATTCTATATGGTACTCTTTACATTTGTGTGGTTTGCCTCGTTTAGGGAATTCGTAACAAATGATAAGAGCAGAGAAATTCAGAGACGGATCATAGCGGGAAATCGTGCCTACTTTGGACTCCAGAGGACGCTCCGGTCGAACAAAATTCGCCGCCGCACGAAGTTGATTATCTTCAAGACGCTGATTAGATCGGTAGTCCTCTACGGCCACGAGACCTGGACTATGCTCGTGGAGGACCAACGCGCCCTTGGAGTTTTCGAACGAAAGGTGTTGCGTACCATCTATGGTGGCGTGCAGATGGAAGACGGAACATGGCGCAGGCGAATAAACCATGAGTTGTATCAGCTGCACATTCGTTGTATTGGTACGAAGTTTCATGAAAAATAACGGATCAAAGACCAAAAATATCCACAAATTAGATCCAGGAAAAGAAGTCCCCAAAGTACACACTCTCGATGGGGGATGCAACAACAATGTCTTCTAACTTATCGTCGTCCATATTTGGATATACTGAGTAGTTTGAACCATTTCTTTTTCACAATATTGGTCTGTATAGGACTTATTTATCCATATTTCCTGCACGAGAATTCCGAACGAAACAATACAAACACGGCTTTTATGCAATCGACATAGCCTAGACATTTCACACTATTTACTTCAATGCAAATAAAAACTTTGAAATATCTACCTGTCTCATTCACGAATCGCATTCTGCCTGTCGTTCTCTGTTCAAGGGGCTTGAAAGCACATGTGACCTTGTCTCACTTTACTATATTCAATTGCGCGTTAAAATACTGGACCTGTAAATTCTGTTCTGCACATAAATCTTTTTTCGGGAATATGTGACCAAAAAGTAAACTTTGAATTCGTCAAGTAAAGAAGCATGAAAACAAAAAGAATAAAACCAAAAAAGATGGAAGCCCTAGAAAGTCCATTGCATATTTATTAGCCTTTTCTCAGAAGATGGGATTTTCAAAAACATTTCAAAACTTTCTGATGCAATGGTTTTCAAATTCGTACAATCCGGTTTATTCATTTTCTTTATTCAAAAATGTGTTTGGCTTCAAATATATGACCATTTCATTTTAATTAATTATTTCATTCCGCATCTTTTTATTCGTTTTGTTCATCTGCGTTCATTTTACTTATTTTATTCGTTTCATTCTTTGGATTCACTCTGATCAGTTTATTCTTTTTGTGCATTGTACTCATATCATTCATTGTTTTCATTGTATGTATTTTATTAATTTTTTCCAGTTTATTCATTTTGTTCAGTTTCTTCATTTTAATAATCTGACTACTTTTTCAGTTTTAATCATTTCATCCAAATAATATATTTGATTCAATTTATTTCTTTATATTAATTTATAACCTTTTACTGTTGTTCAATTTTTCATTTTAATCAATGCATTTAATTCTGCTCATTTTCTTCTTTTTATTCATTTTATCACTTCAGCTCATTTTGTTTATTTGATTCGTTTGTTTTATTTATGCATTTCATTTATTTTTTACTTTATTCATTTTGTTCATCCATTCTTTTTATTCATTTGATCCATTTCATTAATTTGATTCATTGTATTCACTGGATGAATTTAATCAATTTGATTCATTTAATTAATTTGATTCATGTGATTCATTTGATTCATTTGATTCATTTAAATCATTTGATTCATTTGATTCATTTGATTCATTTGATTTATCTAATTTATCTGATTCATTTTATTCATATCATATATTAATTCATATATTAATTTTAAGCATTTCATGTTGTCATTCGTTTGATTTCATTCAATTTGTTAGTATGAGTCAATTTATTCTATTAATCTTATAACTATTTCTAAATAGAATCTTAATTTTTATGTAATAACCTAATCTAATTTGATTCGTGTATTTGGATCAAAATTATAATGATTTTCATTAATTTTTCTACTCGTTTTGTGAATTTAAAAACCTATTGTTTCATTTTTTGCCTTACATTTTTATTTCGGTCGTTTTGTTGATTTCTATAATTTATTCAGTTTATTCAATATTTTATTTGTGCAAGACTAGAAACTGTTTTCATCCCACCTTTAATGGGGTGCCTACTTCTCATGAGTTCTGCAAACTAATCCAATAGTGAAATGTGTAAGAAATGTCTCATCTCACTGCTAGGTGGATTAAATCGGTTTTTTTTAAGAAAATTATGACTTATGTTTGTCTCTAGTATCAGGATCGATTTTTATGAGCATTTGATTTTTGTTATATTGTCAATGATAAGACTATTCAAGGTCAAGAATACGTTATTTCGAAACCGTTAACTTTGTAGGTTTAGCATCTTCGAACAAATTTACAAGGTTCGCACATCCTCCATCCGATTTTGGCCTTATATCCTCCTAGAAGTAGTCATGTTTTCGAGAGTGTTATTCTGATATTACTTCATACGACAAATTTCTTCTGTTGTTTATAAACAATAAAATTCACATTTCGTTGAAAGCATGAGTTTCTGAATATTAAAATAAAAAGTTTTATGAAGAAATGTTGATATAAGAAAGCTTCGTAATATTTTTTATAACTCACTGCAGTATACATTCATTCAACAAAGTTGTTTTAAATGACATCCCCACGAACTTTTTTAAACACACATTGTCTTCTACTATTATTTCCTCCATAAGTGCCTCTAGGTGAAAATATTTCTGAAATTAATATATCAAAATATACGATGCGTTGTGTTAGAAAACCCTTTTCGAAGTTCTTAAATCTTCAAAGATGACGAGATAGAATTTTACAATAGTAATCACCCTACAAACAATTGTAAAAAAAAACAATGATATTATAACCATTACTGTTTCAACATTGTTTGATCCAGAGTTCTCGCAGTATATTTACAATAAAGTCTTATATACCAATAAATTGTACTACTCAGCAAAAAAGTGATACAGTAAATTCACATTAAATTTTAATACATAAGCACCACTTGTTCTTTTTTTTGCGAAAGTCGATTTTTCATTGAAATTTACTATAGAGACGTTAAAAGTTATTGTTTTTGTATTGTAGCATATCACTAGAATGTACTGACAATTATTGTGAAATTACTTTACCGTCGCTGTGAAAATTGTGGGATTGTTGCTGTACATTTCTATTCGGGATTTTAACCGTAAGAAAAGTTTTCGAACATCATTTCTACATTAGAAGTGCAATTTCTTTAACTTTTATCACCTTTTTTATAAAAATCTTTAAAAAAGAAATCTATCCATGGAGGTTGAAAAGCTGTTCTATATTGATTCTTCTGGTTTGTATATTATTTTATCAAAGTTACATCAAATTGCATCATTTCAAAAAAAATTCTATTTTTATCTAAACCTCTCCCAAATCGAATTTCTGGCTACGCCACTGCTCATCTGCAATTGATTTTTGATGATTTCCTAAATATTTGCTGAAGAGGATTTTGTGTTAATGAAGGTGTGTTTTAAAAACAATAATCGATAATATTTTACATAGAACTGTTTATATTGGCATGGTAATGAGGAAATGGAGCTTCACTGTTAATATTTTAGTTTAATTTCCATTCTCACAAATAATCAACTTCCGCGGACAACGGAAAAAAAAACACTCAATATTCGTGATTACCTAGGGCTGTTCAACTGTCAGCAACCATTCGTTCGGTGACTCTCGGACCGTTAGGTTGATCTTTCCAGACCGTGCCGTGCAGCATTATAAAGAATAGTACTTATGCGCTTATGCGTCATGGTTATATTGCGCATTCTCCGTCGCGTTGAGGTTTCAGCATTTTTTCTCTTGGTTTTGTGTTGTTGCTCGAATAATTCTAATAGTTAGGAGAGAAAGAGACATGGCGGAAAACTCCATTTAAACGAAGCTTTCGTGTAGGATGCAAAAAACGTGAAGGACTACACACGTACAAAGTTTAACGAGCGCCGACTCGCGATGAACGCACAATACATTGGAGAAATCACGCGCACGTACGCCTTACACTCAGCAGTTGACGAAATCATATTGTCTCGTAAGCAATGATGAGGTTTCCAGCAGCTTCTTGGGTTCCTCTTCTTCTTTATACGTCATAAATTTAACGTCACTGATAAGATGTCTAAGTTCACTAAAACTGCATGCTTTGATTGACAAGCTTCTTATGTTGTAAGCGGAGCACCCCATTCGTGACAACCGAAACGCTTAATGGGTAGGAGTACTTGAAAGAATACCTTCAAAAGTACTTACTATCACTTTTGAGGTGTCCCGGGGGCCCTTCCTGGTCGGATTTAACATCATGCCATCACTCGAAAGATGTTCTGGAGCGGTACAAGTCTAATGAGGTCAATTTCCTGTCAAAGGATCTTAATACCCCAAACGCATTGGAATTGGTCACAATTAAGAAATATTAGACTATCATGAACAGGCTTTCTAAGGTAGTGAAATCCGAAACAGAAATGGGGAAAAACGGATTTTCACACAAAAACTAGTTGGCCCAAACTTTGCAGAAGACTTTATGCACAGTGTTAACAGGAAGGTACATAGATTTAGATATAGCTCTATAATTAAATAAAACGAACGTGGAGAAAAGGTTAGCAATGTTTTATCATATTTTTACGTTTTAACGACATTCAATTAGCTAGAGATTACTGGGTAGGGAAAGTTATGAAACTTAGAGCCATAGTACTCAAGTGAGAGCAAGGATGTGAAGTAAACAGATCGGAAAACTAGAAGTGGCAGGGTCATTAGAACAGGCTTAATATCGTACGGGCTTAATTTTTGCCTTCTGTTAATGAGGGTCGAGCTTAGGTAGAATAACTACGAATCACCCGAGTTCACTAACATGTGTCCTGATAAAGGTAGACGTATCTATCTTTACCGTGACAACCAACATAGTCGAAATAAAAAAGGAAAAAAAATGTTTTATCATATTCAGTGAAAGTTTGAAAACGATCGGTTAAATGGGTGACTTTTAACGGACCATTTCTTGTGATGCAACTTGATTCCATACACCCTTTAATTCCTTTTCTACCTAATGGGGTCGACATTTTCTCCAGTTTAGGACAGTTAGTTTTTAAATGCCCTTTCATTTTTCAAAAGAAGCATTTGTTCTTAAGTCCCTCGTGATAAATCCGTACGCGAAAGCGGCCAATGTATACATTCGGCAGGATTTATATAAACCTCTCGTACGCCATTGAAAATGTTTACTTCGGTCTCCACTGGGCACCGCTCGCGCACGTGCTTATTCTTCGGAATTTTTCCAAAACGTATTGAAACTTCCTATCCTTGATTTCAGATGGCAGGTTAATGATGCGAAGGTATCTGAAAATTCAAGAAGCTTGATCGATATGCTCTCTTACAGTAAGTTAATCGTCGTTAACATCGAAGAAGAATGGAACTTTGCTGTCGGGTCCGAAGACAAAATTCACCGTAACCCCACAATTCCCAGAATTTAAGAACTCCCGAAAGTACAGGAACCAAAAATGTGATGAGAAAGATTCTTTCAGCTGCGGAGTACAAACTGAGAAACTATCTAATCAGTAAATGAGTTCTAAACAATGTCAACAAAATTCCAGAGTCAAACAGTAACTAGAAGTATGTATGTAAACCTTGTCACCTCTCAATTTCTCATCGATGAACTTCATTTTATTGTTCTCGTTTAACGTTTTGAAAATCCAGACTGGTACAATAATTAGCACTGATGTCACAAAGGCCAACCGTATATATTTTTATTTCAACAGAAACGCGAAACAACCGACCAGACAGGCCCGTAGCCAGGATTTTGTTTCGGGAGGGGCTTAAAAATTATTGCATAAATGTGTTAATTTTGATGACTTGAAATAATCCCTGGAAACTGAACGTAATTATGAAAAGTTCTTAGTGAAAACAATTCCAAAACTAAGACAATAGATACTAAAAAACCCTAATAATATGTTGTCTGTTACAAGAAAGGCTATAGTGAATCGACGAATTAAATTTGATTATTTTTAATTCACAAGTTAGAAATTTCTCTAGTTACAAACATGAATATTCAAGAATTCAAAGTATTTAGGGCTGCTTGAAAATGCTACGCTGCTTGAAAATGGTACACATTCGTTACACATTTACAATTTGTAGAGGACTCTAAATGGGAATGAGTAAAAAATATCCAAAAACCCGTCTCACGAAACTTTACACACATTTGCTAATCAGTAGAACGAAACTAACGTCAAGGTTGTCCCCATGGATAGGAATATATCAGTGTGAAATCAAAGTTTACCGTTACAAAGAATGTCCGAACAAAGTGAATGTTGAAATTTGCTTTAAATCTTCTGATAAGGCAGGCGATTTGTAGATGCAGAAAATAGGTTCAACTCTTACTTTCATGATCAGGCGCCTTTCTACTATTACTAGTTCTGTGACTTCATCCGAAGTTTGCGTTAACTCGACTTTATGAAATTTTCAAATTAAATGATACTGATCATGTCGTAATCAAAACAATCCTGAGAAAAACGCATGTTTTTTCATTTGATTCTCATAGGGCATGGGTTAAAGACTATCTTCGACAATATTATCAGGCAACTCAGAATAACTATCTTTTTATCTATTTAAGTAGATTCTTTTTAGGTACTTTTTATATCAGTGTACTTACGAATTAAAAATATCGTAGACTGATTTTCCTAGATCCCTGAAACTATAGTAAAAATTAAAATGTAAAGTGAGTGCAAAAAACTACTGATTTCACTACAAAGCAAGAATACCTTAGCTCTATTAACTTTTAACAATCTTGCAAAACCGCTGTAACTTGAGAAGATTACCTAGATTAAGTAAATATTATATTTGAACATTTGAAGGTATTATTTCGGAATTCGTGAGTTTTTGGACAATGTCGAATATATATTTCAAATATTTAATCTACTAATGGAAACTACCCAGAATTTATACTACTGAGCGAAACTTCTCAGAATTTATTCACTAATCGAAAGAAAATTACTTATCACTGATTAGTCAATGCTTCTAATTTACGTAAAATTTGGTAAATATAACATTGATGACACCAGCGAAATAACTAGAAACTATAAACATAGATAATAATTTCAGCATCACTTGCTTCCGACACATGGAAGAGAACACATCGCACTTTCATCTAATTTGCCGAAGAGGTTTTCTTTTAGAGTTGTCTTTTTTTAAATTACAGCAAATTATCCGTTTCCTGCGAAACTTTTGCAAAACTTTTTGTCAATTCATTAAACAAATATGTGAACACTAATCTGTTCAGTAATAGGTTTGTTTATGAATAAAAATAATTAGCTCTTGATTTTTTTCAATCATCATCAAGATTGGAAGAGATGTATGATTCCTTGAAGAAAGTTGTAATGTTTGTCTGATTACATGTTTGTTTTACCACTATTTGGGAAAAAGTTTCAATTAAAGTTGTTTCACCTAACGCAACGAAGACGAAATGAGAAGATCAGAGCGCAGTTCGGAAAGAACTCGTGTTGAGTGTATAGTAAAGATAGAAGAGTGTTCTTGAGTCGATTTCGATTGGTTGATTTTTTCCTCTCTAATTTCCTCTCTTATTTAAGATTATCTCTCTCATTTTATTCCATGACGAGCAAAAACGGAACGAAAGACTGTCACATACTGAAGACATGAAATCGAAACTCTTATCCCAACTTATTGGCTTACAGATTCAATCAGGCCCAACATTTTAGTTCCTCTTCGTCATTGCCTATTGTTTTACCACTTCTTGCCCGGTCCACTTTAAAAAGAATTTTTCTTTTACACGTTTGTTGCAGATTAACAGTGTATTAGTACGGAACGAATTCCTAGTAACAATGAAATAAAGCGCCAATAAAAATGGTATTGCGTTAAAAATGACGCGAAACAAAAATTTTCTTCTTTGCTCAATCATTCTCAGACAAATTGAAATACTTTTGAGTAGCACAGTACAGAGAATAGAGTGTACAGCGTGCACTGACCTAATACAGAAATTCAAAATTGTGTGCAATTCAAAAACCTATCATTTAAAAATAACAAACGGGGTTGTGGGTCTTTTATATATTTCCTTATGTAAACAATAAAAATAATATAATGAGTTTAAATGGTTGTACTACAGATCTCGCGCAAGCGCTTAGCCATTGCACGTGGGAACCTGTTTACGAGGCGTGGAAATATTTTGTTCCTCACCAACTATGTCTTAAGGGGGGGGGGGGGCGTCCATATACAGGAGGATCTTAATTATAGCATTGTAACTCACAACCTTGTGCTTTAAGTTGTGCGAAATGAATGGTTTCGTCTGGGCTAATTTGTTGAGCGCTAAATGCCTGCCATGGTAGAACTCGATAAAGGCGGCTTCCGAAAGTTCAATCTCCATTTACACCTTCAGGAAATGTTCGACATTATAAATGCTCTGTCCTATGCGAATCATCAATAATTTTATAATCACCGTATTTGGCTGGAGCACTAGTTCTTGCTTCTGCTACTCACTAATCTCGACGGATTACTACAGCTACAATTAAAGTAACAGTTTCTTGTATTCTTCAGACAAGGCACACAATATAAAAGTTATTGTTTTTGTAGTTCGCTTCACACTGGCTCGAGCAAAAGCATAAAGCACACTGAATTTCGTGACCATTGTCTTCGGTGGTTAGAAATAGCCTTCTTCAACTTTTTCTCAACAATTTGTTCAAACCAAATGAGCAACAAATTTTGTTAAAAGTCGCCGGTTTTTTATTTAAATTTATTTTTGAAAAATTTCGGGAGGGGCTTTAGCCCCCTAGCCCCCCCTCTGGCTACGTGCCTGCGACCAGACTTCATTGAGAGTAGCTAATTTTACCGATTCTCTTTGTGTGAAAACCACGAAATCTTTTCCATCGCAGCGAAACGGTTACACATCCAAGCAGTCACATCCTTGAACGATTCTAATGCATAAAACATCCAAATGTGTCATCGTTGCGAAACTGCCAGTGGCACACCAGAAGAAACATCGCAGAGGGTCATGACGGGAACAGCAGCGGTAGCAGTAGTCCAGGGCTACCGCACCTCTTTTCCAAACGCGTCGGAGAGGATGCGGAGGGGTCAAAGGATGTGAATTAGCGCAACCAGAAAGGGCACAAAAACCCGAACCCCCCCTCTCCATCCAACTACCGTCTCTCATATAGGACCGTACGTCGCGATGTCGTTTTGCATTGGCGCGCGGAGGTGAGGATGATAAAACACGCGAACATGTGTCGGTGGAAATGTCAACAAGCAGAAATAGAACATTCATCACGGCCAGCATAACAAAGCTGCAATGTGCTTCCCGCGTGACACGTAACCTCACATTCGTACGGGTTTCTGGTGTTCCTTTTTTTTTGGGTTTGTGGGTGATTTATAACACATGCTCGGAGACATATCCCGGTCAATTTGAATTCTTGGTTCTTGTACGACAAGTGCTGTTTACCAGTTTTGAATGAAGTTTGGTTTTATACTACTTCCTATTTGTGTTATATCGGGAGTGGAACAACTTTTTAATTCTTTAAAATTGACCGCTTATTCCATCCATCAGCCTATTGAAAGTGATTTAAAAGCAAAATATTTTGGATTACTTAAATGGTTATTGGTTAACGAGACTAAAAAATACAAAGAATCTCCGCCAGAAACATCAATCCTCTGATTCAATGAAACCCATCAGCAAAATTGGACTACCATT